>NW_020622934.1:3823836-4150711 GCF_003573695.1 Papaver somniferum
TCAGAAATCATGAAGGAATCTCCAGGGATGCTTATGGTTACATCATTCTCAAGATAAAAACTGGCTCAACCTGAGAAGAAACCAAATTTCACATAATTAGAGAGGACCCAAGATATGATATGATCCTTGGATGAACATGGATTCATGCTGAAAAGGTAACTCTAACACCTTCAATTGCACATTTCTCTGTTGAATAAATCTCCGACTCAGAAGAAATAGAGGACACTCCATTATTCGAGCATCTAGAGAAATTTCAAGCCCCGATAGCACTTACAAAAAACCTAAAGAGAGCGCACATGAATTCGTAAAAATATTCCGTACTCAGGCAAGTTTTATTCCCTCTCATCCGTCCATATTATCAACTTTCAAATATGTTACCCTGGTCCGGGGACTCAATTTTACTCATAACCAAGCTATCATCAAACGTTATGAGTGGTTAGTCTCGCCTCAGCAATATTTCACCAAATGGTTGGACGCAGAGCCTCTCCGAATCCAGCGTCTTATTGACACGGTCATTGCAAGAATAATGACCGAGCATGATAATCAATATCCTAGGTACTCTCCCCTGCGTGAGTGTCCACATCTTCCGCAGGATTGGAAAGCTCCACCAACATGGAATCCCACTATACGAGGAATTCCGAACCAGTAGAAGATATTCAGGGCACGAGCAACCAAGCCTAAAAAATTTCATGAATGGTATTTAATTCTCAAGGCAACTAAGCGTCATCTCCATTCCACAAGGAGCTCTAACTGGGAAGGGCCTTTTATGATTACTAAGTCAGCAGTCGGAGGATATTAAAAATTGGCTGACATGAAAGGCAAGACAAGTGTGCTAGTGATTCACGAGAATTAGCTAAAGGCTTTTGACGCATGAAACATTCAGCGTCCCAAAGTGTTTTATGTTCAAGGCATGAACTCTCGAGACACCTAACGTTTTTATTTTAGGATTTGCTTTCACATGTATTTTCAATTCCTCCAAGAGTTTGCAATTCTTGCATTCAATATTTAAATTCAGCAATTTATCAAAGTTCTTTTATTTTAAGAAAATCTCTATCAATTCCAAAATCCTCAATCACTCACTTATTCAAAACCAATCAAAAGGTCAAAACTAAAATAAAACCTCACATCTCTCAGAAGTTCAATGTTCAATAGATTATGGAAAGGAAAAATAAAGGAAGCCGACAAAGTAAGATTTATGCTTCTCTGCATTCTCCAAGACTTGCAAGGCCGCTTTCTCCAACTCCAGCTTTTCAATCAATTCAACAATCTTAGCCATTTTCTCCACCACAGCATCATTGGTGAAGGGTATATTGTTCTCTACTGCATCCCTGATGATGTTGATCCTCTGACGAAGCCACTTCAAGTTGAAACCAAGTTCTTCAGATTTCTTCAAATTGTACTCCCAATCAAAGAGTACATCTTGAGTAACAATACTTTTCTCCCTGGTCCGTATATCATATATGACACGCAAGATAGTTCTTACTTGCATTGTCAAGAAGTAACTGCGTTTTGGGTCCCTGGAGACAACAATGTGACCATACATTTTCCACAATTTCTCATACATGGTAGCATACCCTATGAGAATGCTGAATCCACCAATTGATGTGTGATATGGGAGCGACTCACCAAATGGAGGATCACAAACGATCCCCGGATTAGGGTATTCATGTACTATTATGCGGTTCTCAATCATTGGAGCAACTTCAGCAGTCGTATGAACCGTTTCTTCTATTGTTGGAGCAGTCTCTTCCATTATGGGTCCGGTTTCTTCTACCTATAAAGTGGTGATGACTTGAGCATCATTCTCTTAAACAATTTCAGTAGCAACATTCTCATAACCCTGAGGTGTAGATCTGGTAACATCACCATTTTGATTCGCCATATTTCTCAAATCATCATCATTGGTTCCATTATTTTCAACTTCAACATTTGGCACCTAATATGAAGATTACATGAGATTAAAGAATGGAAACCAAAGTCAATCATAAAATACAGTATGTAAGTGAACTAACACTATCTAAGTTCTTTACTATACATCCAAGACATGAGAAAATAGTGTGGAAGTCATAAAACACGTTTTTCAACAAGCTCGTCTGAAGAGATTTTATACTTCCCTGTATAAGAAGACGAACTGGGAGCAATTGGTAAGGAATATAAGGTTTATTCATATACCATTATCTTCGTATGGATTTTTTCTACAACATACCAAAATTTCATAGCAATTGGATAAACGAGCAAAGACTTGTGGCCAAAACATTGGACTACATGCCAGCTGAAAATTTTCTGAAGGTCTCCTGGAAGTTTACTGTTTCACTGATTTCGGCCATTAAACGTGCTCAAAACTATAAAAGCTTCTTCACTAAAGCTTGTAAATCTCATGGGCATAAGAATACATGGGTAGATCGCGAAAATCCGACATCGGATGAAGATTTTATGGCGTTTTTTCTAAAAGACTGAGTTCTGAATTTTCTGGTGACGTATTTCACTAAAATTTTTCATTCATTCGTGTGGATTCTTATTCATTCATTCACAAATCAGCAATATTATACTTCTATGAAGAGAAAATGAGATGCATACTTACTTGAGGGGTTTCCAAATTGTTCGAAGGATTAATATGGCCGACATCAACATCGAGAACACCATCGCCTTCATTTGGTCCTGATTCTTGAAGATTCTCTTTCTCACCACTATTTGAAGACGAATGAACAGCACGGCCATGTTGGTCTTCCACGACAATCTCCTCCTGGATATATCATCAACAATAATTATTATTTTATTCAAGAAGTATCATGATTAATTATACAAAGGAATACTTACATTGACTTCATCCTCATCGCTGGACTCATGGGTTGTTGGCTGAACAAGATGGAGACCGTCAATACTTGATGGAGAAAAATTATGGAACAGCAACAAACATTGGTTTCACGATTATGCGGACAAAGAAAAGTCATGATAGGAAGAATATTAACAACTCACCAAAGAAGCGACTGGGGACTGCACATTATTCGGTATCATCCTATAATTCCTCCTACTTATGCCTTCTCCACCCTGGGGACTTTCTTGCACTTCTGAGAAATCTACCTGAATTCGAGACCTCATAATACGGTTGCCCTACAAGTTGATGAAATAGGTAAGATGTTATTATCATGTCTTTACTGAAATCATAAGGAGAATACTTACATGTGAACATTCTGGAGGCGTTTTTGTTTTATCACCACTAGAAAGATGCTTCAATCATGGTCGATCAGAGATCATATCAGCAGGAGGAAACTCTCGTACCAAAGACTTAATATCCATCACAAAGTTATACAAGCGGTCAAGTTGTTTCCTCTGCTGAAAGCTCTTCAGGGAAATTACCAGTAATCTGGAGATGTAATAAAGCGACTACATCTTCTAAGGTGATTGTGAATTCTCCCCATCCGCATATGAAAGTATGAGTAGAGATGCACCAATGAGTAAGCAAGGCCACCATACCTCGTATATCATGATGGATGACTAACTCTCCAGCTGCTTGAATGGCTCGTGTCACCTGTGCACGATCCAGCATATCCCTTACACAGTTATAACCCAACATATGTCTTGCCCATCCAGAAAAATCCGTCAAAATCTTTCGGGAAAGTTTGAATTCCACATGTGAAGCCGAATAGTGTTTCCCTTGCAAACAACACCGAATTATTGCCCGAGGAGATACCAATTTGTTCTGAGTAGTACTCCTGGGATTTATGAGGAGCCGAAACAAAGAACCTGAAGGACGTAGTTCAGGTGTATATATAAAAACGAAGAACTCATCTTTAGCATTCAGAATGTTCTTAATTTTAGGAGTTTCTTCTCTTTTCCTAGAAGTCCCAGAATCATCATTTCTAGAAGATACATCTGTAGAAGAATCCCCTCTAGAAAACTCCTCTCTGGAAACATCGTCTTCATCGGAAGTGCTATTATGGGAATCAACCATCTTTGGAAAGTTGATGTGATATCCGTACAACAAATTTCATCAACACAATGGAATTAAAGTACAACAGAATAATTAGGATGCTCACATCAGTGTCTACAAAAATGGTAATCCTCAACTCTTACCTATTTATGGTTTCATGAACTTAGTGATAATAACGCAAAACTTCAAAAACATTGCTCACTACTTCAAACCTGCAAAGACGAGAAAAATCCATTATTTTAAAGTCAACACTTGCCTTTTCACGAAATTATGAATAATTCACATAACCCTTCATGTGTTCATTCACTGGTTTTCTACCGTGTATACATACACTAAGAAATCACAAATTCACGGAAACATTGTTTGCTTTCAACAATTACTCAAGAATCAAAATTTGATTTCTTTAACAAAATTATTTTCTAAACTCAAGCACAGAAAAAAAAATTGCGTGAGTATAATACCCACGGTGAAATTTTGTTCCAAGGGCGCAAGTCCCTATTCGTCCGGCCGTGGGCGCCACTCAGCTGTGGGCACGTATTCCGCGCCTGAAGCAAGGTTTGCGCGCGACCTCTTCCATTATTCTTGCTAGTATGTTATCCACATAATTCCCCCCCTTTTTTTTGAGCTTCGACTAGTAGTAATTATATCGAATTCAATAAGAAGTTATGTGCATGATTCCTCTTTTAGCGTGAAGTAGTGACTCTCTTTCATTTTGCTTCATTGTAGTTATTTGAAAGTGAATGCAAGGAATTCTCGTTAAGATGTCACCTGGAAATATTTCTGCCACCAAGATGGGAAGTGTTAACAACTCTAAGGATATGCCAAACATTAATGACGAGCTCTTTGTCGTGCCCTATCCGAACGTTAAAACTCATCCTGGTCATAAGATAACCCTCCTCACAGGTTCAGAGAATGAAGAGGCTACCCCGTCAGTTTCTGCAGTGCGTGTGATGAGGTTCTGTCTCCAAAAGAAAGAGTATCTAGCTTCTCCTATCGATTAAAAAATTTTCCATAATCCGTTGCGCTCTTATGAAGGATGGATGAGGCATATGCTGAGCAATTAGCGCATCAAAAATAACCTGACTAAAGCACAAGTTGTTGAAGCTGTCATGGCGTCTGCAACACTTCACATTAGGAAAGATGCTGCAGGTTTGATCACTTCCATTTCTCGATAGTGTCCTTCCACGCACACAACCATATGTAGATGGGGAGAAATGACCATCACTTTAGAAAGTGTAGCCGTTTTTTTGAGTCTTCCAGTTGCAGGGAATCTTGACATTAAGTTATCCGCTGTAGAAGAGGTGATGTTCGCCACTCTAGTGAATAAGGCGGAAGGATATAATCATAAGGAAAATGATGAAAAATGCTTTTATACTTGGTGGGTGTCTGAATGGTTTCCTACGAAACCGAAAGCAGGCCAAGTGTTGGATGATGTACTCAGTGTTGCCGCGTTCTTATCCTTGTGGTTGTCTAGAGACGTTTTTAATGATGGATCTGGTAAGAAGATCATTAGACGGAAGCTCGTCATGTTTGCTATTACGCTGGCGCAAGGCGTAGTCCTCCCCTTAGGCAGCTTGTTCCTTGGGTCTTTGTACTCTCATCTGGATTCCCTGGCAGCAAACATGTATGTTTCCAACGAATATATGAAAGTGGAGTCGCATGTTCACATTGCTTTTCTTCAGGCATGCTTATGAGAGCACTTTAAAGGTTATGCTCCTGTTCCTGCAACTTCGTTCTCCAGTCTGTATGGAGGTTCCAGAATACTCCGTTGGCAAAAGAGGCGTCCAAAGCCTGGGTTAAATCTTATTGACTTTTTTGACAGCGTGCATGCCATAGATTTTCGCCCATGGGTGCTAGTTCATTTTTCCGTAGTTCAGCCAAAAACCTGTGCCGTCGTTCCTGATTTGGTGTTGCACACTAATGGAAAGGATATGAGTCTTGAAGAGAATGTATACATGCGAAGCTGCATGCCAGGATATATTCCATCTTTCTTTAATGAATCTTTTACTGTGGTTCTGTATAACATTGACAGGGCCGCTCGTCAGATGGGATTTGACCAGGGAATCCCATTTTGTCTCCCGCCAAAGCCTTCAATGGACATTTTGGCATCTGTTTTCGATACTAGCGTCTTCGCAACAAAGAAGAGACTACCATTCTTGCTCCCAGGAAGAAAACCAGTGGCGACTAATAAGTATAAGGAATTCTGGAGAGAAGAGCTCTTATCTTTTCAAAAATTCGTTGAAGAAGTCATGACAGTTCCGCGTGACAAGCCTTCTTCTGAAACTTTGAAACAGTATAAGTTGTTGAAGCCGCTTCCTTCGGGCGGGCTAGAATTTCTCGCAGTCCCCAGGAGAAATAAGTAAGGTCAAAGATGCGTGCAGGCGACATTCGAACGACTTGAACAGCTTCGGTAATTTTTAATTCTTCCAATATGCAGGAACATACGTGACTTTCTCTTAACCAACCGATTTTAATTATTTCGAGGCAGCCTCACTAAAAATTTTCCTTCTTTAAAATCAGGGTTTTGGGAATGAGAATGCTTTTGCTAGACTCGCACGTAGTCACAACATGGAGGCTCTAGAAGAGAAATCTGGCGATACCGAGTCTCTCGAAGATGATGATTATGAGACTGAAGACGAGGAAGGTTCATAATACGACAGTGATGAAGGAAGTACTTCTAAGCGTAGTGGAAACTGGTACATCTTCTACACCTTTTCTGAAGAATGATTTATTTTTTGATGCGTAACAAACATTAACCACTGGTATTGCAGGACGAGACCGTAAAAGAAAACAATGTCGAGGTGGAGATGGATGATGATGCAGGGAACGTTGTTACACCTTCCGATGAGAATGGAGATGCCGCATCCATGGATGTAGGTGTAATTTCCTCCAAAGAACCTCTCAGAAATGCGGCATTATTTGTGCATTCCGTTGCTGGAGCCACTTTCAATCCCCCTTTTGACGTCCCTTTCACATACCACGTGCTGTTTGGAGGATTCAGCGTGCCGACTAAGTATGCGGAGTTGTACACCAAGATATGGAAGAAGCATGGGCACATTACCACTTTCAAGAAGATTAAGAGTCTATTTTCATTGGTTAAGCGTGTTGAAGAAGCTCTATCTTCCATTTATGATATATTTGTGAACTTTGAGTTTAACGCCTCCTGGTTCTGTGAAGGATTTTTCAAAATCCAAAAGCTGCAGACTAAAATGACTGAAGTCCCTTCTGCGGATTTTATTAACCAACAAGAGGCAGAAGTTGAGAAGTTATCCCAGGAGTTGAAGTTGAAGCAGGATGCTCTCCAAAATATGAAGGATGCTTTCACCAAGAAGAATGAGCCATTGTTGGACGATTTCCCTTGAATGCTTTTACTTCATTAATTTTTTCTTCCTAATTTAATTTAATTTTTTTTTAAAAGCAAAAGACGCCTCTTTTATGGTTTTGATTTTCTGGTTATGAACTAGTAGGTGATTGCTCTGTGAGGATTTTCGAATTGATTTACTCTTAAAATGATTTTGTGAGTAATTTTCTAGAAATGATAATATTTGGATGAATTAACAAGTTGGAATGCAAATAGTGCAACCCTTTTGGAGAAATTTTGAATGTTGCACGAAAGAGGGAAATACTAGGGTAATATGATATTTTTAGAATGATCGTATTATCGGATCTATTATCAACATGAGATGACGCATGCGTCGAGTCCCCAGTGAATTTCAAAACAACTGGTTGTGCACTGTTGTTTTATGAAACTTACTTGTTTACGAGACCCAATAACAAAACTGGCTTTCCTGGATAATTGCTTCGAATCTAGGTTATGATGCACCTCTCAACAATGGGGAAGTCGCCAACTAATTTTTTGTTGACTGCACCTGTCGACTTGTAGAGAAATGGAGGATCTTCAGTTCATAAACGTAACTCTCCATAGTTAATATTTTCCCGGAAGATGCGCTTCAGGCCGTTGCATTCACTGGTAGGATGATGGATGAACCTGTGGTAGTGGCAATACCTCGAATCTGTCATTTCTCGATCAGTTGGAGGGTGTTATATAGGAGGTAGTTCAATTACTCCGTCTCGTACCCAATCTTCAAGCAACTCCAGAACTTTCCTCATTGGGAACGGGAAGCGCGGGTACTCCGAGTCTGGTTTTTCTCGCGTTAGTGGATGTTGTCTTGAGAACTCTTGTGGGTCTTGAAACGAAGCTCATTTCGAGAGTGGAGTTGAGGCGCGAGTGTGTATTGATATAGGCACAGATTGTTTAGTTTGGCGGTTTTTCTGAAGTGCAACTTCCCTCGAGGACCCTGCATCGTTGAAAATAGCGCTATGAAGTGGTTGAACTGAGTACCGTTCGTCATCGCAATTCTTATCTTCATGGAGGCCTTGGTAAATTTCCCCTTCTTCAGGTGCTTCTATGTTCAGTAAAGTCAGAGCGGTCGTGGTTGTGGATTGTTGAACAATGCTCTGAACTTCTGTGAGGGTCTTGAGATACCGATTTTCAGCAAAGTTTGATAAGACGGTTTCTTTCCCTTATCTTTCAGGTATTGTGACACTCCTGGAGAGTCTATCTTCCTGTGAAACTGCCTTGGATTGTTGTCGTCGACTGGGATTTGTTGATCCTTTCCTTTCGGCTCATATCTGATGTGGTTACATGTTCTGTCTGCATCGTTGTTGGCAGAGGCACAAACTTCAGATAAAAATTCAATATTTTTCTGTCATCTTTAACATTGATGGTGTTCCCCGGTGTAGATGGTGGATTTTCAACAAAGGTCAAAATCATAAAATCATGATACTGCATGTTTCTGACGCGACTTTCAGGCATGTGACGATTCATATTTTACGAGCCATGATGAATATGTTTCTCGAAAGGCCTCCACTAGCTGAGTGTTCGATGCCTCGCATTTCATCATGACCTCTATGTAAAATAACGTAATTGGGCGGTTCTCCGTAAGATTGAGAGCAACAACGCCTTCAGGATGTCGGTAACTCGTTGTTCCCTGACTACATAGAGAGACCCACCTCTACATAGAAGAACGATTGGGACGTTATACGTAAGATTGAGAGCAACAACGTCTTTAGGACGTCAGTGACACTCGTTGTTCCCTGACTATGTAGAGAGACCGTGTATAGATCCAGGCGGTTCTCCGTAAGATTCAGAGAAATAACGCCTTCAGGACTTCAGCAACACTCGCTGTTTCCTGACTATGCACCTTTTCAGAATGGGTATGACGCTTTAACTAGCTAATATCCTTTCTGTGATAGATTAATTCTACCGTGACATTCACCACTGAATTCCTAGAAGATAATCTATTTTATCTCATTACTATGATTTCATGATCGTTCCACGGCTGATCTCATGGAATGGTAATAGATAATCTCATTACTCCGATTTCATGATCGAATCCACGGCTGATCTCATGGGATAGTAATAACTACTTTCATTACTCCGATTCTATGGTCGAATCCACGATCCCATGGAATGGTAATACTCATTTTATTATTCCGAATTCATGGTCGAATCCATGGCTAATCCTATGGATTGATAATAAAAAACTACTCACTTTTATTACTCAGTTTCATAAATCATTCTCCATTGAATTTCATAAATTAGTAATAAATACTCAACAATCGGGCATCTGGACCATCACTGAGTAAGCCCCATAAAATGGTGCAAGTGCACTCGGCAATGATGCATGACCGAGCACCCGAATGCACAAACGAGCATTCAAAAATATGGAAAAACGAGGAATCCTGCAGAAAACGGGAGAGGGAAAATAATAACATTAAAATAATAAAGAGGAGCTCATGGGCCGGGCCCACCGGATGGCCGGCCGTGCCCTAGCCGTGGCCGGTCCCATGCCTCCTCCATTATTTTTCCTTATTTTGTTATTTTCATGAACTCATGAAAACTCCTTCATTCTAGCAACTTTCCTTGTTTGAGCAAAACTCACGGTTTCTCCATATTTTCACGATTTCATGAGAAATAATAATATAATATAGGGAAAAGTATTGCGGGACCGGGCAACCTAGCCGGCCGGCCATGCCCTGGCCTTGGCCGGTCCCACACCTTGCAATCCCTTATATTTTCATAATTATTATTTCCCTAATATCATGAAACTCCTTCGTTTCAACAAAACTCATGGTTTCTCCATAGTTTCACGGTTTCATGAAAAATAATAATATAAAACCGAGAAAGGTGTCACGGGACCGGGCTACCTGGCCAGCCGGCCATGCCCTAGTCGTGGTCGGTCCCACACCTTACAATTCCTAGCCTTTCATAATTATTACTTTCCCCATCTCATGAAACTCAGTTTGAGCAAAAACCATGAATTCTTCATATTTTCTCAAATATTGATCAAATCATGAAAAGCCAAAAGCCGACATGGTCACACGGTCCGCTAGCTTCTCACGACAATATTAAATATTAAAATATCCTTATTTTAATATTTACCAAATATTGATAAAATGAGCACACATGCTCATTCGAGCAAAAATCAAGAATTTCAGTCAAAGATCAAACTCTTCTGAAAATTCAACATATTGCTCAAACGCACACCAGAAAATACTGAAACTCTCAGGACTGAGACACGGACATTATGGTGACACGAGCATGCTTCCTTGACTGACTAGGGTCGTCCCCAAGGCTTGCACAAAACCGGTCCAACACATCTTAACAATTTTGACCTAATTTGCTCAATTGCTCATATTGGGCCCAAACTCTTTTCAATCAACTTGGAGTTTGCTCAAATGACCATCAGCTGGTCCCACGACCACCAAGGGACGGTCTCATTCCCTCTTGGTCGGTCCCCCACTTTTCCATAATTAGGTTTTATCACCTAATGCTCAATCGAGCACTATTCAATAAATGATGAAACCGGCATTTAATCATCATTCTTTAACCAACTGGCCAACTAAGGACCCTGGTGCATGCTCACTCGAGCACTTGGGCGCCACATGGACGTCCATCATCCCATGTGGTCGGTGTCTCTATCACTCACAACCTATCAGTGATTCATCAATTTATGAACAATCGATCAAAAATTAAGGTTTTGAATAAACGCTCCACGAATCATCATTATGAGCAAGATTCAAATACTGATAGATTTATGTTGACCCAGCAATCAATATATGGATTAATTATATAATATTTGGTGTTCTACTAATATTTTAATTAATATTTTATTAGGTCACGTCACCAATGAATAATTCGTCGAATTGAGCAATACTTGCTCAGTTGCTCGAATATTGATCTAACTATCAATATTCAGTAATTTATCAGTAATTCGTCGAATTAAGCAATACTTGCTCATTGCTCGAATTTAACAGTATTTGCTCATACGATCAATATCGACATAAGAACACGTATGTTCAATCCACAAACCACTGAACATTCGTCACTCATGCTCGATTCAACAAAATTTAAACTCATTGTCTAATCAGTCAACAACTGATTAAATAAATACATGTCTGTCGTGCAGACTCCAAGATTCGTGAGAAATCAATCACGTCACATGGGGGATATCAATTGGGGTTTTGGTCTGGCGGCCTACGGCAGGTGGATTCATCTACGATGAGAAATGTGAGTAAGTCGTGCAACGGTTGAAGGAGTTATCAAAGGAGTTAACCAAGTCTCCGCACGACCTGGAACTGGTTTCACTATGATCTTCCACTTTCCCACTCTTTCACTCATGAAACCGTCACACTTACTGGAATGTGTTCGCATTTCTGACAATATAAATAAGTCTCTGGATCCACGATTGAACAACAACAATTTTTCGAGCAATCACTCTCAGAAATTCCATCAATCGGCTAGAACTTATTCGAACTCAACAATTCATCAATTTTGCAGAAACCTTCAACACATCCACAATCCTTGATCATCATTGATCCCACAAAATTCTCAGCTTCCCTCCTACAGATCAACCCATCTCCCTCTTTGTGACTGAATTGACTCTGGAACAGCCATTGACTTGGTCTAGGCCGGAGTCCTACAAATTGATCTCTCGAATCTAAGCACTTCCTTTGTGGTGCATCTGTGTGAGGTTCAGCAGTTTGCTCGGTCGACATGTCTTGTCTGCACGCTCGATTATTCACTTTCCCAAAAAATCAGCAAACTGTTTTTCCCCATCCCCAGATTGGCGACCACAGTGGGAGATTAATCTCTCGGTTGCAATCTCACATTTTCACAAAATGGCTTGTCTTAGGTCTGGGTTGGTTACAAATGCAAACGACGCTAGCACTAGCAACAATAAAAATGATGGCATTCCAGAAATCGTTCCTGCTTCCAACAATGGTGGTGATACTACTCCTCCTCGAACTAATGTCGAAAATCATCCTCTTTTCGGCCGGCATCCTGAGGAAGTCAGAGAAAATCCGCCCACCATCGCCGATCTCATGAAAGTCCAGGAGGTTCCCGCCAAAAATCAAACTGATATGGTTGCTACTCAGAAGGAGCTATACAATCATCTCAAGACTCTGACGGACAAAATGTCGAAGAAAACTAAGGAAGGGTCAAAAAAAGAA
Organism: Papaver somniferum; assembly: GCF_003573695.1. Lineage (NCBI taxonomy): Eukaryota > Viridiplantae > Streptophyta > Magnoliopsida > Ranunculales > Papaveraceae > Papaver > Papaver somniferum. The sequence goes on from NW_020622934.1 coordinate 3,836,285, forward strand.
AAATCCAAGGAAGTTGACCCTGAAGTTTCACCAATCCATGTGGTAGATGATGATGAAGCCTGCAAAACTGCAAAAAATACATCAGAGAAGGAGTCTGCTGGTTTCATCACTCGAGAAGATTTGGAGCGTTTCATGGAGACTCGCGGAAAAAGCAACGCACCGTATGTCCATCGTCATCAACCTCTGTATCCATCTGCTATGAAAAGGATCCCTCTCCCAAAAGGCTACACCTCTCCAACGTTCACGCTCTACAATGGAACGGGGAATGCTCGAGAACATGTTTCTCGATTCTTGGAAGCATTAGGAGAACATGAACACAACCATGTTGTCCGTTTGAAGGATTTCTCGAAATCTCTGACAGGCCGAGCATATACTTGGTACAACAACATCGCACCAGTGAGCATAGCTATTTGGGGAGAAATGATTAATGCTTTCTATAGGAAATACTTCTTTGTTTCTGAGGAAGTTACTCTTTCTGACTTATGAAGGATGTCTCAGAAGAATACTGAAAATCCGAACGACTATGTGAAGAAATTCAGAATTCAAACTTTGGATTGTCATTATCCTAATGTTACTGAACAACAACTGGTGGACTTGTGCATCACCGGGATGACTACGGTTTATAGAGCCTTGCTGGAAAACCTTCGGTTTCAAACCTTTTCAGAACTTCATGAAGCGGCCAAGCGATAGGCAATTACTGCTCCAGCTTTGCTAGAAAGAACCAAAACCGTCAAAGTCGAGGAGCTGAACGCTCGAAACAACACCAGCAGGCGTTTGATCAACAAGCAGTACAATGTTGAAGCTTCCATGAATTCCGCTGAAGGGAGCAAGAGAAAAGCTGAAGCACAACAACATAAAAATGCTCCTTCATCTCACCCTCCAAAAATTCCAAGAAAGGATAACCAGGATAGAAATACACAACCACCAGTTCAGCATCAACAGAACGACCAGGAAGCGCCTGACTTCCCTTTACCCATTAAAGAAGTGATCGAATTATTGGAAGTCTGGATTCAAGACAGTGCGATCAAATTACTTCCTGTCAAAAAGGAGCCAACTGAGAAACAAATGTAAAATCCACGCTACTGCCGTTTCCATAAATATGTCACTCACCCAACAAGTGATTGCAGAACTTTGAAGCGCATATTAAAAAAAAAGGCTGATTCAGGGGAACTGGGGACTGAAGGAGAGCACATAAATACTCTCCCAATCAGAACATTTACACTCTCTGAGCAGCCGGTCAAAGAAGCAGTTCAATCCCTAATTGAGCATGTCTGTGAGTTACTGTACTTATCGAAAGCTCAAAGAAATGATATGTTTGCTGCATTGAACCACATTGTGTCCGGGAAGCGATTAGAAATTCAAGAGATACTCCCTGAACCTCCAGCAACAGATAAGGATATGTACGACTGGGAACTCCTCACCACCGTTTACTTCAAAGGAAATGAATTCAAGCGGGCGTTGGTCGATGTTGGTACTGCTGTTAACAACATCCCCTTGAAAACCCTCAGAGCTGCTGGCATCACTCGGCAAGAAGCGACACACGCCCCTGTCTTAGTCAGAGATCATGAAGGAATCTCCAGAGATGCTTACGATTATATCATTCTCAAGGTGAAAATTGATTCAACATGGTTAGAAACTAAGTTTCACATAATCAGAGAAGATCCAGGATATGATATGATCCTTGGACGGACATGGATTCATGCTGAAAAGGTAACTCCGACATCTTCAATTGCACAGTTCTCTGTTGAAGAAAGCTCTAACTCAGAGGAAAGCTCCGACTCGGAAGAAATGGATGATGCTACACCATTCAAGCATCTGGAGAAAGTCCAAGCCATGATAGGACTTACACAAAAACCTAAATAAAGCGCACATGAATTCGTCAGAAGATTCCGTACTTAGGCAAGTCTTATCCCCCCCTCATGCGTCTATATTATCAACTTTCAAATATGTTACCTTTGTCCGGGACTCAATCTTACTCATGACCATGATATCATCAAATGCGATGAGTGGATAGTCTCACCTCAGCAGTATTACGCTAAATGGTTGGAGTCTCTTCAAACTAAGCACCCCATTGAAAGGTTTATCGCTGAATACATGGCTCAGTTCAACAAGCGATACCCAACATACTCTCCATTGCATGAGTACCCACATGTGCCGCAGAATTGGAAAGCTCCATCAACATGGAATCCCATTATACGAGGAATTCCGAACCAGCAAAAGATATTCAGGGCACGACCAACCAAACCTAACAAATTTCACGAAGGAGATTTAGTCCTCAAGGAAACTAAGCGTGATATCCATTCTACAAGAAGTTCTAACTGGGAAGTACCTTTTATGATTGCTAAGTCAGTAGTTGGAGGATACTACAAATTGGCTTATATAAGGGGCAAAACAAGTGTACCAGTAATTCATGAAAATTGGTGTTTGTAGGTGAAAACCGTTTCTGCTGGTTTTGGTAATTTTTGGTGTGTGGATGAGAAACGAGTCTAAACCCTAAACAATGTTTTGCACGGGAGTACTTTTGATTCGAGAGATCAATCTGTACAATCCTGGCCTAAACCAAGAAATGGTCGTTCCATGCTTGCTTCGATCACAAAGTGAAGGAGAAGGGTTGGTCTTAGGGAGGGAAGCGAAGAAAGTGTTGAGACCAGAATAGTTGATTCTGGAAGTGTGGGTGTTTCGTGACTTGTATTAGAAAGTTGAAATGTCTAGCTGGATGAAAATATATCAGATGATTTATGGATGTTATATTTTTCTCCTGACCAAAACTTGTTGTTTGGTGGAAAATAGGTGAGACCTATTTAGACAAGTCGCAACAAAACGTACCCTGGTCTCATAAGAAGTGGAAACGATTGAGTGGTGGAAGAAGGGAATAACGGGTAACGCCTGGAATTTATGTTTCCATGATGAAGGATACGTTTACACCATTAATTCTTGCCATTACTAACCGCCCCGCTTTATGCCACTTTCTGTAATGGGCGTATTGCACGCCGCACGCTGTGAACCGCCATACCAATACCCTGATGAGTATCCCCCAGTTTGTGACATGTTTTGATGTCTCGAGTGTTTTCGTGGAAAACATGTAGCACTTTGCTACGTGTGGAAAGTTAAAAATTGAGAGGCTTGTCGTAGGTAAATAGCATATGTGATGCAAGGCTCGTTTTGTCTAGTCGCCTAAAACTTGTCACGAGCTGAACGACTCGGTGGCGAAATTCGATGGATGAAATTACATCTTATGAGGAAGAGTGGCCATTGATTATGGCCGCATCTTGTTGTATAGCTGTTTTAGGGTGAAAATGGTTTCTGCTGATTTTGGTAATTTCGGGTGTGTGGGTGAGAAACGAATTTAAACCCTAAACAATGTACTGCAAGGGAGTACTTTAGATTCAAGAGATCAATCTGTATAAATCCGGCCTAAACCAAGAAATGGCCGTTCTAGACTTGCTTCGGTCACAAATTGAAGGAGAAGGGTTGGTTTTGGGGAGGGAAGCGAAGAGAGTGTTGAGACCAGAATAGTTGATTCTGGAAGAGTAGTTGTTTTACGAATTGTATCAGAAAGTGGGAATCTAACAGATGAGAAAGCCAGCAAATGTCTTTCTGAGTTTGTATTCTCCTGACCAGAACTTGTTGTTCGGTGGAAATAAGTAAGGCCTATTTATACAAGTCAAAGTGAAACGTACTCTGGTCTCGTAAGAAATGGAAAACAAATGAGTAAATGGGAGGAGGGGGTAACTGGTAACGCCTGGAATTGATGTTCCATAAAATAAAGCGTTTTACCACTACTCCCTGTATTTACTAACCGCGTCATCCTTATGACACTGTCTTGTAACGGGCGTAGTGTACGCCGCACGCTGTAAACCGCCAAACCGATACCCAATGATCATCCCCCCAGTTTGTGACATGTGTTGATGTCTCGAGTGTTTTCATGGAAAACATATAGCATGTTGCTGTTGTCTGGCAAGTTGAGATTGAGAGACTTTCCGGCTCGGTGGTGACCTTCGACGGTCGAGATTTTGTATCTAAGATGTAAGAGTGGCCGTTCATTGTCGCATGCCTTCGTTTTGGTAGCCGTGAAGGGAAGGATGGAATGGCATGGCTTAGGCGTTACAAGGTGGCTGGCGCGGCATGCCATTGGCACACGTGGCATGGTCGTCATGCCTTGGCATGTTTTAGGCGCGGCCAAACTAGAGTTTTGGCGTTGGGACAAGGGTTACCATCAGTTGGTTGGTGACCTTGTACGGCTGAGATTTTCATCTAAGATGAAGGGTGGTCGTTGATTGTCGCACTCTTTCGTTTTGGAAGCCGTGAAGGGAAGGCCGGAATGGCATGGCTTAGGCGCGGCAAGGAGGCTGGCGCGGCATGCCATTGGCACATGTGGCATGGTCGGCATGCCTTGGCATGTTTTAGGCGCGGCCAAACTAGGGTTTTGGCATTGGTCCAAAGGTTACCATGCGTCGGTTAGTGGCCTTGGACGACTGAGATTTTCATCTAAGATGGAAGGGTGGCCGTTGATTGTTCCACGCCTTCGTTTTGGCAGCCGTGAAGGGAAGGCCGGCATGGAATGGCTTAGGCGCGGCATTCCATTGGCACATGTGGTGCGGCTGGCATGGTTGTCATGCCTTGGCGCGGAGACGTGGTTGGCATGGCTTGCCATTGGCACGGTGGTGCGGCTGGCATGGTTGGCATGCCTTGGCACGGAGACGTGGCTGGCAAGGTTTTCCATTGGTACGGTGGTGCGGATGGCATGTTTGGCATGCCTTGGCGCGGAGACGTGTATGGAAAGGTTTTCCATTGGCACGATGGTGTGGCTGGCATGGTTGGAATGCCTTGGCGCGGAGACGTGGCTGGCAAGGTGATGCGGCTAGCATGGTTGGTATGCCTTGGAGTGGAGACGTGGCTGGCGTGGTTTTCCATTGGCACGGTAGCATGAGAATTAGGGTTTGGCATAGATGATGTCGGTCAATGTTAAGGGTTCTGCCGTGGAACATGACACATAAAGAAAAAGGTACCCTGGTAATTCTTACGTAGGCATGCTGATTGGTCTAATAAATGCTCTATTGGTCATAGTGATGTCATGTCAGATGTGCGGTTTTACGATTTTAACCCTAAGCTAAAAACCACCATCAACATTAAGTCCCCTTCTTAGTTCGGAACGGGAGCATTGTTGTGAGGTAAGCATAAGATGGTGACAGGAGAGGACAAAAATCGAAGCGACAAGTCGTGAAAAGATGGTCAAGAAGGCCCGACTAACCTTTTTCGAGAGGTAAGGAGAGTTTGGTGATTCTCGTGTTCGGCGGCCTTGCATAGATTCTACTTGTGGTGTAGACCGTGAGGTGGTGAGATGAAGATCTTCAGCTTAGTCTGGTCATGCGTCGTCTTGGCTGGGTTAGGGAACACTGAGACGCTGGCTTGGCGAGTTGTTGGTGTTGGTGTGGTTTGGAAGGGAGCTGATAGCGCAGACTTGGCGCGGATGTTGGAACGGCGTGACTTGGGCGTCGACAAGGCATGGCTTGGGAGTTTGCGTGGCGTGTTGATACTGTGAAGCTTGCCATTGTGTGCCTGGTTTCATCTTTCCACACGTAGTTCGAATAAGAAATCCTTTCCTTATTCAAATGCCAAAGTATCATACCCTCGTGTCTCCCTTATTTAGCTTTCATTAGGGTTTTGGTGAGGGGTCGCGTTCGAGGCTGATTTCCCGGCCGTGATGCAATCATGTTATGTTTACTCAGACTCTGTTTCTCTTTCTTCCTTTAGGGTTTCCATGGTATTTATGCCGGAGAAGTGGCATCGTCTTCCCCGTTTTACAACAGAGATTTCCTCTTGTTGAGTCCGTATCTCTTCATCATGTCAATCAGAAGTGAATCATCCTCGATCCAGCTATATCCTCTAGTCAAACGCGTGAGGCCTGACTCTTGCAACAATTACCCCATCCAGGTCACTCGATTCAAGAAGATTATACCGGTATGTTTTCGTCTTCGTCGACCGACAGATGTTTCATTGTTTGCTGATGAATGACAAAAGTTTTTTCTTCTGTGTAGAGATATCCTGTCGGAGCATGCGTCACCATCATTGATGAGGATGATTTGGTTACCCCTTTTCCTTCGAGCCCGATCCCACCAACCGCTGCAGATCTGGAGAACGTCGACTTAGGAATTTTTTGTCATGAGTATCCCAATGCAGGTTTGTCTTTCGGAAACCGCATGAGGTGTCTCTCCTCTAATTACCGAAACGTCGGTAGGTTTCTGGTGCGGAAATAACTCGTGACTCTTTACACTAAGATATGGAGGATATATGGCCACATCGCCACCAGGAGTGTGGTGCAATATTGTTCGTATGCTTTAGTTTCCACAGTGAATTGTCTCTTGCCAATGGTCGCCGAAATGGAAAGTATGTCTATACGTGCTGTTGAGGAACCAACTACTCAAAAGTGGGAGAACATGGTGTCTACCTGTGAATCCATGAAGTTCAACATTAGATGGTTGCGGCATCGTCTTAATATTGTGAAGGTCGACAAAGCCGGTATTCTTGCTGGCGTGGTTCCTGCTACGAAAGCTATTCTAGAAGAGGAGAAAGCTCTGGCCATGGAGTCACATAAGGTAGAAGAGTCAATCCGGAACTTAAAGAGTCGGACTGAAAGGTATCAAAGCCGGTTAAAGATGATGCTTTCGAAGGATTACAATCTGTTGGATGGGCTTTTCTGTGTTATGTAGTTGCGAGATGTTTGGTTTCTTTCTCAGTATTGAGCATGTTTTTGCCCTCCTTTTTTTTGCATCGTTTTTTTTTTTTTTTTGAAAGAATAAGAGAATTTTATTGATTCGCTTCAATCAAACAAAGGAAAAGAACTTGATAATTGAGATGTGGAAGAAAAGTGGAAAGATGTCTGGCTATCCGTGTTTGTGATATGGCGGGGAACGAGGTGGTGGTCAGGCGTAGTATGCCTTAAGACACTTTCCGTTGATGACTGCTTCCAGTTTTCCTCCGTCTTCTTTAATGACCTTGTAGTACCCACTGTTGTACGCCTTCGTGACTATATAAGACCCTTCCCACTTTGCAGATAATTTTGGTGCGGACGCATCTTGTTGGATGTGTTTGGCAGTCTTCAGTACCAACTTGAAAAACCCGAGGCTTCACTGTTTTTTTATATGCTCTGGAAACCCTATTTTCGTATGCCCGTGCATGCTCTTATGCCTTGGATCTTCTGGAATCTATAGTGTCCAATTCTGCTACTCTGGCGCTTAATGCTTCAGCTTCATCCCATCGAACTCCACTTGCTTCGGAAATCCTAGCTGATGAGATTTTAACTTCTGCTAGTAGGATGGCGTCTGCGCCGTAAACGAGGGAGTAGGGAGAGGCACCAGTGGAACTTCTTGGTGATGTCCGATACGCCCAGAGTGCCATTGGCAGTTGCTCGTGCCATGTCCGAGGATTATCGTACACTGTCCGACTGAGGATTCGAATCAGAGTTTTGTTGGTACTCTCAGCCTGTCCGTTCCCTTGGGGGTAGTACACGGTGTAGAAGACTTGCCTAATTCCGTACTTGCTTGTTTGCGAAAGGAGTGCCGTTGTCGGTGATGATGTGTTTAGGCACGCCAAATCGGTAGATAATGTACTCCTTAATGAATGAATGCCACGATTGTGGCTCCATTAGTCCCTCGTAAAGGTATGGCTTCCACCCATTTGGTGAAATTTTCGATTGCTATTATTATGTACTCGTGATGCTTTGAGGACGGCGAGTTGATATTTCCAATGATGTCGAGTCCCCAGCTATAAAAGGGCCACGGACTGCTTATTGAATGCAGGGAGTTGATGGTACATGGATAAGGTTTCCGTGAATTTGGCATTTTTTGCACCTCTGGACGAAAACAGCTGCATCATCCTCCATAGTTGGCCAGTAGTATTTCTTGTGTATCTGAAGGAATAATTTCCGTTTTCCTTGATGTTCGCCATCATGCATCTCTTTCAGCATGTTTGGGTTTCTTCTTTGTTCAAACTTCCTCCAAAGCTTTTACGATATAAGATTCCTTCGTGGAATATGAATCTCTCGGACCTTTGTTTTATCTTGACTGCCTCCTTATTATTGGTGGGGATCATACCGTCACGAAGGTAACGGGTGTATGGCTCCTGCCAGTCCCCAGCGTGACTAATATTGAAAACTTCTAATTGATACGACGACGCTTGACAGTTAGAACAGGTTCTTTGAAGTAACCGAGATTGAGCCTTCATTTCTGGCCAGTAGTAGCCAAGGCGTTGCAAAACGGCGATAGAGTATTACCACTAATTTTTTCCCGTAGACTTCAACATGGACGTGGTTGAGTTGTTATTGTGCTTCTCCCTCTCCAAGGCATCTTGACAAGGAACTGTCTGGGTTTCGTTGGTACAACACCCCTCGGAGCATGAAGAAATTTTGTAAGGTTTTGATACTGACCTTTCCCTGGGAAAGCGAGCTATTAATCTCTTAGATAATTAGTGTTCTTCAGTCGCCGGCTTCATCCTCTTCGGGTTGTGAAAGCCATGTTGAAGCCACGGTTCATCTCTTCACTGTCAGGGTCTCCTCAAAACCTTCAAATTGCAGTTTCGATGCTAGCGTGGCTAGGAAATCAGCGTCTCGGTTTCTGCTGCGCCAAATATGTGTTATGGTCGCGTCGGCAAAGTAGTTTAGTAGTTTTTGTGCCTCAGCTCTGTATGGGGCCAAGGTTACTTCCTTCAGTGCGTAAACTCCGTTCACCAGGTTGACAAGTAATTTAGAATCCCCTCTTAATTCCAGACATGTGGCTCCAGCTTGTTTAGCCAAGGACAACCCGATGAGAAAGGCTTCGTATTCTGCTGAATTGTTGGTGCAGGGGAAATATAGCTTGAAGGAGTGCGAGGAGACTTCACCGGATGGGGATACTAGAACCACACCTGCTTCTCCAGTTCTGTTGTTAGGGGTGGCGGGGCCATCGAAGAATAGTAGCCACGTTTCTTTTTGGATGAAAGACATTTCCGGAAAGTCTCCAGGGAGGTCCTCGTATAGTGTCATGGTGCTCTCTCTCGGAAACGCTGCTAGTAAATACGCAACTGCTTTCCCTTTGATGGCTCTCGGGGAAGCGCATGTTATGTCGAACTCTGACATTTGGAGGAGCCATTTGGTCGGCCTTCCTATCAGGGCTGGTTTTGAGAGGAGGAACTTCACGGGATCGAACTTAGATATCAGCACTACTTTATTAGAAAGTAAGTAATGCCTGAATTTCTGTATGGGGTGAATCAATGCTAAGCACGCTTTTTCCGCTTTGGGATATCTGAGTTCGGCATCTTTTAAAGTTCGACTGAAGTAGTAAATGGGATGCTTAATCCCTTTGTCATCTTCTTGGGCGAGGAGAGCTCCGACAGCAGTGTCACTAAAAGCAGTGTATAGGTGTAACGGTTTTCCTTGTATGGGAGATTTCATGATGGCTGGGGAAGATAACGTTTGCTGAATCTTCTGGAACGCCTCCTGTTGTAGTTTGGTCCAGATGAAGCTTGCTCCTTTCCTCAGCAAGGGAGTAAACGAAGCAACGAGTTGAGCCAATCCTGATATGAAGCGGCGAATGTAGTTTATTTTACCCATGAAACTCTGGAGTTCTTTCACAATTCGTGGTGGTTGCATCGTGAGGATAGCTTGTGTTTTGACTGGGTCAACTTTAATTCCCTCGGCAGTCACCTGGAAACCTAAGAACTTTCCCGAAGAGACACCAAAAACACACTTCAACGGGTTCATCTTTAGTTTGTACTCGCGACATCTTTCGAATACTTGTCGTAAAATCTCTGCATGGGCTTACCGAGTTTTTGACTTGACCACTATGTCATCTACATAATTTTGGACTTGCTTGTGCATCATATCGTGAAAATTGGTGGTCATGGCGCGTTGGTATGTGACACCAGCGTTTTTCAAACCGAAAGGCATCACAGTGTAGTAAAAGTTTCCAAGAGGAGTTCGAAAAGCCGTCATACTTGCATCATGTTCGTACATATTTATTTGGTTATAGCCGCTATATCCATCCATGAAAGAGAACATACCGTGTCCACTGGTGGCGTCTACCAGCATGTCGATGTTGGGGAGCGGAAAGTCATCTTTAGGACAATATTTGTTCAAATCTCTAAAATCGACACAACACCTGATCTGGCCGTTCTTCTTTTTTACCGAGACTACGTTGGCCAGCCAAGTAGGGTGGTGAATTGGCTTGATGAAACCAGCCGCTAGTAGCTTTTGAATTTCTGCCTTAATTTGTTCTTCCACATCATGCCGAAATTGTCTTGGGGTTTGATTGACCGGTTTGGATCCGGGTATCACGTGTAAATGATGAGTGACCAGCCTATCATCCAAGCCAGGCATTTCCTCGTATGTCCATGCGAATACGTCTTGATATTCCTTGAGAAGGTTTACCAGCTTTACGCGTTCATCTGCGCACAGAGTCGAGCTGATCGAGATGGGTCCCGGGGATTCTTCACTCTCGATATTAACAACCTCAAGTTCGTCTGTGGTAGGGTTGGGCCCGTCTTGTAGTTGTCGTGGTGTATCAGGTACTTCCTCCTGCGGCGCATTACTGTGTTTGCATTCCATTGGGCGGAGATACTGTGTGGTAGTCTCTCCTGTTAATTGCTAACAACGTCGCTGATATACAGTTTTTCCCTTTTCATCATGGCCCATGATAAAAGCCCGTTCTCGCTTGGTATGGGTGCGAGCCAAATTCCGGCTTGGTAGGTGGGGACTGGCGTGTCTCTCTTCCGAAGGGGTGATGTGAGATCGGGTTTCTCCGTGAAGCGGTGCAAGACCATCGGTTCCTTCAATGGTCATCCACTTTGGTAGTGAGGTGTGGTGAGTCTTGTTGGTTGTGGCCTGCGGGCCTTTCCTTGGCTCAAAAATCTTCACGTCGCAGATCGGCGCATATGGAGATAACGACGCAGCTACGCGTACGACTTCTCCGTTCAGCATGGTTTTCAAGCATTGATGATACGTCGAAGGAATAATTCTGTTGTCGTGGAGCCATGGTCTTCCCAGTATCATGTGGTAATCTGGTTTCTTTTCGATTACCTCGAACCTCACTTTTGACTGGACGAGTCCTACTGATAGATTCAGGTTGATGTACCCATACATGCTGGTTTGGTTGCCTTCGAAATCGGTGATTGTAGTGCACTGTCGCACGACTTTGTTAGGTCGTACCCTGGCCGTTATGAGTGTCCTGAGGGTAACAATGTTGGAGGATGCTCCCCTGTCGATGAGATCCCTTTTGAATTCCTCGTTCTTGATACGGGTCGTGACGTGTAGAGCCTAGTTATGTCCTTCCTCTACCATCATGTCGTTGTCCGTAAACGTGACATTGTTGATGGACATCTCTGGCGTTCTTGATGTTTCCAAGCGTGAAGGAGCCAGGGACGCATTTAACGCTATTCGATTGATGGCGGTGAACGTCTCCATCCGTTGGTCTCTTGAAATATATAAGAGTTCACATAAACTTTCCATCAGTGAGGCCGCTTCCCGGCTTACTGGTTTCTAATTGGTAGTGAAGTTGTTGACTTGGGAGTGATCGTCTGGGATGTTAGTCCCCAGTGTTGGAGTTTCCGGGGAAATTGGATCATTCAACTCCGCCGTTAAATTGATGAGGAAGTCCAGTATGATGTTAATCGCTTCTTTCATCAAATCCATATTCTTGGTGTGGATCTCCTGAATCCGTGCCAAATCGGTTATCCTGGGAATTCCTTCGTCGATTGCGTTGTTGGATGTTGTGTTGGGAGAAGGAACATTTCCGTTCGCCCGAACGGAACTTGAGGACACGGATTCAGCCCTAAAACCGACCATCTTCCTGTTGATGGATATCTCTGGCGTTCTTGATGTTTCCAAGCGTGAAGGAACCAGGGACGCATTTAACGCTATTCGATTGATGGCGGTGAACGTCTCCATCCGTTGGTCTCTTGAAATATATAAGAGTTCACATAAACTTTCCATCAGTGAGGCCGCTTCCCGGCTTACTGGTTTCTAATTGGTAGTGAAGTTGTTGACTTGGGAGTGATCGTCTGGGATGTTAGTCCCCAGTGTTGGAGTTTCCGGGGAAATTGGATCGTTCAACTCCGCCGTTAAATTGATGAGGAAGTCCAGTATGATGTTAATCGCTTCTTTCATCAAATCCATATTCTTGGTGTGGATCTCCTGAATCCGTGCCAAATCGGTTATCCTGGGAATTCCTTCGTCGATTGCGTTGTTGGATGTTGTGTTGGGAGAAGGAACATTTCCGTTCACCCGAACTTGAGGACACGGATTCAGCCCTAAAACCGACCATCTTCCTGAGTTAGAGAAACGTATTCTGAAATTGGTATTGGAACCGAGAGATTTACCTCCTACTGTGGTCGCCAATTGTTTGAGGGTGAAAATGGTTTCAGCTGATTTTGGTAATTTCGGGTGTGTGGGTGAGAAACAAATTTAAACCCTAAACAATATACTGCAAGGGAGTACTTTAGATTCGAGAGATCAATCTGTAAAAACCCGTCCTAAACCAAGAAATAGTCGTTCCAGACTTGCTTCGGTCACAAAGTGAAGGAGAAGGGTTGGTTTTGGGAAGGGAAGCGAAGAGAGTGTTGAGACCAGAATAGTTGATTCTGGAAGAGTAGTTGTTTTACGACTTGTATCATAAAGTGGAAAGCTAACAGATGGGAAAGGTAGCAAATGTTTTTCTAAGTGTTGTATGCTCCTGACCTGAACTTGTTGTTCGGTGGAAATAAGTAAGACCTATTTATACAAGTCGAAGTGAAACGTACTCTGGTCTCGTAAGAAATGGAAAACAGATGAGTAAATGGGAGGAGGTGGTAACTGGTAACGCCTGGAATTGATGTTCCATAAAAGAAAGCATTTTACCATTACTCCATGTATTTACTAACCGCCTCATCCTTATGACACTGTCTTGTAACGGGCGTAGTGTACGCCGCATGCCGTAAACCGCCAAACCAATACCCAATGAGCATCCCCCAGTTTGTGACATATGTTGATGTCTCGAGTGTTTTCATGGAAAACATGTAGCATGTTGTTGTTGTCTGGCAAATTGAGCTTGGGAGACTTTCCGGCTCGGTGGTGACCTTCGACGGTCGAGATTTTGCACCTAAGATGGAAGGGTGACTGTTGATTGTCGCACGCCTTCGTTTTGGAAGCCGTGAAGGGAAGGCCGGCATGGCATGGCTTAGGCGCGGCAAGGTGGCTGGCGCGGCATGCCATTGGCACATGTGGTATGGTTGGCATGCCTTGCTATGTTTTAGGCGCGGCCAAACTAGGGTTTTGGCGTTGGGCCAAAGGTTACCATGCATTGTTTGGTGACCTTAGACGACCGAGATTAGCATCTAAGATGGAAGGGTGGCCATTGATTGTCGCACGCCTTCGTTTTGGCATCCTTGAATGGAAGGTCGGCATGGCACGGCTTAGGCGCGGCAAGGTGGCTGGCGCGGCATGCCTTGGCATGTTTTAGGCGCGACCAAACTAGGGTTTTGGCGTTGGGACAAAGGTTACCATGCGTCGGTTGGTGACCTTGGACGGCTGAGATTTGCATCTAAGATGGAAAGGTGGTCGTTGATTGTCGCACACCTTCGTTTTGCAAGTCGTGAAGGGATGACCGGTATGGCATGGCTTAGGCGCGGTAAGGTGGCTGGCGCGGCATGCCATTGGCACATGTGGTGCGGCTGACATGGTTGGCATGCCTTGGCGCGGATACGTGGCTGGAAAGGTTTTCCATTGGTACGGTGGTGCGGCTGGCATGGTTGGCATGCCTTGGCGCGGAGACGTGGCTGGAAAGGTTTGCCATTGGCACAGTGGTGCGGCTGGCATGGTTGGCATGCCTTAGAGCGGAGATGTGGCTGACGTGGTTTTCCATTGGCACAGTAGCATGAGAATTAGGGTTTGGCATAAATGATGTCGGTCAATGTTAAGGGTTCTGCCGTGGAACATGACACATAAAAAAAAAGGTACCCTGGTAATTCTTACATAGGCATGATGATTGGTCTAATAAATGCGCTAATGGTCATAGTGACGTCATGTCAGATGTGCGGTTTTACGATTTTAACCCTAAGCTAAAAACCACCATCAACAATAGTGAAATGGCGCCATTGGCATAGTAGCGCCTGGTGGAGCCATGACATAACGGCATTCTAGTGGAATGCCAGTGGCGTAGCTGCGACATAGCGGCATGCTAGTAGCTGTGGCATGGTGGCATGCCAGTGACCGTGGCATAGCGATATGCTAGTAGTCGTGGCATGGTGGCATGCCAGTGGTCGTGGCATAGCGACATGCTAGTAGTTGTGGCATGGTGGCATGCCAGTAGCTGTGTCATGGTGGCATGCCAGTAGTTGTGTCATGGTGGCATGCCAGTAGCTGTGGCATGGTGGTATGCCAGTGGTCGTGGCATAGCTACATGCCAGTAGTTGTGGCATGGTGGCATGCCAGTGACCGTGGCATGGCGATATGGTAGTAGTCTTGGCATGCCAGTGACCGTGGCATGGCGATATGGTAGTAGTCTTGGCATGCCAGTGGCCGTGGCATGGTATGACCGGCCCGCATAGTGGCGCACAATTATGTTGCGTTACGGAATTTGTAACCTGGCAGATGGAGTTGCACAATCCGACGATGTAGCGTCAACATGGCTGAGACAAGAAAGGTTACTTGGCACATGCAACAACTATGAGATAGTGTTGAATATCCTTATTCAGAGTTAGCCCAGCTCAAGGAAGGAATAAAGGATGAGATGCAAAGTCATGAAATGACTTTGGCATGGTCCTAAGATTTGGCCAAGGCTTGGACTATGCATGTGCATCAATGGCGAGGCCAAACACGTCATTGATGATTATTTCTCGCCAAATGAGATGCAAGTGTTACATATGAATCATGAACCTGAACTAAGAAAGTTAAGACTCAAGTGGATGGTATTTGGATGATGGCATCCAAATTAACTAAGTATGGAGCTAGGATGGATGTTACACATCCCTTGCTAGATACTTGGAATACATGCAAGTGGCATGTTACATTACCATTGCCAAACACTTGGCAGATGCCAAGAGTGAGTGAAGCGTAATCATTGATTGAAGGCTTGACAGAAGTGCAAGCTGAGTTGCACGAGCATGCCAAACATTGGCATGGCCGAAGTTGCACATTGCGATGTTGCGAGACTTGAGTTCAAGTGCCAGATGCGAGTGTGTGTGCATCACACGCATGCCAAAGTGGAAGAGCAAGTTAGAGACGGTTGCAAGGAGTTTTCTAACTGAGTATGGTGTGTCCTAACCGTCCAACACAAGTGTGGCGCGTTTCTGAGTGCCAGCACTAAAGATAGCAGTTAAAAAGTAAGTTGTGGCGGTTAGGGAACTGCCCATGGACAGATGGATGTTCATGGGGCGTGCAACAGAGTTGCATACGGATTGGCCCTGGTTCTTGGCATTATAAATAGCCAGATAACCCCTTGTAAACGATTTGTTCAATAGTTCAAGTGTTGAGGAACCACATTTGCAGTAGAGAGCGATTTATGCGTTAGGCTTAGAGAATAAGCTTGTAAGTCCATTGGTTGGACGATTTTGTATCTTCCCCTTAAGATAATAAAAGTGAGTTTATTGGATTATACGTTTGACTTTGGTTTACTGTTGATTCGATAATACTCCCTCAACTCTGTGAATCATAAACATGGAAGGAACCTCTTTGTAGTATGGGCTACATTGTTTGGTAGAGAAAATCGAAGTAAGTCTTTCGTTGCATACTCAAGGTGAGTTGGTTGTTTGCATTGGTGGAAACTTATAAGGCTGAAGTACGAGTGGGTGATAAGAGATCATTGAACTACTGTATTGCCGGGTTATACCTTCGCGAAAAATTGCTTGGAGCATTTGGAGGTGTGACAATTCGGGTATCAGAGCACAGATTGCTCTGTTTTGGCTTTGTTTTGGAAGATTTTCTCTATTTTGCTCGAGTTTTAGTTGCTGAAATTGTTAGATCGTAATGGTTGGTAACAAGAGTTCGATGGATGCCTTAATTTATAGGGTAGCGGACTTGGAACACAGGATTGGCGAAGAGGTGCACCATCCTAATGATGCTACGGTAATGGCTCGCATCCAAGCGTTGGACAAGCATGCTGCTGATATGTTTGTGGAAAGCCAGAGTGCAACTAAGAATCATGATGATTTGGAAGGCCAAATCACTGCTGTTAAGACTATGTTCACAGTAGCCCTGAAAGAACTAAATGATGAGTTGAGTGTCTTCTGGCGAATGGTGGGTGTAATTGGTTCGGATCAAGCTACTGCGGGTGGTAGTGGCAGTGACTTTATGAAGACTAAAGTCTCAGAACCTAAGGCGTTTTATGGCGCAAGAGATGCGAAGGCATTGGAGAATTTCATGTGGTACAAGGACCAATACTTCAAGTCCTCCAGAACCCCGGAAGAACAAAAGGTTACCCTGGTTAGCATGTACCTGTAAGGTGATGCGAATTTATGATGGAGAACTAGAACTGATGATGACCTTATTTCTGGTCGTCCAGGCATCGTGACCTGGGATGTCATGAAAGAAGAATTGAAGAGTCAATTCTTACCAAGCAATGCTGCTTGGCTAGCCAGAGAGAGCTTGCGTAAGCTGAGGCATACAGGTACACCACGGGAATACGTGAAAGAGTTCTCGTCTCTGATGGTAGACAATCGCAACATGTCGGAGGAAGAAAAGTTGTTCCATTTTACATCTAGTTTGCATTCGTGGGCTCAGGCTGAAGTGAGAAGGCAGGGTGCCAAAGACCTTCCTTCATCCATTGCAACAACCATTGCAATCGTGGACAGCCTTGCTTATTTTAGGTCGGTTAATACCTCAACTAATGCTAATAGAAAGTGCAAGAACAAGAAAAACCAGAAGTGTAAGGAAAAGGATAAGAAAAATTCTGAGGCCAAGGAGAAAAGCTATCAAAGGGATGATATTTTGGCTGCGAAGAACAAGGCTGGAGGTTGTTTCTTATACAAGGGTTCTCACCTTGCGCGTGATTGTCCAAAGAAATAAAAATTGTCCGCAATCGTCACTGAGTGTCGTGGTGACAAAGAACAAGATGATCAATTGGAGCATGTTAATCCTATTCAACTATGCAACATAGTAGCATAAACGGCAGCGGTACAACATGGGCTGAGTGGCGCTAGCTTGGTTTATGTGAACGTTGGCATACACAATCATCGCCTTTGGGGTATGGCAGATACAGGTGCTTCGCATACTGTTGTGAGCTTGTCAATGGCAGAGTACTTGGGTTTGGAAGTATATCAAGCTAGTCACTGCATGAAGACAGTGAACGATATTGCTAAGCCAATCAAGGGGATGGCTGTGGCAAATGTTGAAGTTGGAGAATGGCGTGACCAAATCAGCGTAATTATGATGTATCTCAATGAATTTGAGATGATCTTGGGTAACAACTTTTTCAAAGAAGCAGAGGTAACAATGATGCCTCACCTTGGCGGGATTTTCATACAATGTCCAAGTGCACCTTGTTTCGTGAAAGGTGTAAGGAAAGTTAGTCCGGTTGACATGAAGTGTGACAAAGGAAAGGAAAGTGAGTTTGCTCCTGTCCACTCGTTCGAAGAAAGCTTAGCTGAGATTCACATGGAATTTGGATATCCTATGGATCTTAGCATCCCTTATTCACCGTGATTGGCGCATGTATGAAGCAGGGGCATTGCATTGTTGTTTGCAAGTGCCTGAACCTGCAAGGTTGCTGAAGTGTGGAGACTTTGGCATGATTTATGTTTGTTGTTTATGTTTGAAGTTTAGGTTGGGTGTTGCTAATCTTATGGTCTTTGAAGATAGCACACTTTAGTTCGTGTATTTGCCTTGGTAATGTATTTGCTTTCAGTAAGGCCGGGTGTTGGCCAGTGGTGTAAATGGGAAGGGTCCCTATGTTTCTTGTATAAGGCTAGTATAATGAATGAAGAAGGTGTTTAAGCAAAAACATTGTCTTTTTTTACTTAATGTAAATCTAGTTCATTGGGGAAGCACTACAAGTATACTTAGCCAAAGTATGCAACAAGAAACGCTGAAAGTAAAACAAAGCAAGAATTGAAGTTGGTGGCATAGGCAAGTTTGCTGTTGGAAGAGTTACGTAGAAGTGCGACTGTATTTGGCAACGATAACATGGAGTAACGCAAAAAGAATGAAGATATAAGTACATCAAGCATATGAGTTAGGAGTAACTCATAGTTAGGAAGGAAATGATGTTGTTTTTCCGCTACATTAAAGCGTAGCAGTTTGAAAGAACAAGTGAGACCTTGTTAGTTTCGAAAGCACGTGAAGAGGAACCTGGTCTAAAGAGACGGTGTGATGTCACGGGTATCCTAAAGTCATGGATAATGTCATGCATTTCAGTCGAGTTTGCACTAGAGTGTTGCAAGGTGATTGAAGAATACTTAACTTATAGTAAGACCTGTTAAATTGCAAAGGTACAGTGTCAGTCGGAATTGAAGGCAAGTAAGCTAAGTTATGCATATCAGGGTGATATGTTAGCTATTTGGCGTGTACACTTAGGCACGAAATGGCTTGAAAAAATTTTTGTGTGCTGATGCAAGGTGCATGGCAACAGATTGCAAGTAGCATTTGGGTATTGAGATGTGAATGAAGTAGAGATTGAAGCATAGTCGACGATGTGACAATGATGCTGGAATTCATCGGATTAATAGCAAAGAAAAAAAACTAAGTGGTGGCATAAAGTACTAGGCAGAAAAGTTTTGGCAAAGTTAAAGGCCAAACCAAGTTGCTGATTTCTGAGAGTGGCTCAGATACGTACAAGGCCAAGGAAAGTTCAGTAGAGGTTGAACTGATGTTGCGTTCAACGAGGACGTTGAACAGATTGGGTGGGGGAGGTCTATGACCGGCTCGCATAGTGGCGCACAATTATGTTGCGTTATGGAATTTATAACTTGGCAGATGGAGATGCACAATCCGACGATGCAACACCAACATGGCTGAGACAAGAAAGGTTACTTGGCACATGCAATAACTATGAGATAGTGTTGCATATCCTTATTCATAATTAGCCCAGCTCAAGGAAGGAATAAAAGATGAGATGCAAAGTCATGGAATGACTTTGGCATGGTCCTAAGCTTTGGCCAAGGCTTGGACTATGCATGTGCATCAATGGCGAGGCCAAACGCGTTATTGATGATTATTGCTCGCCAACTGAGATGCAAGTGATGCATATGAAGCATGAAGCTGAACTAAGCAAGTCAAGACTCAAGTGGAATGGTATTTGGATGTTGACATCCAAATTAACTAAGTATGCATCTAGGATGGATGTTGCACATCCCTTGCTAGATACTTGGCAGAAATGCTAGTGGAATGTTTCATTACCATTACAAAACACTTGGCAGAGGCCAAGAGTGAGTGAAGCGTAATTATTGATTGAAGGCTTGGCATAAGTGCAAGCTGAGTTGCACGAGCATGCCAAACATTGGCATAGCCGAAGTTGCACGTTGCGATGTTGCGAGACTTGAGTTCAAGTGCCAGATACGAGTGTGTGTGCATCACACGCATGCCAAAGTGGAAGAGAAAGTTAGAGAAGGTTGCAAAGGAGTTTTGAAACTGAGTTTGGCGTGTCCTAACTGTCCAACACAAGTGTGGCGCGTTTCTGAGTGCCAGCACTAAAGATAGCAGTTAAAAAGTAAGCTATGGCGGTTAGGGAACTTCCCATGGACAGATGGATGTTCATGGGGCGTGCAACAGAGTTGCATACGGATTGGCCCTGGTTCTTGGCATTATAAATAGACAGAGAACCCCTATTAAACGAGTTGTTCAATAGTTCAAGTGTTGAGGAACCACATTTGCAGTAGAGAGTAATTGTTGCGTTAGGCTTAGAGAATAAGCTTGTAAGCCCATTGGTTGGACGATTTTGTATCTTCCCCTTAAGCTAATAAAAGTGAATTTGTTAGCTTACACGTTTGACTTTGGTTTACAATTGATTCGATAATACTCCCCCAACTCTGTGAAGCATAAACATGGCAGGAACCTCTTTGTAGTATGGGCTACATTGTTTGGTAGAGAAAATATAAGTAAGTCTTCCGTTGCATACTCAAGGTGAGTTGGCTGTTTCCATTGGTGCAAACTTATAAGTCTTAAGTACGAGTAGGTGATAAGATATCACTGAACCACTGTATTTTCGGGTTCTACCTTCGCGAAAAATTGCTTGGAGCGTTTGGAGGTGTGACACATAGCGGCATGCTAGTAGTTGTGGCATGGAGGTATGCCAGTGGCCGTGACCTAGCGACATGCTAGTAGCTGTGGCATGGTGGCATGCCAGTAGCTGTGGAATGGTGGCATGCCAGTGGACGTGGTGTTGTAGCATGGCCAAAGTTTAATATTTGGCTCCGTGACTAAAGTTAAGGTTTGGCGGCATGGCCAAGGTTAGGGCTTGGCGCCGTGGCCAAGGTATAGGGTTTGGAATTGTAGCCTAAATTAGGCGTCGTGGCCAAACTGATATTTGGTGCCGTGGCCAAAGTTTACGGTTTGGCGGCATGGCCGCTTAATAGTTTCCACAAGTCTGTTAGTTTGGTGGCGAACTTGGATGGCTGAGATTACATCTCAAGAGGAAAGGTAGTCGTCGATCATGGCTTACCTTTAGTTGGTAGTGGCGCCTTTAACACGCGCTAGTGGCATTGCGGCATGGATGGCATAGCTCGTGCATGCCTTTGCCACGGTTGCGCGCGTAGCCATGGCCACTGAAGTTTTGGCCCGTTGGTGTGGATATCTTGCCTAAATTAGGTTTTGGCTTGTCGAAACCCTAAGTAGCATATATGGCATATCGCATGTGGTGGGTGGCCATGTTTGGCGTGTTTGGCATGCGCGTAAGGCATGTGTTCCTGGCATGTGCATTTGGCATGCGCGTTTGGCATGTTTGGTATGCCGTTTGGTATGTTGGAGTGTTTTGGGAAGCCAACTTAGTATGGCAACCTCTTTTAAGGCTGCGGCAGGTTTGGAGCAACCTAATTGGTCAATGAAAGTAGGGGTCTGGCCAAGCATGGGTGTGGCTACCCTTTTAGTGCGCGTGACGGGTTTAATGCGACCTGATTGGTTGATTGAAAGAGGGTCGGCCAAGCATGAGAGTGGCTACTCTTGTGGAGAGAGTGTGGCGGCTTTAGAGAGACTTGATCGGCCGATGGGAAGTGGGGACGACAAGCTAGGGCGTTTCCAAAGTTCCATTGCGCTGTGGCGGATATGAAGCGACCTGATTGGTCGATGGGAAGTGGGTCCAGTAAGCTAGGGCGTGGCCACACTTCCAGTGCGTTGTGGCAGATTTAATTACCTAGTTTGGCTAAGCATAGTTTCGACCAAGGGGTCTAGTGTGCTGCGCGGGGCGCGAAACCCTAATTTTTGCAAGTTAGTTGGGTTTATGAGTTTTTTATGAGTTATCAAAATAATTGGATGGATTTTGTATGCTGCCACAAAAATCCTTATTTACAGAATGCAGTGTGCTTTCCGTCTGAGAATTTTGTGCAAATGACTTAATTTTGGTACTTGGAGGTTCATGCTACTCCGCTGCGAGTGAACACAAATCCGTCATACCATACCGATATTAAGGGTTCTGCCGGGGAACATAGCACAGGAAAGTACTCAGTGAGTCTTGTATTGGCGAGGTGCCGAAAATTTACAGAGTGTTTGGGATGGTTGCTACATTCGCCAGTCTGGATAAATTTCATGTGAATATATTGAACGGATCAATAAATATGACGGTGACGAGGTTAACACTCACGACACCTTTTCCTTGTAGAGTGACGTCATATCAGATGCAAGGTTTTACGATTTTAACCCTAAGCTAAAAACCACCACCAACATTAAGTCCCCTGCTTAGCACGTAACAGTGGCATTTTCGCGGGGTAAGCATGAGATGATGACAGACGAAAGTAAAATCGAAAGAGAAAAACGTGAAGAGATTGCCAAGGAAATTCAACTAGCCTTTGGTGGACGGCATGAGGAATCCGTGATCCTTGTGTTGGTGGCTTTTGCGTAAATCAGTGTTGGCCATGGGATGTTGACACCGGTACGGCATCTTTGGATACTGGTTAAGGAATGGTTCATGGCGCTGCTGGCTAGGGCATTTTCTAGGACGCGGTTTGGAGTTGGCTTGGGCTGCGGATGGCACTTGTCAGGAGTGGAAAATTTGGCGCTGAGATGGACGCAGGTGCATCGGCTATCGAGCAGAGAAGCTAGCGCTAGGAGGATGCAAGTTGTTGGTGCTGGCTAGGGCGCGGAGCTATTGGCGCTGCTATCTTGGCTTGGCTTGGCCGTAACGCTGCTGGTTTGGCTTGGCTTGGACGTGACGCTGCTGGCTTAGCTTGGCTTGGACGTGACGCTACTAGCTTGGCTTGGCTTGGCCGTGGAGCCGTTGGATTGGCCGTGGAGCCGTTGGATTTGTCTTGGCTTGGCCGTGGATCTGTTGGCTTTGTCTTGGCCGCGGATATGGTGCTGGATTGGCATGGAGATTAGCGTCGTGGAACACACCGTGGGCCCAGCTTCCTTCTTTCTCCCAAAAGGGAAACCCTTCTCTAGTCGAATTTCCAAAACATTATGCCTATAAAATGCGTTACCCGTCTTCCTTACTTTCGTATTGTTGTCTTTGTTTCCACATCTTGGTCCTAGCGGCAAAGACTTGGATCAACGGAGAGAATCAAAAGCAAAAGTAGGCGAGCGTATTTTAGGTATGTTTCTTAGCGTTTCTTTTTTTGTTTGCTATTCTATGTTGGTGTAAACTGGCTTCAGTCGTGGAAACTGGCTTCAGTCCGCGGAATGGTGGAAATTGGCTTCAGTCCGTGGAATGGTGAAAATATGGCGTTGGAACTTTGGCTACCAAACGGTGCTGGTGGCGCTGGAACTCTGGCTGCCAAATGTGATGGTGGCGCTGGAAATTTGGCTACCAAATGGTGATGGTGGTGCTGGAACTTTGACTACCAAATGGTGATGGTGGAAATTGCACTTGGAAGGCTTGCTGGCTGGGTCACAGAATGATGGAGCGTTGGCGCTAACTTAACCATAGAGTGCTGGAGCTATGAAGAGTTGGATTGACCACGGAGTGCTGGAGCCATGGAGAGTTGTAGGTTGAGCGACTGGTGTTCCTCGTGCTAGCGCGCTGCTGGTTCGGTCACATAGCGGAGATATTGGCACACTACTTGTTCGGCTATGGAGCATGAGCGTGGTGCGCCTAATTATCTATTCCCGTTCATGGAGCAATAAGGAATCTTTATTCTGTTCAAACTCTAGAAACTGCGTTCGTATGAAAAGGGGTATCGACCCTCTTATATTTTTTGTTGTTCGCTCGGCTCCGTGCTTTCATCTACAACATCTGTCTCCTCTTCGTCATTTGTTAGCGGTGGTAGAGCGAGCATTAATGGCAACAAAGCAATCTCCAATAGTTATAATCAATAGCAAGGCAAGCCAGGAGAACTCAAGGTAGGTGCTCTCACATATATCCACCCAACAGTACCGTCGATCTTCTCCAGAGTGTGTAATAAGGTTCTGACTCTAGAGGAACGAGTATCAAACCTCTCCAGTGGATTTCAAAATTCACCAAACTCCATTGCGCTCTTGGGATGGATGGATGAAATAATGCCAGGGCTAATCTTGGGATGGTGGTTGCGGTGTTGGTTCATCCTTGACTTTTAGGTTATTTGGTACCTAGACTTTCTGATTGCGATGATAATATGCTGTGGATGATTGTATGGTCGACATCTTCCGGAATTGCTAGATAAAGTAGACGAGCTGAGAGGCATTTTGTTGTTGACGTGTTGCTAACAAGTCTCCAAGGACTTCATTCCAGGCGACATCCTTCGAAACATCTTATGAATCTTGGACTATTGTACCGAATGGGATGCGATGAGAAGTCCCTAGTTACTTCTGTCTGGTCATAGATCTGATGGCGTGGATGTATATGTGAATATCTCTACGACACGTTTTTGGAGTCTTTGATGCAGTGCACGTCTTTACGTTGAGAAATACCTGCGGCTCGTAAAGTTCTATTTCCTTTTCTGGTAAGGTGGTTGACGAATTGATGAAGGCGGCAATCTTTTTGATTCGTCATTTGTTGATCGGTGGGAAGGAGCCGCACCTGATAACTATGCATTGCACCCAACTTCTGGCAGCCCATGCACCCCTTCCATAGGAAATTAGAAATCTAGAAACACTGAATTTGGCTTTGTCGGCGATACATGTCTTCATGCACGCCTTGGGTAGGTGTTTTTGAGTTCTGAGTAGGTGATGCGGAAAACATGGTGTAGTCAGTATGCGTGGCTTGCTGAGGCGTGACTTTCCTCTTTGATTCTTCACTAACAACAACCCTTATGAATGGCTGGGCCAAATATTGCTTGTTGGTCAGGCTCCTTCCAGAAAAGGAGGTGGTGATATCCTTGCACTATATCTTTGAATAGTGGTGACCTTGTTACGGTCATGACTTCTTGGCCGGTTGTCCCTTCTGAGTTGAAAGGCTCTCGACAATGAAGGGATTTCGTGTGTTGAGCCTCAGTCCCCAAGTGTGGTTTTTATGGTTCTATCTTGTATGATTGGTTAGTTGACCATGATAAAGATATCATCTTGCATCCATACTGGTGACTCTATTATTTCTTCCATGTGAAACTAAAATATGGAGAAGTACGGATTACCTTTGTAGTGATTGTTTCTATGGTAAAGTTCTGGATGGTATCAACAAACGAAAAACAACAGTTCTTGGCAGCAACTGCGATCAGAAGAGACTGCATTTTATTGGGAACAAAAACAAGTTGTCAGGTGCTTGGATGTCTACGGTCACGATCCTTGACAGGGAGGAGTGGTGACTACGGGTACAGATCTTGGCGAGGAAGAGTGACGTCTACTGGATCTTGAAAGGAAAGAGCGGTAGCTACGAGCACGAACCTTGGATGACCACGGATATGAATATTGATGGGCTTTGATAACTCATGTACGTGAGTTTATTTCCTTTTTTTTTATATTTGTTTTCGGTGAAGCGGCGGTTTCGAGAGAGAACGTCGAAGCAGTTCCTAGAGCGAAATGTTGAAGCGGTTCCTGGAGAAAAACTTTGAAGCAGAGCGTCTTCCGTTGAAGTGTAGCGGCTTCTGGAGACAAACGGTGAAGCGGCTTTGGCTCTTGGATAGGACGTTGAAGCTTATAGATCAAAACGCTAAAGCTTTGGCTGCTGGAGCGAACGTTGAAGCGGAGCGACTTCTGGAGAGAAACTTTGAAGCGGCTTTGGCTCTTGGAGAGGACGTTGAAGCTTATGGAGCAAAACGCTGAAGCTCTGTCTGCTGGAGAGAGCGTTGAAGCGGAGCGACTTCTGGAGAAAACATTGAAGTGTCTCCTGTAGAAAACTCCAGTGAGGGCACTATTAACCCTTGACTTCGAAAACAACTTGATACAATATGGCATATGGGTAGACGACACAAATAGTGTTGGTCGGCAAGTCGTGTTTTTCTCTCATGGGAAAGAATACGCTTCTTCTGTTTGATTTTTTCCTTGCAACTCTCAGACCCTTGACGGTTATAATGTTAAAGTCGTAGGCTGCGTCAATCAGCGTGTTGTCAAACTCGACATCCTTCAAGTAAATAGTGGTTAGGAGTCCCCAGTTCCATCTATCAATCGTGCTTTCCAGGAGAGGTCGGGGTTTGGGAACGGCTTCCTTGGCTGGAAATAACTGCTTTCCTGATGTAGTACGGTTGAGGGCTGCAAATATGTCTTGACGCTGCGCCTTGGAGAAATATACAGTATCACATAAATGTTTCATCATAGACTTCATGATTTTGTGGTTGAAGTCCCCAGAAATCATGCAGCTCCTGACGGGAAGAGGGTCTCTGTGAACTCAGGAGGGTTGATGATTTTCTTTGCCTCGATTTTGGAGAAGTCGTTCCTGATATTCACGTGTGAAGAAATTTGATTGTTGATTCCATTCTACTGGGCATTCAAGAGCAACGCGAACCTCTTCATCTATAAACATGCGTCCTGCTGAAGTGCCTGCGCCGGATGTTAAAAGTATTCCTCGTCATCTCCGTCTGGGGTTGATCGTGACTCTTGTGGTGGCCGCTCCGTCTGGGATTCAAGACTATGCGATCAAATTACCTCCTATCAAAAGGGAGCCAACCGAGGAACAAATGGAAAATCCACGCTACTGCTGTTTCCATAGATATGTCGGTCATCCAACAAGTGATTGCAGAACTTTGAAGCTCATATTCAAAGAAAAGGATGATTCAGGGGAACTGGGGACTGAAGGAGTGCATAGAAATCCTCTCCCAATCAAAAGATTTACATTCTCTAAGCAGCCGGTCAAAGAAGAAGTTCAATCCCTAATTGAGCATGTATGTGAGTTACTGTACTTATCAAAAGCTCAAAGAAATGATATGTTTGCTGCATTGAGCCACATTGAGTCCGGAATCGATTAGAAATTCAGGAGATACTCCCTGAACCTCCAGCAATAGATAAGGAGATGTACGACTGGGGACTCCTCACCACAGTTCACCTTAACGGAAATGAATTCAATCAAGTGTTGGTCGATGTTGGTACTGCTGTTAACATCATCCCCTTAAAAACCCTCAGAGTTGTTGGCATCACTCGGCAAGAAGCGACGCCACTGTCTCAGTCAGAGACCATGAAGGAATCTCCAGGGATGCTTACGGTTATATCATTCTCAAGGTGAAAATTGATTCAACATGGTTAGAAACTAAGTTTCACATAATCAGAGAAGATCCAGGATATGATATGATCCTTGGACGGACATGGATTCATATTGAAAAAGTAACTCCGACATCTTCAATTCACACTTCTCTGTTGAATAAAGCTCTAACTCAGAGGAAAGCTCCGACGCAGAATAAATGGAGGATGCTCCACCGTTCAAGCATCTGGAGAAAGTCCAAGCCCTAATAGGACTTATACAAAAACCTGAAGAAAGCGCACATGAATTCGTCAGAAGATTCCGCACTCAGGAAAGTCTTGTTCCCCCTCATGCGTTTATATTATCAACTTTCAAATATGCTACCTTTGTCCGGGGACTCAATCTTACTCATGACCAAGCTATCATCAAATGCTATGAGTGGATAGTATCGCCTCAGCAGTATTACACTAAATGGTTGGATTCTCTTCAAACTAAGCACCCCATTGAAAGGTTTATCGCTGAAGACATGGCTCATTTCAACAAGCGATACCCAACATACTCTCCCTTGTGTGAGTATCCACATGTGCCGCAGAATTGGAAATCTCCATCAACATGGAATCCCACTGTACGAGGAATTCCGAACCAGCAGAAGATATTAAGGCATGACCAACCAAACCTAACAAACTTCACGAAAGAGATTTAGTCCTCAAGGAAACTAAGCGTGATCTCCATTCTACAAGAAGTTCTAACTGAGAAGGACCTTTTATGATTGCTAAGTAGCAGTTGGAGGATACTACTACAAATTGGCTGATATAAGGGGCAAAAACATGTGTACCGGTAATTCACGAAATTGGTTAAAGGATTTCTCCGGGAGTTTGCAATTCTTGCTATTTGAATTCAGCAATTTATCAAAGTTCTTTATTTTGAGAAGATCTCTATCAATTCCAAAAAGAAAATCCTCAATCACTCACTAACTCAAAACCAATCAAAATCCAAAACCTAAATAAAACCTCACATCTCTCATAAGTTCAAGGTTCAAGAGACTATGGAAAGGAAAACTAAAGGAAGCCGTCAAAATAAGATTTCTGCTTCTCAGCATTCTCCAAGACTTGCTAGGCTGCTTTCTCCAACTCCATCTTTTCAGTCAACTCGGAAATCCTGGCCATTTTCTCCACCACCGCATCGCTGGTAAAGGGTATGTTCTTCACTATTGCATCCTTGATGGTGTCGATTTTTTGACGAAGCCACTTCAAGTTAAAACCAAGTTCTTCAGACCTATCTAAGTTGTATTACCAATCAAAGAGTACATCTCGAGTGACAGTACTTTTGTCCCTAGTACGAATATCATCTATGACACGCAATATGTTTCTTAATTGCATTGTCAAAAAGTAGCTGCGTTCAGGGTCTCTTGTAACGACAATATGGCCATACATCTTCCTCAACTTCTCATACATATTGGCATACCCAGTGGGAACGCTGAATCCGCCAACACATACGTGATATGGAAGTAAAACACCAAATGGAGGATCACAAACAATCCCTGCATTAGGATACTCGTGTATCACTATGCGATTCTCAATTACTGGAGCAACTTCCATAGTCATGGTAACAGCTTCTTCTGGCATAGTCTTTTCTGCTCTTGGCTCGGTTTCTTTCGTCGGAGCGATAACAACTGGAGTCTCAGTTTCCTCGACAACTTCAGTAGCAATATTCTCATGGAATTGAGGTTCAGAGATCGTAACATCATCAACTTTATTCACCATACGGTTCGAATCGTCACTCGCTTCATTATTCTCAACTTCGGTATTTGGTACCTAATACGAAGATTACATGAGATTAGAGCAATTCGAGCATGGAAACCAAAGGCAATCATAAATACAGCATGAAAGTGAACTAACACTATATAAGTTCTTTATTATGCATCCAAGACATGAGAAAATGGTGTGGAAGTCATGAAACACGTTTTTTCAATAAGCCCGACTAAAGAGATTTTATACTGCCCTGTATAAGATGACAAACTGGTAGCAATTGTTAAGGAATATAAGGTTGAGTCATATACCGTTCTCTTCGTATGGGTGTTTTACATAATATATCAAAATTTCATAGCAATCGGATAAACGAGTAAGGAGTTGTAGCCAAAACATTGGACTACATGCAAGCTGAAAATTCCTGAAAGTCTCCTGGAAGTTTACTGTTTCGCTAATTTCATCCCCTAAACATGTTCAAAACTTAAAAATCTTAATTTTCTAAAGCTTGGAAATTTCCTGGGCATAAGGATACATGGGTAGATCGCGAAAATCTGACATCGTATGAAGATTTTATGGCGTTTTTGCAAAAAGGATGAATTCTGAATTTTCTGGTGACGGATTTCACTAAAGTTTCTTCACTCATTCATGGGAATTCTTATTTTTCTATCAACAAATCAGAAATATTATACTTTTATGAAGATAAAGTGGATAGTCACTTGAAGAGTTCCCAAGTCATTTGAAGGATTAACATGGTCGACATCAATATTGAGAGCACCATTACCTCCATTCGGTCTCATTTCTTGAAGATTCTCTTTCTCACTACTATTTGAAGACGAATGAACAACCTGGCCATGTTGGCTTTCCACAAAAATCTCCTCCTGTATGCATCAACAACAATTATCATTACTTCATTTAAGAAAATTCCATAATTACTTACACAAAAGGATACTCACATCAACCTCTCCATCGATGTTGGATTCCTGGATTGTTCATACGAAGGAAAGATGAAGACCGTCAATAACTGATGGAGAAAAATTCTGAAACAAATTAACAATATTATCTTGGGATCCTAATTACATGGACAAAAAAATCGCAATGATAAGGGAAGTGCTAACAACTCACCAAAGAAGCGGCTGGGGACTGCACATTATTCGGTATCATCCTATAAGATGTCTTGCTCCTGCCTTCTCCGCCTTGGGGAATTTCTTGAAGATCTAAGAAGTTTACATGCATTCGAGGTCTCACAGCACGGCCATCCTATCACAAAGTCAATGAATAATTAAAGTGCGATCATCATACCTTTGTAAAAAATCATGAGGGAAGCACTTACATGTGCACATTCTGGAGACGTTTTCCTTTTGTCACCACGGGAAAGATATTTCAACCTTGGTCGATCAGAAATCACGTCAGGGAAGGAAATTCTCGTACCGGAGACTGGATATCCATCACAAACTTATATAAGCGCTCAAGTTATTGATGCCAGAAGTCTATGTAACCTGGAGTAACATAAGTATCTCGGTCAAAGCATGGGAATAAATAATCGTTTATCTCCACACGTGTGCAATCTAAGTGATCCTTCAGATGCTCAACTGATGGCTTGTTCATTCGATGACCTGGAACACACTGGTCGTCTCCCATTTGTCGAGCTGCCCTATCAATGTTATATTCTTCCACCTGGAATTCTCCATGCATTACTGATACTAAGTAACCAGGAGTGCAACTCAATATAAAATATCTCTCTCCGTCATTCAGGTCAGCATCAGTCCTCAACATGACATTTTCTTCAGCAGTATTGAAAGTGATTAATTGTGAGAAAAGAGGAGGCACCGACACGCAGGGCGAAATTTGAACTCGGATTTGATGTCTAAAATGTCAATGAGGAATATCTTGTATTGTGGATGCTTTGTAGACCAACGCATAATCCTGGCATTATTATTCTCGAGGAAAGCATGACGAGTATCAACATTGGGTCCTTGCAAGACACTACGAGGAATTGGAGCATAAATCTCAAGAGGCTCCGACATCAAGTCTTGGAGGAACATAGTATTAGCATATGTTTCGACTTTCATGAAGCCGTTGGAGACGCTGGAGTCTATAACTAAGGAGTCTAAATTGGAAAACAGTGAACCCAAAAATAGACTACCAATGGGAAGCTTCTCACCTTTAGCCATCTTTATGGAGAAAGGAATCACAAATGGCTTCAACAAATGTCCACTGTCTTCAAGAACGTCTCTGGAGATCCACAAGCATAAGAAAGAAACAATGGTCAAGGTACTATCAACAGGTTCTTCAGGAACTCCATCTCTCGGCCACCAGTATCTCATCCATTGAGCATAGCAAATTTTGGGAGACTCGTTGAATTTATGCATTTTAGCTTCCAATACGCCAGATATCACCTTCTCTTCTGCTGATAGCCCTTCAGGGAAATTTCAAGTGACTGGAAGATGCAACAAAGCAACTACATCATTTAAAGTAACGGTGAATTCTCCACATCTGCATATGAAAGTATGAGAAGGAATACACCAACGAGCAAGTAAAGCCACGATACCTGGTATATCATGATTAATGATTAAATCCCCAGCAGCTTGAATAGCTCGTGTCACATGTGCACGATCCCGCAAGGTCCTTACACGGCTATGACCCAGCGTGTGTCTTTCCCATATAGAGAAATGTGTCAGAGACTTCAGAGAAAGTTTGAGTTCCACATGTGAAGCCAAATAGTGTTTCCCTTGCAAACAAAACCGAGTTATTACTGGAGGATATACCAACTTGTTCTGAGTAGTGCTCCTGGGATTTATAAGCAGCCGAAACGAGGAACCTAAGGGACGTTTTTCGGGCCTATACAGATATACAAAGAATTTGTCCTCAACATTTGGAATGTTCTTAGTTTTGGGAGTTTACTCTTTCTCTTGAGAAGTCTCAGAATCATCATTTCTGGAAGAATCATCATTCCTGGAAGACGCGTCTGTAGAAACATCCTCTCCGGGAGTTCCCTCTCTAGAAACATCATCTTTAGAAGCGCTACCACGAGACTGAGTCATGTTTGCAAAGTTGCTGTGACATCCATACATGAATTTCGTCAACACAATGGAATTAAAGCCGCTGAATAATTATGATGCTCACATCAGCGTCTACAAAATGGTAATCCTCAACTCTTACCTATTTACGGTTTCACGAACTTAGTGATAACAGCGTAAAACTTCGAAAACTTGTTTACTCTTTCAAACCTGCAAAAGTGAGCAAAAAAAAACTATCATTCAAGAGTCAACACTGACTTTTCACAAAACTATGAACAATTCACATAAACTCTTCATGTGAGCGTTCCATGATTTTATGCCGCAAACACACATCATAAAATCATAAAATACAATTGTTTATCTCTAATAATTACTCAAAAATTGTTATTTGATTTTTTATCAAAAATTAAAACTCACGTGTGAAAAAAAAATTCCTCTTTTACATGAGTTAATAAAAAAAAAAAAACTTATTTTTCTCAAACAAGCATTCATCTATGAAATTAAGGTCTCTTTCCTTTTATATTAATTTTATTTCCAAAACCTAATAAAACATGGGTTTCCTTTTTTGGACTCGGGCCCATAAATCCTAAACCGACGAGAACTGAGCCTCCGGGCGTCCAAATCAGCAGTGCCTCATCTCTCCGTGTTCACGGGATGACACTCTATCATACTATCAAGGTCCTCACCCGAACATTTGCTCGTACATGACACCATTGGAACAAATCTGAGGATTTTGAAAATACCTTTGTGCAACTGAGTTCAACCACTGATCTCGGCGAATGAAAATCACCATTTAATGCTTACTGCGGAACATGACTATCCCTTACTAAGCAGGGGACTTAATATAGATGGTGGATTTTCAACAAAGGTCAAAATCGTAAAACCATGATACTGCATGTTTCTGACGCGGCTTTCAGGCATGTGACGATTCATATTTTACGAGCCATGATGAATATGTTTCTCGAAAGGCTTCCACTAGCTGAGCATTCGATGTCTCGCATTTCATCATGACCTCTATGTAGAATAACGTAATTGGGCGGTTCTCCGTATGATTGAGAGCAACAACGCCTTCAGGACGTCGGTGACTCGCTGTTCCCTGACTACTTAGAAGACCCACCTCTACATAGAAGAACGATTGGGAGGTTCTCCATAAGATTAAGAGCAACAATACCTTCAGGACGTCGGTAACACTCACTGTTCCCTGACTATGTATAGAGACCGTGTATATATCCAGGCGGTTCTCCGTAAGATTGAGAGAAATAACACCTTCAGGACTTCGGCAACACTCGTTGTTTCCTGACTATGCACCTTTCAGAATAGGTATGACGCTTTAACTGGATAATATCCCTTCTATGATAGATTAATTCTACCGTGACATTCACCACTGAATTCCTAGAATATAATCTATTTTATCTCATTACTCTGATTTCATGATCGAATCCACGCCTAATCTCATGGAATGGTAATAGATAATTTCATTACTCCGATTTCATGATCGAATCCATGGCTGATCTCATGGGATGGTAATAACTACTTTCATTACTCCGATTCTATGGTCGAATCCACGATCCCATGGAATGGTAATACTCGTTTTATTATTCGAACTCATGGTCGAATCCACGGCTGATCCTATGGATTGATAATAAAAAACTACTCGCTTTTATTACTAGTTTCGTGAATCATTCTCCACCGAATTTCATAAATTAGTAATAAATACTCAACAATCGGGCATCTGGACCATAAATGAGTAAGCCCCATAAAATGGTGCAAGTGCACTCGACAATGATGCACGAACGAGCATTCGAAAATATGGACAAACGAGGAATCCTGCACAAAACAGGAGAGGGAAAATAATAACATTAAAATAATAAAGAAGCGATCATGGGCCGGGCCCACTAGCTGGCTGGCCGTGCCCATGCCTCCTCCATTATTTTTCCGTATTTTGTTATTTTCATGAACTCATGAAAACTCCTTCATTCTAGCAACTTTCCTTGTTTGAGCAAAACTCACGGTTTCTCCATATTTTTCATGAGAAATAATAATATAAAATAGGGAAAGGTCTTACGGGACCGGGAAACCTAGCCGGCCGACCATGCCCTGGTCGTGGCCAGTCCCACACCTTGCAATCCCTTGTCTTTTCATAATTATTATTTCCCTATTCTCATGAAACTCCTCCGTTTCAACAAAACTCATGGTTTCTCCATAGTTTCACGGTTTCATGAAAAATAATAATATAAAACCGAGAAAGGTGTCATCGGACCAGGTTACCCGGCATGCCGGCCATGCCCTAGTCGTGGCCGGCCCCACACCTTACAATCCCTAATCTTTCATAATTATTATTTTCCTCATCTCATGAAACTCATCAGTTTGAGCAAAAATCATGGTTTCTTCATATTTTCTCAAATCTTGATCAAATCATGAAAAGCCAAAAGCTGACATAGTCACACGGCCGGATAGCTTCTCATGGCAATATTAAATGTTAAAATATCCTTATTTTAATATTTACAAAATATTGATCAAATGAGCTCACTGTTGATAGGATAAAAGTGGGAAAGAGAAGCAAGTCCAAGCACATCCCCTTGGAGGTAAAGAGAGAGAATAGATCAACCAAGAATGTGTTTCTAAATATCCTTTCTTTTCTTTTATAATAATCTCTCCTCCTCCTCTTATGAAGGAGCACTCATAAAATAAATATATTACAAAACTACCATTTCCTTTCCTTTAAGTTATTAGTAAACCCTAAGAGGCTTTCCTTCTTCCTTGGATTAAGGCCCAACTAAACCAACATGCTCTCTTATGGGCTAGAGTTATCCCAACCTTGTGGGTTAGGTCTAGTCCCCAGGTCTCTCTATCCTAAAAGGAATCTTTAATAGGTTAAGGGGACACCTTTTATAAGGATAATTATTTTCATGTATCAACATTAGTCCCCTGACTGTTGACTGGTCGTAGGCCAGGGCAACAGTCACATGTTGATTTGTCAATTAGCGGATGCAACTGATGGAATTTTCAGACGAACACATACGCGCATGTTGAACCCTCACGTATTCCCCCCATCCTCATCTGATGGTTGGTTTATCTGTTCTCAGGCGGATGTGTCCCCGGTAACCGTCTTAGAGGAGGTATCTCGCCTAGCAGCTCACAGGAAAACTATGTTTTTCCGACAATCACACTTTGCTCGTCTGCTGAATCTCTACCCGCTTGGGAATCTTGGGTGGATTACATATACTCCAACCCGATCATGAGGGAAATGATCTGTTATTGGGGCATACATGACGCCATAGCATCCTCTCGGTATAGAGCTGTCCGCTAAGATCATGACAGTTTAGTGCGTTTATTTGCTCGTTGGATGATTGATCCTTACATGTTTTATTTTATTGGAGGGGAGGCGACTTCAGTGATGAAAGACGTGGTCGCGCTTAATGGTTTTCCCATTCATCGCAACACATGCTATTATGAGTCTCTTCAAAGCTATGAATAAGAGTGATAAGGATCTTCGAGATCATTTGGTTTTATCCAAGGATAAGTCGATAAACTTCCAAATTTTAGACGAAGTTAAAGTCGAGGCTCCGGAGGAAAGGGAGAATATGGAGGAGCTAAGAGCTTCTTCCTGATGACGAACCTCATTAGAAGGTTATTAGACTTTGCCTCCCTTTTCCGGATCAAAGAAGATGAGGCTTACTTCCGCGCTGAAGCAGTTGGAATCCTCTATGCAAGTTGGTAAAATACGATGAATAGTTTATATCCACGATTCCGAGTCCCCGGGACTATCATTCAGATCAATGTTTGTCGTGTTCCAATAATAATACAATAAGGTTATTGTATGTCACTAATGGGTTTCTCATTTGCATCCTAGTAGGCGCAAGGTATTATTAGCATAATATGTGATAAAGGTGCGGGCGATAGAGAAAGTATTGACATTTTATAATGCAGTCCCCGAGTGCCACAACAAACAGATTCTGAATCATATATGGCGGGTAAATTATGCTTTACGCACTTGCATATGTAGCTATTCCAAATGAGACGCAAGTATATGAGAGTCACGATGTATGAAAAGGCGGCTTACAGATAGTGGTTTTAGTTACAACATCTAAGTGGTTACATATCGATCGGCTAGCTTAAGCGGATATATATTCTTACAGAGAATAGGTGTGCGTAAATGTAAGTGCTTCATTGTTTCATGAAAATGGTAAGTTGTTTGTTTAGTAGGCATATTTGTGATTAGTTATCTCTCACATGACCAATATACTTGTAGATCAGTGTATATATCAACTCCTACTCTTTAGGATATGCTAAGGCGGATGAATCCTCTCTTTGAGTAAGTGATGAAGTTTCATTAATTTGTCGCTATCACGCTCTTTCTCTCTTTTGAAAACTGTAGGGTGGATGAATGCTCGGTATGAGAGTTTTACTTAAGTTTTCAAGTGGAATAGCGGATGAGTGCAGCCTGCGCGCCTCTTAAGAATATGATTCTGCTTGGTTATTATGACCCAGGTTTGCTTGGTTTTACTTCAACTATCTAGTGAACGTACTTCGCCGCATGTGATCATTTCGATAGTGAAAATACACTTTGGTATTCCCAACTGATAAATGTCGATCGGCTTGAGATAGAAGCTCACAGGAGCGGTGTATTACGTAGCTTCTTTTTGCTTCTTAACGATGTCGTGAGAAACAATTACATATATATTTTCACCATTCGAGCATATGTAGGCTGACATGGTCGTTCACTCCGACGTTTAATGATGTATGCTTACCATGCCGCCCGTTGGTTGAGAGGGTTGTCATCCGTGCATTATTATTGGAATCACTGACGATGCCGATAAGGATGGGTGATTGTAAGCGTGAAATGACATTTGCAATTATCCTCTCAGTGTGTGAAAGCGCATCAGTGGCCTTGCATAATGCCTAGACATACTCGGGCATATTTATGCATTTCATTGACCATAAAGCGGGATGAAGAGAGCGCATCAGGTTGCAAGTTAAGATGCACAATCGCAAGTGGGGGCTTCTTGAAGAAATTATGTCCTGATGTATCCTCTTCGTAGGAATTTTAGGATTCATTCTTAACAAGCCAAGTGTTGTATTCGTAGGGTAAGAATCTTTGTACAAATGTTTTAGGCGCTCGACATGCTTCCTTATTAGGCGAGAGAGATAACATTTGCATGCAGATGCTGAAATCATTTATCAATGATCGAGATAAGATAGATTTGTGAACTAGCGTCGGTGTATGTCCATTTAAGCTCCTCCTTAACTTCTTTTGGCGGCCGTCATGGCCTTATCTAAACGCATATAAATTTTAAAGTTGTCAAAGGAGCGTTGAGGGTCTTGCGCTCAATGCACTTGAAATGTATTAAATGAGAAGTAGCATTACATGGTACATTCCGGACCACTCTTTTGTTTCCCACTCTTTTGGCTTTAGTGTATGTGTCGTGTATGTCTTGCCCGCTTTACTTTTAGTGTTTTGTAATGAAATAAGGCGCATTGGTATCTTAGTGCTAGCCATGTTCCTGGCATTTCTCATGCCATCCTTCTGTTATGCTTATATCCTAGTCATACTCAAGGCGATCTCTCAGATTTATTTTTTCCTACAGTCTAGCCATCCATCTCAAATCTCTTTTTTTCCCAGTCTAGCCATCCATGCTTTATTATCTAATGAGCCTACTCCGTCTCGCATGTGATCATTTTGATAGTGAAAATTCGCTTTAACATTCCCGATTGATAGACGTCGATCGGCTTATGATGGAAGTTTTCAGGAGCGGAGTGCTACCTTATCCTTTGTTTCTTAAGTGGCGCTATTATTATTGAGAGTAGTGGCTACTTACATTTTTTTACCATTCGAGCATATGTAGGCGGACGAGTGCTTGGTGTTCTACCTGTATGCACGAGTCTGTATAGTTGCTTGGTTAGATGGTATATGGGATTATTATACGCGCCTAAGTTGGTGAAGTTTGCGGACGAGTGTATGGTATTTAACTTGCTCGCCTCCCGTGCAGGTCTTCAAGGAGTGATGATAGATTTCTGGAAGTAAGTCCCCTCATACCCTTTTATTTCTTTCTTTCTTTCATATTATTTTTCTCTTTAAATACGCTCGACACGTGGTAGATAACTATGAGCATGAATTAGCGCTTGCATCTTTGGAGTCGAGTATGACATGCCCTACTTTAGTTTCTTTCAGTCAGCGCCACTATGATTTTCGACTATTGTGGAAGCCTATGCAATTATCCTTTCGAGGTTTACGTTTGTCACATAGCAGGGATTATCTCATAGCCCTTACTCATGACCTGATTGTGTCATCGCTCAGCGTCGGTACGACTTAACTCATGGCACATTCGAGCTATCTATCTATTTTTAATATTTCATTTCTCATGGTACATTCCGGACCACTCTTTTGTTTCCCGCCCCGCATTCAGGGCCGCCTTTTTCATTTCTCATC
Organism: Papaver somniferum; assembly: GCF_003573695.1. Taxonomy (NCBI): domain Eukaryota; kingdom Viridiplantae; phylum Streptophyta; class Magnoliopsida; order Ranunculales; family Papaveraceae; genus Papaver; species Papaver somniferum. Next base: position 3,874,086 of record NW_020622934.1, read on the forward strand.
ACTCAGCCGTACTCGTGGTTATTTTCGGTTCATGGTTGTTATTTTAAATTCATGGTGCATTCAAGGCCATCATTCAAGAGCCATCTTATCACATTGCTCGGCTATTCTCATTTTATCTCATCGCTCGCCTTCTTTGATTTTATGGGTCGTACCCGCAGCCTAGTCATACTCAGGGCTTTATTCATTTTATGGGCTTACTCATAGCCTTTTTCGGAGCCTAGCCCTTTCTTGGACTATTAGTGCGCTTCAGTAAGCCACGCACGGAGCCTATCCCTTTCTTGGACTATTGGTGCGCTTCAGTTAAATCCACGTAAAGAGCCTATCCCTTTACTGGACTATTGGTGCGCTTCAGTTAAAGCCACGCACGAAGCCTAGCCCTTTCTTGGACTATTGGTGTGCTTCAGTTAAAGCCACGCACGGAGCCTAGCCCTTTCTTGGACTATTAATGCGCTTCAGTTAAAGCCACGCACGGAGCCTAGCCCTTTATTGGACTATTAGTGCGCTTCAGTTAAATCCACGCACGAAGCCTAGCCCTTTCTTGGACTATTAGTGTACTTCATGGGCCATGCACGAAGCCTAGCCATATTCAGAGCTATTTTTCATTTCATGGGATGTACTCGTAGCCTTTTTCATTTCTCACGGTGCATTCGAGGTCACCTTTTCTCATTTCTCATGGTGCATTCTCATGGCTATTCTCTTTTTTTTTGTGTGTGAATTGGTATTTCAATGAAAAAAACTAACTTAAGGCGTTAACAGCCGTTACAACAGAGTGATTATAAATATTACATGAAAAACAAATGACAAACAAAGTAAGTAAAAGATAAAACCACCGGAAGGTGTTGGACACGCATATGTTGCCTTGTTAAAAACCTTGACAAGGAAAACCCGTAACCAAAGGGATAAAACCTTGAGCAAGAAAAAGAGCACAACGCGATAGGTCCTAAAAAAGATCCTAAAACTAAAGTTGCAAAGATAACACGAACATTTATAATTCTTCATTAAACTAGGAAGCATTTGTTCTCCATCGGTACCCAATGAGTAGTCTTCTAATACTGGAAGTATGTGTTGATCCACAATCAAGTTGTGAATAATGGGAGTCTTAGCTTGCGATAAAACTATCAAGATGGATTCCTGAGCCCTTCTACCACGATAAAATCTGATAAAAGTGTCACGACGGATTATACAGGAAAGAGTTCTCTTCTTTATGATTGAGGGCGACGGTTTAGTCTTTTCCGCAATCGAAGATTTAAATGGTGAAAGTTGCACTTTCGAAAAAATAAAACCATATAGAACATAGCCAGTATTTATTTCAGCATCATGTTGTTTCACAGGAGTCTTCAATTTCCTAATCCAAGAAGAAACACAAAAGTAGGTTAAATTACACACTATCATTACATAAATACAACACATGTTAAAAGGAGAAGCTGAAATAGAAATAGTTAATAAATAAGACTAACACCAACATGAAAAATAAACCTAAATAAAAATCTATAACTAAAAGAGAGAATAAACTGTACAAGATGGGAGCAAATTAAAGGGCTTAGTCTACTGACCGGTCTAAACTAATGCGGTCTTAGATAATCAATCTTAACTAATTCAGTCTTAACTAATTAGATGGCTATAGTTTAACAAGTGAAGAAAAAAAAATCAAAGAGAAGAGTGAAAGAAAAGGCCCCTTTACAGCCAAACCAAACCAACTGAAGACTCAGACACTTGTTTCTTGCAGATAATCTAAATGCAGACCCTTAAGCTAAAAAATGATTCATAAAGCTGCCAGGATACTTTGAGGGAAAACTAACTTTGATGCCAAAAGAGAGGAGGAGCGTAACAGAAGGGATTAAAGGATAGAAGCAAAAACGAATTGAAGAAGGACTTGCCTGGGGGTTGTTTAAGGATCATCGGAGTTAAGGTCAGGGTCCGGGGGAACAACTTTTATTTTTATTTATTTTTCAAAAGCCACAAAGATGATTTATAGAGAATAACTAAAAGAGAACTCACCAACATAAAGAAACTAAATGAAAACATACGATTAAATCAAGAAATAGTTATTAAGATTGATTCCAAAAATATTAAGACGAAGACAAATTTACTAGTTAAAGATTTTCCAAAGAGATTTTAGGTCAATATTTTGGACAGAGCATTTCCAGGAATTATGGAAACCGAATTTGTGCTTTAATGAATATCTTGAGAACATTTTCGGTTTTGGAAATTCCTTGGTGTCCAAACTTCCTTGTCTATAAATACTTGAAGTTTGCATTTCTAGCAAACTAATCCTTCGTGACAACAAACTTCCTCGGTTGTGTTGTTACTGGTGAAGCCTCCTATTCGGAGAGGAGGGTAACCTAATTAGGCGAAATCTCTTACGGCCGCTCAGTTTAAAGTCTTCTTTGGGATTGAGAAGCTCTATTAGTACCGTTAGTGGGAAACTAGATAATTGTGGTTTATATTGTGTTTTTGATTGATTTGATTGACTAACGATGGTTGAACTTTGATTGCACCTAGTTTGTTTATGATTGAGAAATCTTCTCTTCTGATATAAGATTCACTCAAACTAGATCGAAGTTTCTACAAAGATCTTTAGACTGTTTTTAGTTCTAAAGACGATCTTGTGATAATCCATTGTTAACAGACTCCGTTTTATGTGTGATTGATCACAAGAGATTCAAGTTGTTGTGTGCAGGCATTTATTGAAGATCTAAGAAGATTTGAAGACAAAGAAGATATTGAAGATTTCTGATTTGGGGTTCATAATATTTGGTGTGCACAATACTTGTTTCGGTATAAAAGGATCCAACTATAATCGGTTTATCCTTGTGGTATATTGGATTGATTAGTTGTGTAGATCGGCATTAATACAATTCTTTGTGATTAAAAGTATTGATTGCAAAATCTTAACAATTACTTCGGTAGTTGAACATAAGATAGATCTAAGAACCTGACGAAGGAGTTTATTGAGATAAACAGAAGAGCCTTTGTCGAACTCACATCACTTGGTTGAAGAGAGTTGCTACCAAACAGATTTGTTGTTCCTTTACTGTGTGGAATACGAACCAAAGGAATTGTTCCAAGTACGTGACTTATTCATAAGTTGGAGGCGTGGGAATACAGACGGAAATAGGTGAACTACAGGTTTAGTTGCTTGATCTCAACTATACGAAGTTGGTTTAATTTTGTGTAGCGGCTTAATCCTGAGAGTATTCAATTCCGGACAAGGTCCCGCGGTTTTCTGCATTTCCGGTTTTCTCGTTAATAAACTCTTGTTGTGTCATTTACTTTATATTTCCGCATTATAATTGTTTTATTATAATTAAAGTAAATTACACAAACTTTAATTCTTATTTACTTGATAAGCAATCCTATTGTGTTTGGTTAAGTCCGAATCTTTTTATCAAGTAAACATACTTCTATTGTATCGATCTCGTATCCATAGACGATCACACGAAGTGTGAACCGATTAGTTGCATTGTCTCAACTCAGTCCATAAACAATCACTTTCGGATAAAGGACTTATAGGTAGGAAAAGTTTTAGCTGGAGGTATATTTGGGTACCCTCTCCTTTTCAAGTACATATATGTCATGAATATTGTCGTCAAGATACTTGAAGTCCTACAAAAATGTTGGATTCAAAGCATGTACAACCTTGACCCAACAAGAAACACACATGTTTTGATTCTGATGATGCTTGTTAAAGAGCAAACAGAGAGAGTTTTTGATGTGTTTTGAATGGAAAACAAGGACGCTATTTATAGAGAGTTTAACATCTGTTGAAGATGACTCTTCATCTCCAACATGCATCTTTTCATACTGAATAGACATCTCTTCCAACAATAGTGTATGTTGGGAAAAGGAAGTTTCTGTTCGGCTTTCTAACTGTCATTTAAACCCTAAATTAAGGGTTTGTTGAAAATATCCAACACATACCCCCATGATGAAAGTTCATGTATGGTGTTATGGTGTATACACACCCTTTTATTAGATGCTACTTTCAATCCTAGAATAAAATAGGATAAGAGAAATAAATTACCAGGCACATTTTGACAGCTATCCAAATGGGAAAAATATCATAACATTGAACAAAAAAGTGATTCAATAATGAACTTAAGTTGGTTATGAATTTTGATTAATTGAATTTTAAGTTGTGGATTTCGCATATTTAATTTTTTTCTTATGACGGGTGATGATGGCGAGGATTCCGTTGAAATGTTGTTAGATATGATCTTGACAAAAGGGTGAATTAGTCATATAAATAATTTTTAAACCTTCAATTTCGTCAAATACTTCCCCTTATACCTAGATCTAAAATATTAGCTCTCCCCCTAAAAGTCTTCCCCCTAAACAAATCAGCTTTCCCTATAACAAAAATCTTAACAAATGGGGGTTTTGTTTTAGATTCTAAATAACAAAATAAAATAAACAAAGCAACTAAAAGATAAAGAGAAACCAATAAGAGAAATACGATCAAGGAATCGTTCTTCATTGCAAAACAATGATTCAAGTTATGTTCTTATCCACTTTTTATCAGTCACGGATTATCACCAACCGTAGGCTAACAGGTTCGCTTAGCTAACCCCAAAATTCCTTGTTTCACTGAGTAACATATCCGCTTAGTTATCAGATTCTATTCTAAATAACCACCTTGAGGTTCGCTTACAAGATGTAATTCAATGAACGCATTAAGATTTATGAATTTAGGTTTAGTACTAGTAGTTAAACTCGTTTCGCTCTTTTTTTTTGGTTCATCATTCCCTGTTCTTCAACTTCCAGCATCGCGAGCTCTTTACCACGGCCATCAATGGCAGTAAACGACCGCCTATTTCTAATTAGTCTAGCTTTCCCCCATCTTCCATGAATTCAAAAAGGGTTTTATGATCTTTCTCTATCAATTTCTTTTTTTTAATTCTTTCTTCTTTGTCTCATGATGATTTCATTGCTGTAATTTATTAACGCTTGTAGAAGGTTTTTAAGTACAGTAATCTTTAGTTTTTCATTAGTTTTCTCTTTTTAATTTTCTGATCTAAATCTCTTTACTTGATGATGATGTTCTAAATCTTTTTGCAGGTTCCATAGTTCAATATGTGTGGTGGTGATTAGTCGTGGTTATTCTCGTACAAATCTTCTGTATTTTATCACAGTTGTGTTTGCTCAATATAACATTTGTGTTATTTGGTTTACTCATCATAATAGAGGTCTCAAAGGTCGTTTAATACCCTGGTATGTCATCATTCTTATTCCATTTCCCAATGATATCATGTTCTCTTTTCTAGTGTTCATCCATCTCTATATCAGCCATTAGTTCTCCATAGTTTACCTAGTTAACTCAGTAAATCAGCTCACCATTATGGCTATAACCTCTTACCGTTATTGCCGCATGTTCATTAGGAAACTTTCCCACTTTTTTAAATTCAAAAATAGAGTCAATATACGGGTCCCTGATATTAAGTTTCAATCCCAACAGATTCGGAAATTAAAATATCTTCATAACTTTGGAACATTCTATAACCCTATTAGGTATCCTGCTTATATACTAAACCTAAACCACAAAGTTTATCCAACAAAGATTTTTTCTTCAACAAACATAATTATGAGTATGTCTTCTCAAAACTCCAATCAAGTTGAAAACCTCAATTCAAGGATGTAGACGTCAACTATTGGAACTGTTCAACCAAGGCCATTAAGAAGAATTGTCGCATCTTCTCAAGCCTCTAAAGAATCTGATGATTATTCTTGTAACTTGCTGGGAAAAATTATCTTTAAGAAACCTCTAGATCATGAAGATGTCAAACATGAAATCAATGCTCGTTATAGAAGTTATAGAATATATGAGATCATTACAAAAGGAACTAATCTTTTCCTTTTTAGATTCCTGCAAAAGGATTCTTATGATGGAGTTCGTTCAAAAACGTGGGATATTATGGGTCATTTGTTGTCATTGATCCCATATGGTTCTAATGTGCCTATCAAAGATCACAAATTTATGAACCACATTTGGAGTGTTAAGCTGAGAAATTTGGGCAATATCATTTTGAATGATAACCTAATTAAGGATCTCTGTAAAGACATTGGCAAGAAAGTAAAACCTGAGTGGAGGAAAAGACTACCACGTGGTAGTGTAACCAATACAGTTTATGTTGAGATTAATCTCAAAGAACCTTTGAGAAGTGGAAGATGGGTTGATAAACCAAATGGTCAAAGGCATTGGGTTATTTACCATTTTGAAGGGCAACCATACAAAATATGCAAGGACTGCTGGGTTGTTGATCATGTTGATGCTGCTTGTGAGAGGCTTGCTATAGAACATAAAGTTGAAGCTAAGACAAATGAGGAATATGCGGTTTGGAGCCAAACTGAAGAGGGAAGGAGGTTTATGGCTGCCTATATTACAAATACGGGTGTCGATAGTATTTATGTTGGGGGTGATGTAGAAAGGAGTGTATCTAATATCTCTTCTTCATACTTATCCTTATCTATTGCTCAAATGCAATCGATTGCAGAACAAGAGATGAAAGATTCAGATGAGAGGAATTAAAAGCAAGCGTAATAGAGAAGAAGGTCATTCTATCAACCCTTTAATCAATCACCTTAGCCCTATCAATACACGTACTAATCCAATGTTTCAACCCACTACCAACGGATCTGAGATAGCAATTGAGTATAATAATCCTCCCGTAGATAATAGCATGGAATACCAACTCAATCATGATGTGGAAAACAACTCAAGAGCATTTGATAGCCGGAATCTGCACGCTTGGGGGATACACAGAACCACTATGGAATACCTAAAAACTCTCATCAGGTTTTTACTCGAAACCCTAACTTAATTCCTAATTTTTGCTGCTCTGAAATCATTAGTCAAATTGATTGTTTAATTGCTTACTTTATGAATGTTTCTATTGAATTATCTTTCAGTGGTTCTCATTTATATAAACCCATTAATCTGTTTGCTACTGATATTTGAGACTCATTTAGTTTAAAGTATTCTCTCTTATTTAGGAACTTTGACTTGGGTTATCTTTAGTATAGGTCCTAGTTTGCATACCTTCTGCTTTCAATTACATTGTCACTGTTGTAGTACTTGTAAGAGCATTCTGTCTAGCAGTATCCAGTGTCTCCATGAAAAGTTAGTAATTACTAGAGTTTTAGTCCCCGGTTATCTTTTGCCTAATTATCTTTGTAAGTGGGTCATTTGTGATTTCTTTTGTTTTGTTTCTCAGTTTTTTGGTGAACTACAAATCGGTACTAAGTGGAAAAAGGAGATTTTCATAGTTCATTCTCCTAATATAACTATGAGAATCTTGTCGTGGAACTGTCAGGGTTTCGGTAACCCTCCACTTGAACTGCTTTGTGGAATGTCATTAGGACTCAAAATCCCGATATTATTTTCCTATGTGAAACCAAGAATGACTCCCCTAAAATGGGTAAATATCTGAAAAGATTCAATTACCCAAATAATTTGGATTTATCCTTCTGTTGGTCTATCAGGGGGTATTGCCCTTTTATGGAAGAGTGGTTTCGATTTAAAAATTGTTCAAAATACTGATAAAATTATTAATACTATCATTTCTTTTGACCCTTCCAAACTTGAGTTCATATGCACTTTTGTTTATGGTTCTACATATTATGAGGAAAAGATGCAACAATGGAACTACATTAAAGAAATAGGAAACAAAGGTACACATCAATGGGTTCTCAATGGTGACCTTAATATTACCATGGCTACTCATGAAAGGTCTAGCTTTACTTTTCCTACAATTACCTCTATTCCTAAAATTAAAAATACTATTGATGGTGTTGATTTAACTGATATTGGATTTGTTGGTTGTCAATATACTTGGTCCAATAAAAAATCACCACCTAATCTGATTCAAGCCAGACTTGATAGGTCATTGGTAAATGGTTATTGGCTCAATCATTATGGTAACTCTAAAGTTTTCCATATTGATTTTATAGGCTCTGATCGTATTCCAATTCTCTTGGTTACTGATCCTAATTCTAATCAAGGGAAAAGACCATGTAGATATTATAAGTATTGGTTTAGAGACCCTGCTTCTCATGAGGTTATTCGTAAAGCCTATGATTTAGAATTCAGGGGCTCACCTTCTTATCAATTTACAAACAAATTTAGAAATATCAAGTTTGGTTTGAAAAGATATAATACTGACCATTTTGGTAATATTGATAATAGGGTCAAGGAGTTAGAGTCTGAATAACATACTCTTAATTGCAAACCTATTAACACACAAAATGTTGAGTCTATTAAAAATGTCGAAGTCTCTCTTGAGAATTGGCAAAAAATTCAAGAAGAATTCCATGCTCAAAAATCTAGACAAGACTATATTAAGAGCCATGATACAAATACTAGCTATTATCATACTTATGCTAATAGAAGGAAGCAATTTAATCATATTTCTGCTCTTAGGCTCAGTAATGGTCAGTGGTCTAATGACAGAGCTAATCTTGAAGACCTTTGAATTTCTCATTTCAGTGGAATTAGTACCTCTACCAATCCGCTGCCTAATAGAGATTTTCTCAACTGTATATACCCATGTATTAGTGAGCTGGACAATGACAAATTACTGAGTCCAATCACTATTGAGGAAGTGAAATCTGCTATCTTTCAAATGAGATCTTGGAGTGCTCCAGGGCCTGATGGATTTCCACCAGGTTTCTACAAGCAAAATATTGATCTTTTGATAAATGATGTGTGGCTTATGGTAAGGAATTTCTTCGAGACAAATGAACCATACTTTCCTCAGTCTAATTCTTAAGATTAACAATCCTTCTACTCCTGCTGATTTTAGACCAATCTCTTTATGTAACACTAGTTACAAAATTATTTCTAAAATCATAGTTAATAGGATGAAACCATTGCTAGGCAAAATTATATCACCTTTTCAGGCTGGCTATGTCCCTAACAGACATATTCACTATAATGTGGTGATAGCTCATGAGATGGTTCATACTATGAAACAGAAAAAGGGTAGAAGTGGTTATATGGGTCTTAAGTTAGATATGTCGAAAGCTTTCGACAGCCTAGAGTGGTATTTCTTGGTAGATATTCTTAAGATATTTGGTTTTTCCAGTGATTAGTGTGATCTAATCCACCAATGGATTAGTAAAAATAATATCTCTATCTTGTTAAATGGTACTCCATGTAATTCCTTTAAACCCTTTAGAGGGTTAAGGCAGGGAGATACCCTGTCTCCCTACCTTTTTATTATATGTATGGAGTCCCTTTCTAGATATCTCCTTTATGTTGAATCTTCCAAACTTATTCATGGTATTAAGGTTACTAAAGATGCTCCAAGCATTTCTCATCTGTTTTTTGCAGATGATTGCCTTATATTTAGTAATGCTTCCCATGAAGAGGCTGATAATTTGATGTCTTTAATTCATGATTTCGGTGCTTGTTCTGGCCAAGTCATTAATCTTCAAAAATCTGGATCTTATTTCAGTAAAAATTGTAATCCAGATTTTTGTGTTTCCCTTATTAGGCAGCTGAAAATTAAGAAAATTGATCTTAAAGAGAAATACCTTGGTATTCCTCTTTTTATTGGTAGATCAAATAATGAGACTTTTGACAATCTTTCTCATCACTTTGATAAAAGAGCTGTTAAATGGAAAGGAAAACATTTTACCCAGTCAGGTAGATCTGTTATGGTTCAACATGTTCTTCAATCTTCTCCCCTTTATCAGATGAACATTTTTCTTCTTCCAGATGACACTATTCATAAAATGGAAAAATCTCAAAGAGATTTTTGGTGGGGTAAAAATCATCCAGGTGGGAACTACCCTATTGCTTGGGATGGCATTTTTTGTCCAAAGCTCCAGGGTGGCTTAGGTTTTAAAAATCTAAAACATTTCAATTTGGCTCTTTTAGCTAAAACTGCCTGGAACCTCATACAACACTCCAATGATCTGTAGCTGTCATTCTAAAATCTAAGTATTTTAGACATGTACATCCCTTACACCACCCCAAAACCAAAGTGTCTTCTTGGATGTGGAAGTGTATCTGTAAAGGGATAGAAATTATTAGAACAAATTGCATTTGGGAAGTTAAAACAGGTGAGAATATTTTGGCTTTTCAGGATAATTGGATAAACAAACCTAGTGAACCCATGTTCCTGGCTTATCCAAACCCCAACCTTAAAGTGTCTGACTTTATTCTAGAAGATACCAAACAATGGAATGTTGATCTAATTCAATGTTTTTTCACCCCTGATAATTGTCAAAAAATTAGGAACACTAGATTGCCTTTGACTGGTAATGATAGATTAGTCTGGATTCATACCAAGGCAGGTTTTTTCACTGTTAAATCAGCATATAGAGCTATCTATAGTCAGAATAGACCTCAACTTAGTCCTCAGCACGCTCAACCTTATAAAGATCTGTGGAATACACCTGTTTTACCAAAAGTTCATCTTTTCCTTTGGAAATGCTTAGGAAATATCCTTCTTACCAAATATAGAGTTTTCAGATATTCTCCGGAACAGAATGCTCTTTGTACTCTTTGTGGTGACAACCAAATTGAAACTGCAAAACATCTTATTCTTCACTGTACCTTCTCAAAGGAGGTTTGGTCCTTAATTCCTAATGGACATAGAGTCCTTCAAGATTCTGGTACTTTTATTGACATTCAATCCTGGCTAAGCAAGTGGCTTTCCAACTGTAAAGATAAGTTTATATTATGTCACATACTCACTGCTGCCTGGACCATATGGAGGGATCGATGACTGCAGCTACTACAACTTCATATGCCACGAAACTTGCAGGAGAAACTATAGCAGCTACTGCCAATAGCTCAGTGCCACCTACAACTAGAGAAATTACATTATATTCGCCATCAGCAGATTTACCTGCAAGCTGTGCCATACTATATTGTGATGCTTCTTATAGAGATGATTCTAGCAGAATCGGTATTGGTATTTACTATATTGATGGAACAGGGAACTACGGAGGCTGCAAATATTCTACAGGGATAGCTCGAGATCCAAAATAAGTCGAATGCCTTGCAATCCTTGATGCTTCCATGTGGGCCAAGACTATGAATTTGGAAGTGATTTGCATCAAAAGTAATGCCAAGAATGCAGTTTCTTGTTTCAAGAATAAGAGTAACCAGATTAGCTGGTTCAGTAGTTCTATATTAGATGATTTTATTTTCATTTTAGAATCTTTTTCTTTCCATTCAGTTAGTCATATTAATAGGAATTCAGAATTTTTACCTATGGTTGATGCTGCTGCAAAATACAGCAGACGACATAACAGATCTGGAGAATGGATGGTATCAATGCCTCCTTTCCTCAACCAAATGTAATCTGTTTTATTTTTTAATTAAAGTTTTATTTCCTAGCAAAAAAAAAAACTCGGTTCGCTCGGTCCACTTTCTATCGTTGTTTTCACACACAATTGCTCCACGGAATCCTTCCGCAAGGTCTCGTGTTTTCTACTTGTGTAGTGAATTATTTAACAATTACGTATTTCCTAACCACCACGAGCTATAGATTAAATTAACAAATCAATTTAGCGTGCACTCTAAACAATTTATCAATCAATCATAAACACTCATATTAGTGAAAACAAACGATAATCATGTGAAAACTTGATAATCATGTGAAAACTTCAAAGTAGATTTAAAACTAAACTCAAAACATGTCAAGAACTAGGAATTCATCCTCAACCAATAAGAAAATTAGCTACTCATGGTTTGGATCTCACAAAGAATAAATAAAAGAGAAAGCAAACAAAAACCAATGTGTAGTGTGTGTAAAAGTATATAAAAGTGTAGAAGTGTGTAGAGAAAAGTAGAGAGCTTCTCTATTTATATGCTTCTATGTGCTTGCAATCCTCTTGGGAATAAACTCCCTTTCCTTTAGCAATTCAATTTCCAAGTCCAAGTCTTTCTCAAATCCTCCATCTTCTCTTTCCAAATCCAAGCTCAATTCTTCATCCAATTCCAAGTCCAAGTCTTCACACCCCAGGTCGACAGGCGGGAGAGTATCTTCACTCACAAAGAAATGATCTCTCCCCTCTCTCCTCTACCTGAGATCCCTCTCCTGCCGGTCCTTCTAGCCGCTTTTTCCTTGTCTTTTTTCCACAACGACTATTTTCTAACGGTCTTTTTCCACCGGACCTCGCCGGATCTCCCGATTATCCTTCAAATTCAACGTTCTGATGCTATTTTCCAACATCAATTGTTAATGTTATTCTTCCCCTATGTTCGATGGCTTCTATAGATCATCAAAATCAGTGCAATTGCAACTGTATTAACCTCACAAATCACATACAATTCACATCTCCAGAAAGAATCACTAATAACACTAGCATAACTCTCAGCATCACTAGCATTGCAAGAATCACAAGCATCACAAGCATCACTAGCATCACACATAGTACAGGAATCGCAAATTACACCCAAATCACTAGTTACTCTAACCTGGATGCTGGTCAATCCCCCTCCAAGGAAATCCCTCAACACAATATCACAATCATAGATCAATCTACTGATGTTACCTTATTTAACTTTAGAAACATAAAGCCTTCCAATTGCAAGGAAACAAACATTCTCTCCACTATGCATTTCAAGGCCTTGCAAATCAAAATCCATCATAATAATGATTTTGTCAATTCTTATACTTCAGCTACTGGGGTAACTAATCTAGTTCAAGAATATTACTATTACAACTCTGTTCAGGTTGATGATTTCTTATCAACGCTCCTTCGAGAAAACCTACGCAACAACACTACTCTTTCGAAGCTATGTAGCATCCGTTTTATCAGCTCCAACTACAGCATTGGAATCCTGCTGGACCAGTGCTTTAAAATTGGACTCAAAATCACAAGGGTAAAAGCCCTGGAAAAGCTCATTTTAATATTTGGTAAAATCCTTCCCATAAACTTGTCTCAGATCTCTGAAGATAAGTTGTTGCTCAATTTTATTTCTTTGTTTCAGCACCTAAATTTCAATCACGGAATCCCGCTTCACAGGAAATGTTGTTATATTTATGTCTACTATCTAATTTATGCCAAAACAGTCTTACCTATGGACCTGCTTACAATCCTGTTATAATCTTTAATAGAAAGCAGTGCACAAGAATTCTTAGAGATAATTATGATAACATGTTCTTTTTCTTCAAGAAAAAAAACTAAAAAACTAAGTTTAAAACTACACACCATACCATTGTTTCACAACTTAGGGGTTTTTCACAACCAGTCAAACACTTACTATACTATAATTGTTATCTTAAGAATGCAACATAACTTTCTATTCCCTCTGAGCTATGCTTTAAAGCCTACCTGGCTAGATATCCTTTGCATCATCAGATGTATCTCCAGATGCAGATACATTTGCAGCTTTGTATGCATCTCCAGATGCAGATACACTTGCAGCTTTGTTTGCAGTTCTTGCATCTTTGTATGCATCTCCAGATGCACTTGCAGCTTTGTTTGCAGGTATGGATGCTGCAGTTCTTGGTACTCGGGCAAAATATCTAGCACTTACTCCAGCGGGAAAAGGCTCACTCACTAGTAGTTCATGAGGCTGAGTGACCTCTCCAAGGCCAGCTCTGGCTATCATAGAAACATATGCAACCATCTGTTGAAGTTCAGGTGCAAGCATGAATAGGTTAGAGAAACTGACTGCGCCAACTGGGATAGGAAGCGTGTCATTCCTATGTATCTGATCCTTGGCCTCCGAAGGAACCGGTGCGGAGAAAAATCCCTAACGTGCTCCACCACAAACAACTCTTTGATCCCCCACAAGAACAACTCCTTCATTAATAACAAATCTCCCTCGATCAAGATGAAGTGCGTACAACACCCAGCCATCCTTAACACCCATAAGTCGATCATTCTCCAAGCGACCTCGTTCCCTTGGCTGTTGATGCATTCCATACTCAGTCACTGCATGTTTTTCACCACCACTTATAAAACTTTCATTCGCGACATTGTTACCAGAAAAACTATGCCCCTCGCTTCTACCAAAACCTGGAACAAATTCACCTACTTCTGCAGTCCCAGCCTAAAATTATGTTGCAACATCACACAATTTTTAATCAAACTCAACAGCCATATTCACATTCAATCGAAGAAATTTGCAATAAATATTGTAATTATATTGCAGTGCAAATTAAGTTATTTACCTGACGCTTGGGAGGAATCAATTTGGCTCTCTTTGGCACCCTTGACTTTCATCAGTGGATCTCTGCCCCCTGCCATCTTACTATTTCTCAAAGTATGATCTTCACTTGGAAAGCTACTCGACATAAAATTTCCAACAGGTCGTCTGGTTCTACTTTGGAAAAACTGAATGAGAAACTGAAAGAACTTCCTTTCTCAGTGGGTTTATTTAGAATGGGAAGAGCAACAATTTTCAAATCACAACCGTCAATCGTACGAGGTGGCACTGATATTTCTAATCCTAGAGATTGGCCTTGCACGATGTTACAATTTGGCAAGTCTACTGGCTACCCTCTTTGGCCTAGAACATCAGAACCAAACAAGTCCAGGATTGAAAATGTTGCTTCATTGGAAAACTATGTAGTAATATCTGCTTCCAAACATCCAGAGTTAGCAACTTCATCAACGCTCACTGGGAGATGATTGGCAGAATTGAGGTAGAAATATGGAACAGAAGAATAAATTTCTACATTCTCAGAACCACTAATGAAGATGATTATAACACTTTGATAGATGGAGGCACTAGAGGATTATTTGATAAGCTGATGGTTCTAGTAGGTGTACCTGCAAAAGGTCCAGAACTAATTTATGAAGAATTGTTCTCTAAAGTCATGATCTGGCTTCTAATTAAGAGGATTCCTACTCACATAATCCCAGATATTCCAAATATCATTCAACCAATTGGTGTATTTCAATGCTTAAAAAAACCATATGGTAGAGACAGATGTGGAAGTCAAAGTTACCATCAATGTAACCAGATCTCTCAAATTTGGAATAGAAGCCTGTGAAACTCCCACCTTATCTCACTGGTTAGAGTGTGCTTATGCTCTCAATGGCATCAAGTTCTGCAAAGTATGTAGAATTCTTGATCACCCAAGCCCTCCTTTCCCTACACTACCAAATCAAAACATTGCTAATTTACACCACTTACCAACCACTCAACCAGCACCTGCACCTATAACTCCCAGACAAATATTTGGTTCAAGCTGGAAAATCCATAATTCACAGGCATTACTCTGATGTTGTTGTTGTGTTTGAAGCAAAAATGAAAATTTCCAAGAGATTGGAGCTTGAAAAGTCAATAGCAAACATCACATCTACATCAAAAAATCATATCATTTTTGGAGATCAATATCATTCTACTGAAGCTCAGGCTCCTACTACCGAAGCTCATGACTCCCCTCATCCAGATGTCTTATCCTGTCAAATCAAACATAAAAGATTAGAGTTGGAAAAAAAGATAGCTGGCCAGTATAAGAAAAAATTACCAAAGTGGAAAGCGGCTGCTAGAACCACTTCGAACAGCAACAACAACTTGAGAAAAAAATGATGAGAACACAACTGCAGCAGATCTAGCTGCTGCTGAGCAATTTTTCCCAGTCTCCTCTACACCAAAGTTCTTCCCCACTCACTCCCTACCTACCTTAGCTTAGATCAAAGCAAATATAGAAGCTGAAGCAACTAAGAAGAAAAAAGCTGCTTGGAAAGCTAAGAAACAAGATCATAACTTTGAGAATCTGGATGACATCTCTCTCAGCCCTTCCTCTACACAATTTGCTGATACCAAGAGGAAGAAGGCCACACCAAATGAATAAAATGAAAATTTTACCAGCAAGGACATGAAAAGTGCAAAAAGATACAAGGATCGGACAGACTCCAGTCAGGGATAGATGGGTTCTCATCACAATCACTTGGCTAATGGCTTTTTGGATTGCTCAGCTGCTGGAACAAGGGTATACCTTCTCAACCTAACCTTTTACTGGAAGCTCTTAAATCTTGCTTCTACTATCTTCCATGTGTTATTTGCATCTCATAAGCACTATGATAGTATTACTAGAAGACTTGCCTCAAAGTATCCAGCAGTGTCATATTTTTGGCAATTTTTCACTTTCTTAGCTTGGAATTGTCAAGGATTAGGCACTAGGGATGCTAAAATATATCTCAATGACATGATTAATAAATTGAACCTTGACATCATATTCTTGTCTGAAACTAGACAAAAGCATGATAAACTCAAGAAACTCTTCATGACTTGGGTGTTACCAATTTCTGGAATGTTAATCAAGGAGGGGAAAGTGGCACTGCTGGTGGATTTTCCTTATTATGGAAAAGAAATCTAAATGTGGAAATTTTAGATTGCTCTACAAACCATATTAATGCTATTATCATAATTGCCAATAGCCCCCCTTGGTTATTTACAGTTTACTGTGGTAATCCCTTTGATACTCAATCCAAGTTAAAATCTTGGAAAAATCTTGAGCAGACTGCAATCTCCAATAAATTACCTTGGTTGGTAATGGGAGATTTCATATTCATTCTCCATGATAATGAAAAGTTTATTACTCACCCTATTGATGCCAATGAAGCCTCAATCTTCAATGCAAAGATTCAAGACTTAGATCTTATTGATCTTGGATTCTCTGGTTACTCCTTCACTTGGTCAAATAAGAGAAAAGGCCATGCTCTAACTGAGCAAAGATTGGATAAAGGGATAGCAAATGATAGTTGGCTGGATATTTTTCCAAACACTACTATCACCAATATGCTATCCATTGGGTCTGATCATCATCCAATACTGTTAAATTCTAATCCTCACTGGAAAAATGGTAAGATACCATTCAAGTTTTTTGACCCTTGGTTAGATCATGTTGATTGCAGAAAAATTATAGTTGAATGCTGGAACAAGGTCACTCCAGGTTCAAGTTCCATCTCCATTGCTAGGAAACTTAAAGATCTTAAATTACAAATCAGAGTTTGGAACAAGGAAGTTTATGGAAATATCAAAACCAACATTGAAGAATGCAAGCAACACTTAACTTGGTTACACACTTACTACTTCATAGCAGACAGAGGGAAAGCTCTAGCTGATGCTAGAAAGCAACTCAAAAACTGGCATGATATTGAAGAGAAATTCTGGAAAACTAAGAGCAGGGACCAACTTATCAAGATGGGTGATCAAAACACAAGTTACTTCCACAAAGCCTCAAAAAGTAGAGCAAGGAGGAATAAAATTGAAACTATTCAAACTGAAGAAGGTATTTGGATCACTGAACACCAGGAGGTTAAGGATTGTTTTACCAATCATTTTTCACATATGGCTACAGCTGAAATTACCAACTCCTCTTATGAAATAATTAACCTCATCCCCTCAACCATATCTGCTGAAGAGAATACCACCCTCAACAGAAAGCCAGAACCTGAAGAAATCAAAGTTATCTTATTTAGTATGGCAAATGACAAAGCTCCAGGTCCAGATGGATTTCCACCAAACTTCTTTAAAATCAACTGGGATATTACAGGTAATGATATTGTTTCAATGGTTCAACACTTCTTCCTCTCTGGTCACTTGCTAAAAGAGATGAATGCTACCTTCATAGCCCTCATTCCCAAGGTAGATAACCCTACCTCCCCTAGCCACTTCAGAACTATCAGTCTCTGTAACACTACCTACAAAATCATTTCAAAACTTCTAGCCCAAAGAATGAAAGAAACCTTTACTCAACAAAATCATATCCCCTTACCAATCTGCTTTCATCTCTGGGAGGCAAATTTCTGATAATATAGTTATTGCTCATGAAATTATGAGATCAAAAAGAGGAAAAAAAGGAAACTCATGTTCTATGGGGATAAAAATTGATATGGCAAAGGCTTTTGACAGAGTGGAATGGGACTTCTTAATAACAATTATGAAGAAAATTGGCTTTGATGATCTATGGTGCAACAAGATCTCTCAATGTATTCAACCACAACTTCAGCTGTTCTCATCAATGGATCTCCAGATAAATTTTTCAAACCCTCTAGAGGCCTAAGACAAGGTGATCCTCTATCTCCTTACCTTTTTCTATTTTGTATGGAATCCCTCTCAAGAACCTTATTGCATGCTGAGGATATAGGCCTTATTCATGGGATAAAGATCTGCAAAACAACAGCCTCTATCAGTCATCTCCTATTTGCAGATGACTGCATGATCTTCTGCAAAGCAAAAACTATAGAAGCACAAAACATTATGCAACTTTTGCAGACATTCGGAAGTAAATCTGGACAGCTCATCAACTTTCATAAATCTGGAGTCTTCTTCAGCAAAAACACTAATCCTGAGCTAATTCTTCAAATTAGCCACTCTATGGGAGTCCAAGTCCTTCAGCTGGATGATAAATACTTAGGATCACCACTCTTCACTCATAGAAGCAAAATCAACTCTTTCAAACCTGGAGTAGAAAAATTGAAGCTAAGGCTAACTGGTTGGAAACATACTCCTCTTAATCCTGCTTGCATAGAAGTAATCATCAAATCTGTAACCTCCTCATCCTGCATTTACCAAATGAATTTCTTCAAGGTTCCTAAGAAAACTTGCAAAGATATTAATAATCTTCAGAGAGACTTCTTCTGGGGTAAGAATATAGAAAATCCTTCTGGTTATTACCCAAAGGCGTGGACAACAACTTGCAAGCCAAAAGCTCTGGGAGGTCTAGGATTCATGAATATGGAGTTATTTAACAGCTCCATGATAACAAAAATTGGATGGATACTTGAGCAGGACAAAGATTATCTATGGTATAAGCTTATGGATGCCAGATATCTTCTAGGCAGAAATGTTCTCAGCATGGACACTAAATCCAAGGATTGGGACTCTTGGATATGGAAAGGAATTCTGGAAGGTATAAGCAACATATAACATCACTGCTCCTGGAGAATTGGAAATGGCAGAAGGATACAAATATGGGAAGACTTATGGATTCCAAATTCTACAACAAGACTTCAAAAACCCCACCACTGTCCTCATTATATAGATAAGCTAGAATCTTTGATTCTTCCAAATGGAAACTGGGATGAAATTCTAATCTCAAACATTTTTAGCATGGCCGAAGCTGCTGCTATTGTGTCTCTTCAAACATATCCAAATGAAGAAGACAGAATAGTATGGAACTTCAATAACACGGGAGTTTTCTCTGTCAAAGATCTTTACAGGGAAAAAATTGATTATATCTACAGAAATGATATCCCAACTGATAATTCGGGGGCCATTTGGAACATGGAGGTGGCACCAGTCATTAAAATCTTCATCTGGAAGTGTGCACATGGAATTTTCCCCACAAATGCCAAGACAGCTAGCATACTTCATTACATCAATCCTATATGCACTGTCTGCAATAGTGGGAAAGAAGAAACCATGTCTCACATGTTCCTAAATTGCAATACTGCTACATTAGTTTGGCAGGAAATTCTTGGCACCTCCCATGCTCTCTTTGATAACAATACAATCTTTATTGACTGGATGAATTCCTGGTTTCATCTAGGAAATTCTGATTGCAGCATTTATGCCACCACTTGTTGGTACATCTGGAAAGCTAGATGTGATCTTATATTTAAACAAATTCAACCTAATGTGGGAGTGATCACTGTCAGAATAAAGCAACACTTGTGCACCCATAATAGAATTTATGCAATGCCAAATCATATCATGAAAAACTTTCCTCTGTTACCAGAGGAAGCTGCCACTGATATACAACAAGCTAATGCTCATTATACTTGGAATACAGACACAGGATTTGGGAAACATATCAGTATCTGCACTATACAAGATTCTGAGGACTCTGATTATCACACTGCTTTAACTATGAAAGACTTTGCAGGAAACACCATTGGCTCTAGAGGACATCCAGGACACTATGGAGAAGGAGGACTCACAGGAGGCGCATATCTATCTTTCCAGTGGGCCAAAGAGATGCAGCACACAAACATCGCAATATTTGCTTAATCAATGGATATTCTAGACCATTTCAAGTTCCTCTACAATGAAGCTGCCCAAGGAAGATTTCATCTCAACTACTATGAAAGAAGACATAGTCAAGAAGACACTAGTAGAAATATGGTCATAAATCCCATATCTTTTGTTCTATTAAACCTTAGCACTGTTACTCGTAGTCAAAACATGGAAACTTTTGAATTAGCTCTAATTTGTAACAACAAAACAGGCAGGCTGTGTGATACTTCCACAGCTGCTGCCTTCCATCTCATTTGTACTACTTCTTAGTGCCTTCTAGGACTAAGCTTTTCCTATAAAAAAAAGTTTTCACACCCATGAGAAAAACTCACACAAAAATTTATAATTTCGATCGCCAGAAAAGTTCTCGGGATCACCGGAATCCGGTCGGAAAAGTCACCACCGGTCACTAAATATTCTTCTCCGTTGACGGAATATTACATTCAGGTGCCGTCATAAGTAACGGTCAAACTGACGGTCTTCGTTTGTCAACCGGGTCAAAGAAGAGAGAGTCAAATTCAGTCAGTTCTTCTTAATTAGGGCTTACTCATCTGACTCACTGAGTTAGGTTCAACGAGTCACTGGATCGACCTGTCGGAGGAAAATTTCAGCAGAGTATCCTTTGTGTCAGGCCAAATCTCAGGCCATATTTCTTCACATCCTGTAACAATCCTAACATACATCTAAGTGCAATCAACAGCTTCGCTCATACACAATTGCTTTTAATCTTCTCTATACACATCTCGGCTCCATTCAAATCAACAACAACCATCAATCCCTCTGAATCATTCACACAATTTCAACCACATGACCTTTTTCATAGAAACAGCTTCTCATAAAACGATGGCAGTAACACCATTCTTCACAATTTATCATCAATTACCCCATAGCTACCCCTTCAACACCGCATTTCTACTTGTAAATCAGCAGCTAACAGACCCCCATCTCCGATTACTTTTCTACATGAACACCTCCACCAATTCCTGATTCTATCAACTGTTGGAACCCATCTCCAATTCTTCTTCCTCCCTGGGTTTCTTATCTTCATAACACCAACAGAAACTCACTGCGTCTTAGAAGTATCACGGAAATAATCTTCTGCTTCAGCCAGAACTCATCGCAGATTCACTTTCCTCCTCTTTGAATCACCCATGTTTCTATATCCTGTCAATCCACCACCAACCTATCTTCTTTATTTTCTGAAATTCTTGCAAACCCCCATCTCTTTATCTCTTCTTTATTCGGTAACAACTTCCACCAATTTCATATTCAATCCAGTTGCAGCAGATTCATTTTAAACCCTACATTCATCTCAAACTTCAATCCCTAGTTCTTCTCAGCACCAGTCCACTCCATTGCAACATCAAACCTAGAAAATCACCAATTCTCATCATTCTCGCCGTCTATCTTCAAACCCTGCTATTTTCTCTCGGTTTCATGGCTTCTGCGCGGCTATTCTCTTTTTCCCTTTTCTCTGAAATTCAGGTGATGGTAATAATGAGAACAAAAGTTTCAATTTATTATTATAGAGGTGGGGATGGATAATGACACCCCATTCATAAGATATTTGCACCCGATAATCACATCCACTGATAAATGATAAGGGACACCCTGGATTGGCATCCCCTTAACCTTAGCGGTCCTGGCTTTAGTACTTCTTCAAAAGAGAGTTTCCCCTTAACCTCGGCTGCGCTTCTGATAGTGTTTATCCAGGAAATGACAACTTTGCCTTTTTTGCTCAAATTAGGTGATTTATTCTTATTTTCCTCTGTGCGACTCCAAAGTACCTTATAACTCAAAAACACACGTAAAATACATAATTTACAAGAAAAATAGCAAAGAACGCATAAACTATAGATAGTAAATCAAGGTGTATTCTACACCTATCAGTGTTGGAAGCTTTTTTCTTTATCTATGTTCATCATATTCTTGAGGAGTTTAGTCGGAAAAAATCTATTTGTTGGAAACTAAATACAATGTCAAAATATGATCATGTGAAAATTACCTTGAACATCTTATATGATTTGTGTGAGAAGTCATTTGATGTTAGCTTGGGAAGTTTCGTATTGATCATTCGATCACTTGAAAATTACTCGAAGCTAATGGTTTGTGTGATACAACCATTGTCATCTTCCAAGGATGTTTCAATGATTGAAATGAGAGTTTAGAACGATTACCCATGTCTGGATACAACACGGTATGCATACTTAGTATGCAAACTGTATTGTGATGATTCAGGTCCGAAACTCTTGTTTGCGTACCTAGTATGCGAACGGGTTTACCTGAGAAGGTCCGGAACTCTTGTTTGCGTACCTGGTATGCGAATGGGTTTACCTGAGTTGGGTCTGGAATGATTGTTCGTGAACCGGGTTTGCGAATGGCTTGACTAGGCCAAGGTCCGGAGCTGTTGTTCGCCTACCTGGTTGGCGAACACAGTGGTGGAGATCTAGAATCGGTTATCTATCATTATCATACTCATGAACTGAATCATTTATGATCTAAGGAATGCAACCTTTGCAAATCGTGGATTAATGTTCATGAATTGATTCTTGTATAAGTACTTTGTACGGTTATGAATCAAACTGATTTCGATTCAGTTTGTTCATATATATTTCTATGAGATAGTGAACAATTGAACAACTCTATTTGAAACACAATTAGATTCATTTGATTATCTTTCATGAATGATTGATCTTCATATTTGATCTAGAAGTGTTAGATGAATATGGTTAAGATAAATGTGTTCATATGGATAACTTCGGTTAACTATTTGAAAAGACGAGGGTACCCAAATATACCTCAATCTAAAACTTTTCCACCTATAAGTCCTTTCTCCGAAAGTGATTTTCTATGGACTGAGTCGAGACAACACTAATAATCGGTTCACACTTCGTCTGATCGTCTATGGATACGAGATCTAGACAATACAACAACGAAGTATGTTTTCTTGATAAAAGGTTCGGACTTGACTAAACACAATAGGATTACTTATAAAGTAAATAGGAATTAATGTTTGTGTAATTTACTTTAAATTATAATAACAATAATTATAATTGCGGAAAATAAAAGTAAATGACACAACAAGATTTTGTTAACGAGGAAACCGCAAATGCAGAAAAACACCGTGACCTTGTCTAGAATTGAATACTCTCGGGATTAAGCCGCTATACAAAATCAAACCAACTTCGTATAGTTGAGACCAAGCAACTAAACCTATAGTGCACCTAGTTCCGTCTGGATTCCCATGCCTCCAACTTGTAATAAGTCACGTACTTGGAACAATTCCTTTGGTTCGTATTCCAAACAGTAAAGGAACAACAAATATGTTTGGTATCAACTCTTTTCAACCAAGTGACGTGAGTTCGACAAAAGGCTTTTCTCTTTATCTCAATAAACTCCTTCGTCAGGTTCTTAGATCTATCTTATTATTAACTACCAAAGTAATTTTTATGATTTTGCAATCAATACTTTTAATCACAAAGAATTGTATTGATGCCGATCTATACAACTAATCAATCTAATCTACCACAAGGATAAACCAATTATATTTGGATCTTCTTTTACCGAAACAAGTATTGTGCACACCAAAGATTATGAACCCAAATCAGAAATCTTCAAAGTCTTCTTTGTCTTCAAATCTTCTTAGATCTTCCATAAACACCTGCACACAATCAACTTGAATCTCTTGTGATCAATCACTTATAGAACGGAGTCTGTTAACAATGGATTATCACAAGACGTCTTTAGATCTACAAACAGTCTAAAGATCCCCGTCTAAACTTCGATCTAGTTTAAATGAATCTTATATCAAAAGAGAAGATTCTCAAGCATAACAAATTAGGTGCAATCAAAGTTCAACCACCGTTATCCAATCAAATCAATGGAAAAAAAAATAAACCGCAATTATCAAGTTTCCCACCAATGGTACTAATAGAGCTTCTCAATCCCAAAGAAGTCTTTAAACTGGGCGGTCGTAAGAGATTTCGCCTAATTTGGTTACTCTCCTCTCTGAATAGGTGGCTTCACCAGTAGCAGCACAACGGAGATAGCTTTGCTGTCTCTGAGGATTAGTTTGCTCGAAATTCAAACTTTCATATTTATAGACCAAAGAAGTTTGGACACCAAGGAATTTCCAAAACCGAAAATATTCTCAAGATATGCAATATATTCCAGATTCGGTTTCCATAATTCCTGGAAATGCTTTGTCCAAATAATGACCGAAAATCTCTTAGAAAATCTCCAACTAGCAAATGCGCATTACTAATTTTTATTTTCCAAAAAAACATTAAAAACCTTAAATAAAAGATTCTCAATTTATTTTATTCGATCCGGGATTTTCTTCATTTAGCTATTAAGGAATATCTTTGAACAATTAAAGATAAGCGTTACTGCACATGTTCAAAGTATGTCGACATCTTTACTCTGTAAGTCCTCTTTCATACTTACAATCTTGAAACCGATTTTCCACACTTCTAAACAAGTTTAGAATTGGTTCATCTGACTTTCAAGAACTACGTGATTGATCAAGAACACTCAATCACCAAACATGGGTTTCACGGTTCTACCAAAACAAGTTTTGGTTCTACCTCCATGTGAGTACTTTGCATAGTCATGCTAGTTACAAAAATTCGGTTGACTAGGTACTAGGATCGGTTCCCCACATATATATGGTATCTAACTTGTACTTGCTGCACATGTCCATAGGATCGGTTCCCCTTTCTGCTAAAAACTTGTTGCACCCCATACAAGGATAGATTCACCTTTGTGATTGGTTGCACCTTTTACTAGGATCAGTTCCCCTTTACCCAGAGTCGGTCATACCAATATCACTAAATCGATCATACCATCTCAGGTGATTACTTAAGATCAGTTTCACTAATAAAAGTCATACCAATACAAAAGTCAGGCCTTTGTGAATAAATTTACCAAGAACATAAACAAGTCATGAGCGGTTATACTAACCACATATATTGGTAGTTCAAAAGATATGCAATTAATAACAATACCAATAATGCCTGGCGATTTCTCTTTCGATTCATAAAACAAGTTCATGAATTTACTTCCTTAAAACAAATGTAAAACATTGTTTCCTAGAATGAAATCTTCACCTTATACCCATACATAATCACAATAGCATTCAAAAGATTATGTCGATGTCTTATCTGCAAAGTTTAATGGTTAAGCAATAAACCTCGTATTGTATTCCTTAATACTATGTCTAACTAGAGTATAATCATTCATGATTCGCAGTTTTGTTTTCAATATGCACGACATGAAAGATACGTTAGGGAATGAAACATTCCAAGTCAAATATCACTAACCTCAAGTGGAAGGATGATATTGTCGTTGTAGCTCTTTACTTCTTCAATTCTTCAAGTATTCACAATACTTGTAATGTCTCATATCCTAATACTTTCAAGCTAACCTATACGAAGTTGACTCTAGTACATAATCAAGCGACTCTTAAATGAGTTTTGATTCACTAAAATATGACAACCAAACTTGACATACCAATTCTTAGTGGATTCAACCGAGCTACAAAGTTTATTTGTATATTTTTTGTATTCCATATGTATTGATAGTTTTGTCACTAAAATTGACAAAGGGGAAGATTGTTAGAGCATTCCTCAGTCGAACTCGCATGCATTGCTATCTCAAGCATGTTTGCCAATGTTAGTGATCAAAACTATAAGTCTTGATTTCTAGTTTACTATAGCTAAGGTCTCGGACTAGGATAGAAAGTGTAGTTGATCTCAAGAACTCCATGGAAATCATCATACAAGACGAAGGACTACTCAAGGAACTGGTGGATCTTCATCGACTAAAAGGTATGCGGAGACTTGAACTTATCTATCACTCAAAAGTCTATTTATCTCATATCTTTAGACGAAAGTCGTTTTGCTATATAAACTTAGATTATACACATTTGGTATTTCGAGCCGAGTTTACCTCGCCTATCTATCTGTGTGATACAGATGAACTTGGCTAAAGCGAAAGCTTTACCAACACATATTTCGAGAAATATGAAGAAGTTGTAATCTTCTTCATATTCCATGAATCCAAAAACTTAACATACTCTGAGACTTCCTCATCAACATCTCTATCAATATTTGAATCACCTTCATCAGAAAGTTCATCCAACTGTTCTCCTAGGAGAGTTTCCCAATCAACAGTTTTTACATCAAGAGAATGTTTAGATATTGACTTAGATGTGACAGTTCTCTCAGGTGAATCCAAGCTTTTAGAATCATCTGGTAATTTCTGAACTGGTACGTTATTAGAGATAGACTCGTCCATAATCAGATCGCTACAAACACAGACTTATAAGGTCTTTAACGTGTTTGCCTACTCTGATACCAATTGAAAAGGCGGGGGTACAACAACCACACCCAATATTTCGCTTAGCAATCTGTATGGACAAACTCCAATATACTTTCTAGAGAATCAACTAGACAGGCAGATTCAATCTAGATAAAAGTATATCAAAGAGTTAATATCTCAATATCTCGATTTGATCTATACTCAAGCAAATAGAAATCTGCGAGTCTTTATCAAATACTAGAGAGACAATGTTCAAGTATCAATCAATTTCAATCAACAACCAAAGGTCGGATTTCCAATTGATTGATTCTAACACACAACCTGTGATATTTCAATTATAAAGATAAACAATATAATGCGGAAATAGAAATAACACAGACACCAGAATTTTGTTAACGAGGAAACCGCAAAAGCAGAAAAACCCCGGGACCTAGTCCAGATTGAACACACACTGTAATAAGCCGCTACAGATACTAGCCTACTCCTAACTAACTTCGGTCTGGACTGTAGTTGAACCCCAACCAATCTCACATTGATCTAAGGTACAGTCAATATCGGCCATCGGCCGATATATCGACGAAATATCGGATATCGCTCTGGAACGATACGATAAACAGTATATTGGCGATAAGATATCTTCCCGATAATATCGACCGATATGAGCCGATACGATATTTTTACGAAAATCCGGTTTGGGTTAAATCAATCGTTTAGATAAAGATTAAAGGTATTTTAGGTTTTTCAAAGACGGGAAGGGATAAATCCTTGTTTAATTACCATTTTTGGTAGTAAACTTTAAAGTTATTGAAGTTACTCTCATGTCTCTAGTTTGAACTTGTTTAATTATCATTTTAGGTAGTGAACTTTAAAGTTATTGAAGTTACTCTTTTTTGTTTTTGATAAAATTGATGGTGTCTATTACATCTTAACAGAAAATGTATGAAAAAAATGTTTGCTATAAAATTATAGTCTCTAAATTTGAAACCGATATTATACCGATATTTCAATGATAATATCCCCGATATAAAGTCGTACAAGTGTATCGGTCCCGACCGAGATGAACCGATATTTGATATTAACTACATTGGGTACAGTTATGCTCCTACGTCTCTGATCCCAGCAGGATGCTACGTACTTGATTCCCTTAGCTGATCTCACCCACAACTAAGAGTTGCTATGACCCAAAGTTGAAGACTTTAATAAACAAATATGTATCACACAGAAAAGCCCATGATAATAGATAAATCCATCTCCCATGAATATACTTATGAGTTTTGTTCCGTATTTTGATAAATCAAGGTGAACAAGAACCAATTGATAATCCAGACTTATATTCCCCAAGAACAACCTAGTATTATCAATCACCTCAAAGTAGTCTTAATCGACGTAGCGAAAAAAAGATATCGTGGAATCACAAACGATGAGACGGAGATATTTGTGATTCCTTTTTATTTTGCCTATCGGAGATAAAAATCTCAAGCCAATTATTACAATTGTACTCGTACGATATAAACAGCAAGATCAGAACACACAACTACAAGAAAAGTAGTATCGGTATGGCTTCACAATACCAATGAAGTCTTTAAGTCGTTAACCTGGTTTAGAAGAAGAAACCAAAGGTTAAAGGAGAATCGACTCTAGATTAGCACAACTAGTATCACACAGAATGTGTGTGGATTAGGTTTCCCAATTGCTAGAGTTCTCCCTTATATAGTCTTTGATCGGTTGTCAACCGTCAAATATAATTTCATTTTCTTACTTAACTACAATAATATAGTAAGTGGTAGGAAAGAGTTAGTATCCACAGAGAGGCTTTTGTTGTTATGTAATTTTGAGTTTCTAAGATAACCAAGGGGGATTTTGTTTTAGCAAATATAATAAAATAAAGTAAAGCAAAGCAAATAGTTAGAATAATCAATAAGGAGAATATATTGGTCACGTGATAGTATCATTCACAAACATGTATTTTCATCAATGACTAGAATTGATATTTTAATCTCGCATTTATTAAAAGTCCTAGGTTACCTTGATCTCAAGAATATCCCGCTAATTCCCTAATTTCATCACAACCACATTAAAAGATGCATATGTGAATTCTTCCTAGAAAGCAACCCAAAGTGTAAAAGCACAATTAAGTTTAACTCCCTAAAAGCTTTAAGATTTATGGAATAAGACTAATCAAAGCAAACGTGTAAAAGCACTAATTTGTTTTAACCAAGGTTATGATTCATATGTGACTAGTAGGATATATCACTACAAGCACTACCCACAATTATGCTACTTAAAATCAGGGACAACCAACTTTTTCGTATTGAAAACCCTTATATACCTCTAGATATGAAAGAAAATCGGATTGATTCCGGACTCAACCAATCAAACAATCAAATCATAAAATAAACCATGAATCATAAACAATAAAGTTGAGACAAAACTAATTCATAGAATCAAACAACATGCTTGAGAAATCAACTTTTATCTCATAACCAATAATTGTATTTAGTTACTCATAATAATGGAGTTCATCATAGTCATAATCAATAAAATAAAAAAGATGAAAACAACCGAAAGAAAACCCTAGAAGAAGTTCTCTCCAAAGCTCCAAGTAGAAAATAATACGTGATCCCCAAAGTTGTAGAAAATTTTTTCTTTTTGTAGCTTTTCTCCCTTCCAAAACTAGGTCAAAACTTCAAAGCCCATTAGATGAAAGTCCGTGTGGCCCAAAAGCGAGATAAACCCATGTAGAAACTCTGCCAAATCTTCGCCGAAAAGTTGCCGGAAGTTGGCCGGAGAGTCGCCAGAAATTGGGCTCAGGTGACCGGCAAAGTCCACCTGGTCACCGGTCAAATGGGTCAAAGCAAGACCAGTCAACTGAGTAATAACTGAGTCATCTGGTCAACTCAGTCTAGGATGAGTCAGCTGCTAGTCAGATAAGTAATGTCTGAGTCAGAGGCTAACTCAGCTAGGCCAATGCCATCTTGCACAGGCTGGTTCATTCATGCGCCATGTTGATGCTTCATTCTTGCATTTCAGCTCTGCAACTTGAGCACTGCACAGAACCACTTCTGCATTTCTGTAACAGCATACTTTCAACACAACACCATTCCTTTCCCTGTAATGAACAACATTCTTCTTTGTAATTTCCCAGCCACGGCACCTACAAATCACTTCCATAAACTACAACGGACACAGATCAAATCTTCAATCCGTTGCCTGTAGCTTCACCAGCACTACAACTGCAACACAGACTTGTTCTTCTTCCCTGTTTAATTACACAGCTCTACCATATCAAGCTCCACTTGTAATCCAAGTTTTGCTCAAATCCACCAGTGCCTTCACTTCAGCTGCAATTCAGTCAAGCAGCAAACCCAACTGCAACAATAGTTCACCACAGACCACCTGCAACTCCATGACCAGCTGCGCATTCACCATATCCTGCATCTTCTCAGCTCTCCACTTCTCTTTCCATCACTGCCTATAGTAACACAACATCATTCTGAACTGCAGCTACCACTTCCCTTGGCTCTTCCAATCCATTCAATTACTGCACATGGTACCAGTTCATGCCTGCAACCTAACATTCATCTATATTCATTATTGAGCCAACACACAGCACCAATAGCATCAGCATCTCAGCCAACACCATATCTGCATTTCAATCTCAGCTTTACAGCACCAACAAAGTATATATCTCAGTCTTGTCCACCACCAAATAAATCCCTCCCGCAATTGCTCAATAACAACAGCTACTGCATCCATTTGGGTTCCATACAAACCTGTCAAACTGCCAGATTCATCATTCACAGAATCACAAACTCTTGAAACACCACCAATATCAGACAGCATCCTCAGCCCTTCCTTAGCGATTCCATTTGACACCACCAGAATAATGGTTTGCTTCAATCTCTTCTCTACATTCTCAACCTGCACCTGCAACTGCTATACTGCCCTAGACATTCATCTAAACAGTTCCATACACCCTGTAATAAAATCGTTCAGTTGTACGAGCATCCATTCTGCACCAGCAACTCCACCAGAACCTTTGTCATTACTTGTATGTGTTGATTGCTCTCAACTCCTGCGAGATACACTCACCAGTTTCATCGTAGGATCAACATTTCACTAGCTGTATGGCAGGCGAGAAACCCATAAAAACCAGCTTCAAATCGAACCCATATCTCCTCCATTCAAACCAACAAAACCCATATGAACTCAGCTACTAAACAACTCATTCTCAGCCCCAAATGCGAGCTCAAAACTACCAGAACTCGTTTAATTAACAGCTTATGGCCGATCATTGGCTGTGGTTGTCACCTATTGCTCACAGCGGCTAGTTGAGCCAGTGACAGACTCGATCTGACCTCCATGAAACCCATCAAACCTATGGTTGGATCGACTGCAATCTCGACTGATTTATGCCCAAAATTTGACCCACACTCTGCCTATAAACTTGAGCTATAATTTCCTCATAAAACTGAGCCACTAATTAATCCAGATACCCAGCAAAATCCGCGATTTCAACAGCTCAATTTCCTCCATGTTTCCTCAGCTGAACACAAACTCAAAACCCCATCTGAATGCAACAACATCTTCAATCTTTTATCTGTGTTGTTTAAGAATCAATTACAACACAAATTCTTGAGATTAAGCACACACCCAAGCTTTATAAACCCTTGAATCAATCATCAACATCACCAGATTCTTAAATCGATCGTCTTCAACAAAACCCTAACTTCCTTTTCATCTTGTTCTTGACTGCAACAGATTCAAAACCCCCATCAGTTTCTTGATCGATCCTCTGATTTCTGCATCTCACACTCTCATCTTCCATCGAATCTGAACTCAGTAGTTCCTTCCGTCCTCTCTCAAGCCGCAACCATTTTGGGTTTCAGGTGAAGAAATAAAAACCAATGATTTTGTTATCTCTGAAATTTAGGTTTCTGTAGTAAAATGAAAGTGCATATATCCACTTAGGTGAACTAGATAAGGGGTACTCAGGATAGACAACACCCACTCATTAGATAAAGGCCAACAAAGATGTCTGCCTCTTGCTTCTCTAGACTAAGCTGCAGTAGTTGTCTCCTATCGTTGGTTTGGCTCGGCCCCGCTCTGCTCCCAGTAGGATTTCACATGAGAATTGACGCTTTTGTTCTTCTTCGAATCCTTTCACCAACATCAGCCGCCTCTTACATCTCAGACCCACTTATTCTCTACAATTTCTCTTCATCACTAAAGCAGTCGTGCTTTTCAGACATATATTTGCATCACTAAAGCAGACATGCTTTTCAGACAGAAATTAAGAAATAGATGCAAATAATGAGAAATAATCCGCCTTGTCCTTTTTGCTCCAAATGGGCACTTTCTTTTTCTTTTGCTCCGAATGACTCCAAAGTACCTAAATACTCAAAAGCAACCATAAGATACATAATTTACAAGAAAATAGCAAAGAAAGCATAAAATACTAGCTATAAAATTAGGTGTTTTAAACACCTATCAAATTCCCCCACACTTAGACTTTGCTAGTCCTCGAACAAATCAAACAAAAGAATTCTAAAACATACATACAACTCCGTCTCGTTGAGCCTACGGTCACTTTTAGCATAAATAACAAGCCTTTGAACCCCTAGGTGTCCCTAATGGAAGAGTTATAGTCTCGTGAAGGTTTACAAGAGGTTTGCCTACAAAACCTATTTTTCCAACTCCATCTACCTGTAACAAATCCATGAATGAATCCAAAATGGTAGCAAGAGGAGGTACCTTGTTATGAATCCAAATTAATATATATAAATAAACTCTGTTAAGAAAGTCGAACAAGCCACAATCTCGGAAACTAACAAACCACAATTACAAATGAAGAGATAAAGAAGATGGAAATAGATATAGATGGTTGCGATGTTTACTAAAGTGACCGATGTTTCCCATATCTGTCTGAAGGTCACTGCCAAGAGGAACCTATGCATCCTAATGGATTGAGATACTGGTCTGAATTCTAATATCAACACAGCTGGCATATACAAGGGAACCAGCGGTCGACAAACTTAATTCTAGATCAATCCACTGGCATATACAAGGGAACCAGTGATCGATTTTATTCAACACAATAAAATAAAATAAAAATTCTTTTTTTTTTTCTTTTTCTTTTTCCAAATTTTTTTTCATTGACATCATGATTGGATCTTGTGGATCCAAGCGCATGTTTCTTATCAGCAGATTACATGATAGTTCCCTTGCATCCTGCACTCCACACTTGCTTAGGCGACGGAGACAGGGAGAATACACATATATTGTTTTATCCAAGTGTCAAATTTATTCCGTTTGGTCAATTGGTCGGTCTCTTTTGTTTTTGTTTTTATTTTTATTTTATTTTTCTTTTTTGTAGTAACTCAATCACACTATTTCATCCTAACAGCAATAACAAGTCGGTGTTAGTGACCCACCAAATCACATAGATATAACATAAAGGTTGCAAAAGTAAAAACATAAAGTGATACGGTGATATTCCGAGCTATGGTAACAACTTTCATATTATTTCTAACACTTGAATAATTATGTCTCTTGTAGTTAATAGGTTCCTCAACTCCCGCAACCAAAACGGTTTCATCCACATCGATTATTAGTGTCATCCTAAAGGCACATATTTATATGTTTTGGAGTATCATTTTTGTTTTGTTTTTTTTTTTTTTTTTTTTTACTAAAAAGCATCAAACTCTAAAAACATATAAATGCTCCCCCACACTTAAACTTTACATTGTCCTCAATGTAAATTAACTCATCCAAAGTGAAGTTCAAGGTGGGAAATTACGCAAATAATATGCAAAAACAAAGATAAAAATACTTAAAAAAAAAAAAAAGATAAGGTAAAGATACAAAACCGGTGGGTTGCCTCCCACTTAGCGCTTGGTTTAAAGTCGTCAGCCCGACTATCTCCTTGCTTTCTATGACTCCTCCAGAGGGATTGCATCCACAAAATTAACTCCTTCCACCACTTCGGAAGAGAAGTTCTCATAGTATGGTTTCAACCGGTGCCCATTAACTTTAAATTCCTTGCCTGTAGCTATGCTACGAATTTCGACTGCACCATGAGAAAACACATTAGTAACAATGAAAGGTCCAATCCAACGTGACCTTAATTTACCCGGAAATAATTGCAAGCGAGAATTAAACAAAAGCACTTTCTGCCCAACACAAAATTGTTTTCTAGAAATCATAGTATCATGAAATGCCTTCGTTTTCTCCTTGTAAATGCGTGAGCTTTCAAATGCATCATTGCGAAGCTCCTCTAGCTCTTGGAGTTGTAACTTCCTTTGCTTTCCAGCACCATCCATCTCCATATTGCATTGCTTAATAGCCCAAAACGCCTTATGCTCAATCTCCACGGGTAAGTGACAAGGTTTACCATACACAAGCCTAAAAGGGACATCCCAATAGGTGTCTTGTATGCGGTTCTATAAGCCCACAAAGCATCATTAAGTCGCATGCTCCAATCCTTCCTTGTTGGATTCACCGTCTTCTCAAGTATGGATTTCACCTCTCGGTTGGAAACCTCGGCTTGTCCATTTTTTGGGGATGATAAGGTGTTGCAATCTTGTGCGACACATTGTACTTCTTCAACAAGTTTTGTAAGAACCTGTTTTTGAAGTGAGAACCCCCATCGCTAATTATGGCTCTTGGAATTCCAAACCTTGCAAAAATATTAGCTTGCACAAAATCTGAAACCACTTTAGAATCATTAGTTGGTGGCCTTAGCTTCCACCCATTTAGAGACATAATCAACAACAAGTAAGATATAAAAATTCCCATGGGAGTTGACAAAAGGACCCATAAAATCAATACCCCATACATCGAAAACTTCAATAAATTGAATAAAAGTTTGTGGCATTTGATTTCGAGCACCTAGATTGCCTGTTCTTTGGCACCTATCACAAGTTGTACAAATATATATGCATCCTTAAACAAGGTTGGCCAATAGAAACCGCTTTCAAGCACCTTGTGAGCGGTTCTCTTACTCCCAAAATGTCCTCCGCAAGCATAAGAGTGACAAAAAACAATATAGAATTAAATTCACATTCGGGAACGCACCTTCTTATTACTTGGTCGCTGCAATGTTTCCACAAGTATGGATCATCCCATATGTATTGGTTTCCCAACTTCTTAAGTTTGTCCCTCTCAGCACGAGACAAGTTCTTTGGATTTGTTTAGACACCAAGTAATTAACAATATCGGCATACCATGGTTCTCCAAAGGCAATTGAGAATAGTTGCTCATCCGGGAAGCTTTCACGCAATGGGATAACTTCCTTGTCCACAAGACGGCTCAAGTGATCCGCAACGGTGTTCTCAATTCCTTTCTTGTCTTTGATTTCAAGATCAAACTCTTGCAAGAGTAAAATCCATCGTATGAGCCTCGGTTTCGCTTCTTTCTTCATTAGCAAGTACCTAAGTGCTGCATGATCAGAAAAGACAACAACTTTTGTACCAATTAGATAAGAGCGAAACTTTTCCAAAGCAAAAACAATGGCTAACAACTCTTTTTCAGTGGTTGTGTAGTTTTGTTGGGCCTCATTTAACGTTCTAGAAGCATAATAAATAGCATGAGGTATCTTCCCCACACGCTGCCCAAGCACTGCACCAACCGCATAGTCACTTGCATCACACATGAGCTCAAAAGGCTTGCTCCAATCCGGTGGTTTAATGATAGGGGTGAAATCAAAAGCTCTTTCAAGCGATTGAATGCCTCCACACACTTTTCATCAAAGTTAAAAACCACATCTTTTTGCAATAAATTACAAAGTGGTGACGCTATCTTGGAAAAGTCCTTGATAAACCTACGATAAAAACCTGCATGTCCAAGAAAAGAACGTATCTCCCTCACCGTAGTGGGAGGGGTTAGAGCACGAATAAGGTCAATCTTAGATTTATCAACTTCCAAGCCTTTAGAAGATATTATATGGCCTAAAACTATGCCATGAGTTACCATAAAATGGCACTTCTCCCAATTCAGCACAAGATTTGTTTCAACACATCGTTCAAGGATTAGTGACAAATTGTTCAAGCAAAGGTCAAATGAATCACCAAAGACACTAAAGTCGTCCATGAACACTTCGATTATGTTTTCAACATATTCTGAAAAGACTTATCATACACCTTTGAAAGGTAGCTGGAGCATTGCACAAGCCAAAAGGCATCCTTCTATAAGCAAAAGTACCGAACGGACAAGTGAAAGTAGTTTTCTCTTGATCCTCCGGTGCTATCACAATCTGATTATAACCTGAATAGCCATCAAGGAAGCAATAGTAAGAGTGTCCAGCTAAACGTTCAAGCATTTGATCAATAAAAGGTAATGGAAAATGATCTTTCCTAGTGGTGGCATTCAATTTTCTATAATCAATACAAACCCTCCAACCGGTTTGCACACGAGTTGGGACAAGTTCATTCTTATCATTCTCCACCACCGTCACACCTGATTTCTTTGGTACCACTTGCACCGGGCTTACCCACTTGCTATCGGATATGGGGTATATAACACCCACTTCCAAAAGCTTGAGTATCTCCTTTTTCACAACTTCCATCATGGGAGGATTCAAACGACGTTGCGCTTCCCTTGTAGGCTTTGCATCGTCCTCCAAACGAATCTTATGCATACAAACGGCAGGGCTTATACCCTTGATATCAGCGATTGTCCATCCAATGGCCGTCTTGTACTTCCTTAGCACCCTTAGAAGTTTTTCTCCTGTAATTCACTAAGCTCGTTAGAAACAATCACAGGTAACTCTTCCTTGTCACCCAAGTACAAGTACTTTAAGTGACTTGGGAGAGGTTTCAATTCTAATTTTGGAGATTTAACAATAGATGGTAAAAGTTTTTCATCGTGCATGGTAAAGAAATAAAAGAGATATTATGAGTTTCCGGGCATCCTTGTAGTGAATTAAGATCACCAAGGGCTTCCTTGACTTCATTACCACACTCTACACCATTATCCATGGATGTAGTTAAAACGGTTTCCAAGGCATCATCACCATTCAATTCGAACACTTGTTGTGCCAATGTATCCATAACATCAATGGAGAAACAAGAGTGGACATCACTAGGATATCTCATCGTCTCGAAAATATTGAAACGTATTATTTCTCCATCAAACTCCATAGTCAACGT
Source organism: Papaver somniferum (assembly GCF_003573695.1). Taxonomy (NCBI): domain Eukaryota; kingdom Viridiplantae; phylum Streptophyta; class Magnoliopsida; order Ranunculales; family Papaveraceae; genus Papaver; species Papaver somniferum. The sequence goes on from NW_020622934.1 coordinate 3,910,491, forward strand.
TCCCTTGTCCACATCAATAATGGTTTTCGCCGTTTTCATGAAGGGACGCCCAAGTAGCAATGGAAGAGACGAGTCCGGTGAACCTTCATTCATCTCTAACACGCAAAAGTCAGCTGGAAATACAAGTTGATTAACCTGCACAAGAACATCCTCAACAATACCCATTGGGTAAACATTAGAGCGATCGGCTAATTGCAACACAATTCCAGACTTTTTAAGAGGACCTAACTCAAGTGAATTATACATGGACGCAGGCATAACATTAACGGATGCACCTAAATCCAACATAGCTTTGTTAAATGTAGTGTTACCAATTGTGACGGGAATGTCAAAGCTACCCGGATCCTTGCATTTCAGTGGGAGTTTGTGTTGTAAGATTGCCGAAGCATTCTCCCCACACTTAGCACTTCATTGTCTTTGAGCCTTTTCTTGTTGGTACACAAGTCCTTCAACACCTTTGCATACTTTGGAATTTTCTTTATAGCATCTACGAGCGGTATGTTCACATGAATCTTTCTTAGAACGTCTAAAATCTCCTTTTCTAGTTCCTCCATCTTGGACTTTGCGAATCTGCGAGGGAAAGGTAAAGGAGGAACATAAGTAGAAACCGAAGTTTTAGATTTAGGAATAGGTACCTCAGAAGTTTGGGGAGAATCCTCATTCTTCTCCTCCAAAATACGTTCCTTTGGTGTTTCCACCTTGCCCGAATCAGTAACTTCGGGTTGCACAAGTTGTGTACCACTTCTCAACGTAATAGCATTCACATCCCCTTTTGGGTTAATAGGTTGAGAAGGAAGTTTCCCACTATTTTGTGAATTTAATTGATTCAACTCAATAGCCATAGAACCAACTTGAGTTTTCAACTCCTTAACCGTGCTCTCCGTCCTTTGCATAAAATATTTCATCAACTCTTCCATACTTGACCCCTGATTTTGAGGTTGTTGTTGTTGTTGTGATTGGTGAAGTTGTTGACGCGGCTGGAATTATTGTTGTTGAGGTTGAAATCCACTCAGATGGTTGAAATTAGGTTATTGAACCGCTCCTTGCTTGTTCGCACAGCTAAAATTGGGGTGATCTCTCCATCCAGGATTGTAAGTGTTGGAGTAGGGATCATAGCGTCTTTGCTGATTTGGGAAGATCGCATTAGCTTGTTCATTGGAGTCTTCATACCCTTGAGAAGAACTTGGTATCACCGTGGATGCAACTTGTTGCATCATAGTTGTCATGTTACCCATTTGTTGACGAAGTTCCTCCACCTCGCTCACTTCATTTACTCTCCTAAGAAGCACATCCGAACCACGACTCAAGAACTGTTGGAAGTTTGTTGCCATGTTTTCAATCAATTCTCTAGCTTGTGCCACCGTTTTACTCACTAGTGCACCACCACCCACAGCGTCAAAATGATTCTTATCGCTTGATTGGAGTCCTTCATAGAAGTATTGGATAATCATCGCGTCGCTGAATTGATGGTGAGGACAGCTTGCCACCAATCTGTTGTATCGTTCCCAACATTCATATAAAGATTCTCCCACATTTTGCTTCATCCCGCAAATTTCCTTGCGAATTTGAGTAGCCTTTGATGCAGGAAAATACCTCTCTAAAAAGAGTTTCTTCAACCCATTCCATGTTGTGATACTTCCGGGAGGTAAATAACACAACCAATCCTTAGCACTATCCATCAACGAGAATCGAAAAACTTTCAACATTGCACCATCCGCTGGAAGCATGGCCGTGACAATGGTGTGGAAGTCCATAAGATGCTTGTTTGGGTCTTCATTCACCATGCCATGAAACTTTGGTAATTCCCTAAGCAACCCCGGCTTGATCTCAAAATTAGAGTTTGTTTGAATACACCCTTGTTGTGTATCCAACTTGTGAGATGCCAAGTCCTTGAGTGTACGATGTGCATCACCCATTGCTGCTGCTTCTTCTTCAAAAGGTGGTTCTTGTTCAACCGGTTCCTCTTGTTCTAGAACTTCTTGTTGTAACTCTTCTTCCACTTCTAACTGTTGTTCTTCAGCTGTACCTTGACTTGGTTGGAGTATTGTGCCTCTTCGAGTGGCTATTCCACACCTTAGATAGTTCCAATCTTTAGAAGCCAGGGATTAGGTACCTGAAAACAATTCTCGCAAACAAGTGAGAAACAAGAAAAGAAACAAAAAGCAAATATAGAAGCGGAAGTAATGATAAGAAACTAAAAACTTAATAACAAGCCGTATGCCTCCCAGGCAGCGGCGCCAAAATTTGATCGGTTGTCAACCGTCAAATATAATTTCACTTTCTTACTTAACTACAATAATATAGTAAGTGGTAGGAAAGAGTTCGTATCCACAGAGAGGCTTTTGTTGTTATGTAATTTTCAGTTTCTAAGATAACCAGGGGGATTTTTATTTTAGCAAATATAATAAAATAAAGTAAAGCAAAGCAAAAAGTTGGAATAATCAATAAGGAGAAGATATTGGTCAGGGGATAGTATCATTCACAAACATGTATTTTCATCAATGACTAGAATTGATATTTTAATCTCGCATTTATTAAAAGTCCTAGGGTACCTTGATCGCAAGAATATCCCGCTAATTCCCTAATTTCATCACAACCACATTAAAAGATGCATATGTGAATTCTTCCTAGAAAGCAACCCAAAGTGTAAAAGCACAATTAAGTTTAACTCCCTAAAAGCTTTAAGATTTATGGAATAAGACTAATCAAAGCAAACAAACGTGTCAAAGCACTAATTCGTTTTAACCAAGGTTATGATTCATATGTGACTAGTAGGATACATCACTACAAGCACTACCCACAATTATGCTAATTAAAATCAGGGACAAACAACTTTTTCGTATTGAAAACCCTAATATACCTCTAGATATGAAAGCAAATCGGATTGATTCCGGACTCAACCAATCAAACAACCAAATCAAATGATAAAATAAACCATGAATCATAAACAATAAAGTTGAGACAAAACTAATTCATATAATCAAACAACATGCTTGAGAAATCAACTTTTATCCCATAACCAATAATTGTATTTAGTTACTCATAATAATGGAGGTCATCATAGTCATAATCAATAAAATAAAGAAGATGAAAACAACCGAAACCAAACCCTAGAAGAAATTCTCTCCAAAACTCCAAGTAGAAAATAATACGTGATCCCCAAAGTTGTAGAATTTTTTTTCTTTTTGTAGCTTTTCCCCCTTCCAAAACTAGGTCAAAACTTCAAAGCCCATTAGATGAAAGTCCACGTGACCCAAAAGCAAGATAAACCCATGTAGAAACTCTGCCAAATCGTCGCAGAAAAGTGGCAGGAAGTTAGATGGAGAGTCGCCGGAAATTGGGCTCAGGTGACCGGCAAAGTCCACCCGGTCACCGGTCAAATGGGTCAAAGCAAGACCAGTCAACTGAGTAACAACCGAGTCATCTGGTCAACTCAGTCTAGGATGAGTCAGCTGCTAGTCAGATAAGTAATGTCTGAGTCAGAGGCCAACTCAGCTAGGTCAATGCCATCTTGCGCAGGCTGGTTCATTCATGCGCCATGTTGATGCTTCATTCTTGCATTTCAGCTCTGCAACTTGAGCACTGCACACAACCACTTCTGCATTTATGCAACAGCATCCTTTCAACACAACACCATTCCTTTCCCTGTAATGAACAACATTCTTCTTTGTAATTTCCCATCCACGGCACCTGCAAATCACTTCCATAAACTACAATGGACACAAATCAAATCTTCAATCCGTTGCCTGTAGCTGCACCAGCACTACAACTGCAACACAGACTTGTTCTTCTTCCTTGTTTAATTACACAGCTCTACCATATGAAGCTCCACTTGTAATCCAAGTTCTACTCAAATCCACCAGTGCCTTCACTTCAGCTGCAATTCAGTCAAGAAGCAAACCCAACTGCAACAACAGTTCACCACAGACCACCTGCAACTCTATGACCAGCTGCGCATTCACCATATCCTGCATCTTCTCAGCTCTCCACTTCTCTTGCCATCACTGCCTATAGTAACACAGCATCATTTTGAACTGCAGCTACCACTTCCCTTGGCTCTGCCAATCCATTCAACGGATACACATGGTACTAGTTCATGCCTGCAACCTAACATACATCTAGATTCATTCTTGAGCCAACACACAACACCAATAGCATCAGCATCTCAGCCAATACCATATCTGCATTTCAATCTCAGCTTCACAACACTAACAAAGTATCTATCTCAGTCTTGTCCACCACCAAATAACTCCCTCCTGCAATTGCTCAACAGCAACAACTCCATCATTAACTACAACAGCTACTGCATCCATTTGGGTTCCATACAAATATTTCAAACTGCCAGATTCATCATTCACGGAATCACAAACTCTTGAAACACCACCAACATCAGACAATATCCTCAGTCCTTCCTTAGAGATTCCATTTGACACCACCAAAATAATGGTTTGCTTCCATCTCTTCTCTACATTCTCAACCTGCACATGCAACTGTTTTACTTCCCTAGACATTCATCTAAACAGTTCCATACACCCTGTAATAACATCGTTCAGTTGTACGAGCATCCATTCTGCACCAGCAACTCCACTAGAACCTTTGTCATTACTTGTATGTGTTGACTGCTCTCAACTCCTGCGAGATACACTCACCAGTTTCATTGTAGCAGCAACATTTCCTGTGACTGGATGGAAGGCGAGAAACCCATAAAAACCAGCTTCAAATCGAACCCATATCTCCTCCATTCAAACCAACAAAACCCATATGAACTCAGCTACTAAACAACTCATTCTCAGCCCCAAATGCGAGCTCAAAACTACCAGAACTCGTTTAATTAACAGCTTATGACCGATCCTTGGCTGTGGTTGTCACTTATTGCTCACAACGGCTAGTTGAGCTGATGACAGACTCGATCTGACCTCCATGAAACCCATCAAACCCATGGTTGGATCGACTGCAATCTCGACTGATTTATGCCCAAAATTTGACCCACACTCTGCCTGTAAACTTGAGCTATAATCTCCTCATAAAACTGAGCCACTAATTAATCCAGATACCCAACAAAATCCGCGACTTCAACAGCTCAATTTCCTCCCTATTTTCTCAGCTGAACACAAACTCAAAACCCCATCTGAATGCAACAGCATCTTCAATCTTTTATCTGTGTTGTTTAAGAATTAATTACAGCACAAATTCTTGAGATTAAGCACACACCCAAGCTTTATCAACCCTTGAATCAATCATTAACATCACCAGATCCTTAAATCGATCGTCTTCAACAAAACCCTAACTTCCTCTTCATCTTGTTTTGACTGCAACAGATTCAAAACCCCCATCAGTTTCTTCATCGATCCTCTGATTTCTGCATCTTACACTCTCATCTTCCATCGAATCTGAACTCAGTAGTTCCTTCCATCCTCTGTCAAGCCGCAGCCATTTTGGGTTTCAAGTGAAGAAATAAAAACCAATGATTTTGTTATCTCTGAAATTTAGGTTTCTGTAGTAAAATGAAAGTGCATATAGCCACTTAGGTGAACTAGATAAGGGGTACTCAGGATAGACAACACCCACTCATTAGATAAGGGCCAACAAAGATGTCCTCCCCTTGCTTCTCTAGACTAAGCTGCAGTAGTTGTCTCCTATCGCTGGTTTGGATCGGCCCCGCTCTGCTCGCAGTAGCAATTGCACATGAGAATTGACGCTTTTGTTCTTCTTCGATTCCTTCCACCAACATCAGCCGCCTCTTACATCTCAGACCCACTTCTTCTCTACAATTTCTCTTCATCACTAAAGCAATCGTGCTTTTCAGACATATATTTGCATCACTAAAGCCGACATGCTTTTCAGACAGAAATTAAGAAATAAAAGCAAATAATGAATAATAATATGCCTTGCCCTTTTTGCTCCAAATGGGCACTTTCTTTTTCTTTTGCTCCGAATGACTCCAAAGTACCTAAATACTCAAAAGTAACCATAAGATACATAATTTACAAGAAAATAGCAAAGAAAGCATAAAATACTAGCTATAAAATTAGGTGTTTTAAACACCTATCAGTCTTTCAGATCAGGGTTTGCGATCAATGTCAGCTTAGTAACAAAGCATTCAATATTCACCGTTTGGTGAAAACCTGATTAGATTCAAGCTAATATTTATCAACCGTTAGATCGAAAACATAGCTTGTTATACACAAATGAAATGCGCGTTCCTTGGCTTGTAACCGTACCCAAACTTGTACATTAGTTGGTTCAACAATAGTTAACCAAATGGCTAGCCATATGATCACTTTCGTATCAACTATATTCTTCTTCACCATTGAAAAAGCGGGGGTCTAACAACACCACCCAATATTTCGCTTAGCAATCCGTATGGACTAACTCCAATATACTTTTCTAGAGAATCAACTAGATAGTCAGACTCAATCTAGATTAAAGTATATCGAGGAGTTAATATCTCTCTCTTGTTTGGATTTACTCGAGCTAACAGAAATCAGCGAGTCCTTAATCAAACACAGGGAATAACTTGGATGGTACCAAAGACCAATATCCAAGGATCAATCAATATCAATCAACAACCAAAGGTCGGATTACCAATTGATTGATTCAAACGCACAACCTGTATTATTTCAATTATATAAACAAATATAATGCGGAAATAGAAATAACACAGACACCAGAAATTTTGTAACGAGGAAACCGCAAATGCAGAAAAACCTCGGGACCTAGTCCAGATTGAACACACAATGTATTAAGCCGCTACAGACACTAGCCTACTCCAAGATAACTTCGTACTGGACTGTAGTTGAACCCCAATCAGTCTCCCACCGATCCAAGGTACAATTGTACTTCTTGCGCCTCTGATCCCAGTAGGATACTGCGCACATTTGATTCCCTTAGCTGATCTCACCCACAACTAAGAGTTCCTACGACCCAAAGTCGAAGACTTAACAATAAACAAATTTGTCTCACACAGACAAGTCTATCAAAGGATCATTATGTCTCCCACAGATAAACCCTAAAAGGTTTTGTGCAGTCTTTTGATAATAATCAAGGTGAACAGGAACCAATTGATAATTCGGTCTTATATTCCCGAAGAACATCTTAGATTTATCAATCACCTCACAACAATCTTAATCGTGTGGTAGCGAAACAAGATGTTGCAGAATCACAAACAATGAGACGAAGATGTTTGTGATTACTTTTTATATCTTACCTATCGGAGATATCAATCTCAAGCCAATCAATCTGATTGTACTCGTACGATAGAATATGCAAGATCATATCACACAACTACGATAAAAGTAGTATCGGTCTGGCTTCATAATCCCAATGAAGTCTTTAAGTCGTTAACCTGGTTTTAGAAGAAGAAAACCAAAGGTTAAAGGAGAACCGACTCTAGTATGCAAACCAGTATCACACTAAGGTGTGGGGATTATTTTTGCACAGATACTAGAGTTCCCCTTATATAGTCTTTCAAATCAGGGTTTGCAATTAAGTTACCTTGGTAACAAAGCAATCAATATCCACTGTTAGATGAATACCTGATTTAGATTCAAGCTAATATTTCTCAACCGTTAGATCGAAAACTTATCCTGTTACATACACTTGACAATGCACGCTTCTAGGTTTGCCAACCGTACCCAAACGTATGCACTTGTTGGTTCAACAATAGTTAACCAAAAGGTTATCCATATGAGCATTCCATATCAACCACGTTCTTCTTCACCATAACTAGTTCAAATAATTTCAAATGAACTAGTTAGAGAGTTGTTTAATTGCAAGGAAATCTAATGTACTACACAAGACACAATTGAAGCAAAGATGATTTGATTCACTTGAATCGGTTCATGAACTTTTATAGCCACAGTTTGCAAACTGCATTCCTTAGTTTTTTTAAGTTTAAGTTCAGAAATCATCTTTAGATATATAACCTTCTCAAGTTCGCAGACTAGGTTCGCGGACTTAAGTTACTGGGCAGAGTTAGAAACTCCAGAAGAAATTCTCGGGTATAAGAACTTCGCCGGTTCGCGGACTGGGTTCGCGGACTTAGTTTCACGTAAATAGTTTTTCAACTCCAGTAGAAATTCTCGGGTTTGAGAACTTCGGAAGTTCGCGGACTTGGCTCACGCCATTCTTCCGGTTCTCTTGATCAACAAAGTTCGCAAACTTTGGTGCAAGGAATATGACTTATACATAAATATGTTTCCACAACAATGCTTATGTTCATCATTGGTTATGTAATCTAAACTCTCATTCCAATCATTGAAACATTCTTAGAGGACGTTATATAGTTGTTACACCATTTCTCGTCAAAGCAATTTTCAACATGATTGAAACATATCATGACTTTCGTCACATGGTAAAGATAAACTTGATCGAAGCGAAAAGCTTACCAACACATATTTCGAGATATAGATAGGCGAGGTATACTCGGCTCAAAATACCAAATGTGTATAATCAAAGTATATATATATAGCATACGACTTCTTGTCTCAAAGAGTAGTAAATAGAGTAGATAGACTTTTGAGTGATATATAAGTTCAAATATTCACATACCTTTTTGTCGAGAAGTTCCACTGGTTCCTTGAGTAGTTGTTCTACTTGTATGATGAATCGCCATGAAATCCTTGAGCTCAACTACACTTTCTATCCTAGTCTGAGACTTAGCTATAATAGACTAGAAATCAAGACTTATAGTTTTGATCATTAACATTGACAAACATGCTTGGGATAGCAACGCATGCGAGTTCGACCAAGCAATGCTCTAACAATCTCCCCCTTTGTCAATTTTAGTGACAAAACTATCAATACATATAGAATACAAAAAAGATAAAGAAACTTTAGTAGCTCCTATTCCACATGTCTAATCTTCAACATTCCTCGAAATCTTCGTCATTTCCAAGTACTCCAATGATCCCAAAGGTTGTAAGTTTAGCATCACCGCTGTTGAAAGATCTGTAGCTATAACAATGAGAAAACATAGTTCTCGATCATTGTTATACAGTGTCATAATATTATTACACAGCGTCAAAGTTCAATTGTATCATAACTTCAACAATAATATTATGGTGATATGTATCACCCCCCTTAGTCAATACTCCATCTCACATGGAAACCACTCCCCCTTACACAATGATCCGAAAACCATATGTATTTGTAGTGTGAACTACATATTAATTCTCCCTCTTTTTGTCAATAAAATTGGCAAAGGTACAAGAACGGTATCATAATGAAATTTCCGAGAGAGACATTTCATGACAAAAATAAAAAATACATACCAACGACTCGGGCCACGACTCCTATGTCATGTACGAACCCGAGGGGCCGAGACGATATCTTAATCGCCGTCCTTCCCTGCACACAGTTTGTATTTAAGGGTACCCTTCCGTAGGGTATAAAAATAAAATAAAAATAAAGTCCCAAAGTTCACAGTCCAGAGTCCAAAAATAAAGTGCAAAAACAAAAATGAAAGCCTAAAAAAATAATAATAAAACAAAAATCTCTCTTTTTTTTTCTCTCTTTTACAAAATAAAGAAAATCTTCTTCTTTCGCTCCTTTAGCTTTGCTTTTCGCTCCCAAACTTTAAGTAAATCACCACAAGCTTTGGCAAAATTGTCTTTCGCTCCAATCTTCAAAAATCTGCAAGGAAACAAAAAAACCCAAAAACGTAAAGAAGAACAAAAATAATAATAAAATAAAAATAAAATAAATCTAAAAAAAAATGCTACCTAAACACAAATCCGCGTCGGCGGCGCCAAAAATTTGATGGTATTTCAAAAGTGATTGTAGTTGTAGTGGTAAAAAGGGGTCTTTTCAGACTTGTGAAGGAAACAATTTTCAAATTTAAATTAAACAAGCAAATAAATAATTCAAAGCTTTAGAGAAAAATACCAAGACTAGGATTCCACCATTGACCAAATAAATAGTAAACTCTAAATAATATTCATGCAATTCTATCTTTAAAAATAATTCTACTATTTGCCTCAAATATATTTTTGAAGTAATAATTGTAATCAAAGAGTATAAAACATCGAAAGTTTTTAAAACCCAGCATGCTTCATCAAATTAATTCACAACTATTCAATAAAAACTATTATTTCAATTCCAATTGCATGCAAATAATCCAATAATAATATTGCAAATAAATAGTAAAATTATAATTATACCAATTAATGTGGAACAATGGCTTCCTCCGTCGCCTTGGCTAATGGGTTTAGCTCCTCATCCCGAAAACACACTCACAAGATGTATTCATGGCTAAATAAGTGTTTTTATTGATGAAAATAATTGATAATTGAAGTTTGTAACGCTGTAATAGTGTTACAGCGTCACTGTTACAAAAGGGTAAGTGCTGAAAATAATCGATACAACACAAGTGCTGTATAAGAACGACACAGCGAGTTCGTTGTTTGCACTGTTGAAGAACGACACTTCGGTACTGCTGTAATGAAGAACACGGATACTGCTGTTTAAGACTGTTGAAGAACGACTGACTCAGCGAGTCTGTTCTTCGTGTTCTTGAAGCTCTTCAATGGCAGCAGCAGCAGCACTGTCTTCTTTGTAATCGCTTCTCCTCGGCTCTCCTGGACTCTAAACTCTCTCCTAAAGGTTTCTAAAACTTTCTAAACTTTTCTTTGATGTAAACCAACACTTATATAGCCCAACAGATCCATAAATCTCGACTAAATATGTGATTATTCTTTTTCTTCTTCTCATGCAGTTGAAACGATAATCGCTTCTGTTGAGCTTTTTTCACGTGCTGTTGGCTATAAAATAGCTACCAAACTCTTCCATAATCTTGAATAGGACCATGTACATGTTAATCCAGCGTCAAAGTCCTCCATAAATCTCTCAAAAATATTCTAAAAACCCAACAGAGAACATGTACTCTGTTTTCCCTTTCTTTGCTTCTCACGGGTATTCCAGCCCAATTTTCCGGGTCCAATTGATTGTACTGGGCTTGTAATGTCTTTTAGAGTCCGTAGGTACCAAATATTCCCATTGAATGTCCTCCTAAGTCTCACAAATCTCTGCTCAAAAACTGCTGTCTTTTTTCCCGCCAATTTCTGTTTTGAATTTTGAAGATGACCTCCCCTATCCAGTTCCGGTCTCCCTTTAGCAGATGCCTGGAAATGGGTCACCCCTTAGTAATTAGGTTACCTCTTATCCAAAGTGAGAGTCCGTATAGTAATTTTTTCCCACGAGCGCAAAAACCACTTTTTAGCCAATTTCGCCGCAAAAGCTTATTTCTCCAAAAATACCTACAGGGACATAAAAAGCCATAATAAATATAAAATCGAGCACTAATAATATATACAATTGATATTATATAAGACACAAAAATGTGCCTATCACACACCCCTCAAGATATGACCATTAAGCACAAGTTCAAAAGAAGTCTCCCCCACTTGATGTCATTGCCGAAGGAACAACAAGAGCGACCTTAATTTCGAAAGAAAAGAAGGATTTTTATTGGACACAAAAACCATGAGAATGATTTCCTATATTCAAAAACTCAATCAAATTAATCACAAGTAAACCCTTGATTATTATAATCGGAATACGCAATCAAACTAAACACAAAAAGTGATAAATTCAATTGATTATGCTCAACATAAGAGAACTTATGGAGACACGAAAATACTCAACTAGATTAATTAAAAGAGAACCCATAATTAATCTAATTCTAATACACAACCAAACTAATCACAAAAGTAATCAATTTAATTGTCATTTGTTTTGCTCGACATAAGAAAACTTACGGAGCAATAACTAAATAACCAAACAAGATGATTAATTTAGTTCAACATGCTAGTTATAAAATATCTCAGGGAACAACAACTAATCTAGAAATAATCAACTTGGTTGTACAGTGCTAAACATAAGATACATTACGGAGCCTCACAATAATACATAAAATATGGATTAAGGATGATCAATACTGCGGAATACACAAGGATTCATTCTATTTTCCATCACTATTTGCGTAACGGTATTTAATAGACATAATCCTTGAAAACAAAAGATTTTAACCTATCTTCCGTCAAATATTTGACAATATAGGCTTAAATTTTGTATTTTTCAAGAGTCCATTCATTCTTTTATCAATACGTGAATACCGATCTACGAAAGACTTTACTTTTGACAAAGTATGGGACAAACATAGTTCACGGACGTAAAAACAAATATCCCATAACAAATTGCAAGATAACAAATCATAAAGATTAATACTGCAAAAACATCATCTTCCAAATAGTTTTTAGAATTTAAAACAATAAATCTAAAGACATGAAGATGAAAACGTTGGACATAGCTATGTGTAATCACAGTAATGGATATTCCAAACTCTAGTTATTCTTCTAAGTAAAACAAGAAAATCAAATTCTTATTCGAAGACTTACTAGACGTTGTAGATCTTTCTCAGAGCATCTACTGAGAATTCCTTCTCATTATTGAAAAACCCATTGATTATGGGATCGTTCAATTCCTCTAAATCTTCAGAATATCAGTCAACTCACTAAGCTCTCTTTTTAGTTCACGCACGGTGTTTGTTGTTTGAGACAACATCCATTCATAGTGAATTAACTTTTCTAAAGGAAAAATAATTTGAGATTTTAAATTGTTTCTTTTGTTGATGAATTCTTTCACCAAGTCCCTCAAGTTATCATCAAGCTGATAGAAAGACAAGAACCAATTAGAGGAAGAACCTTCTCCATTATTTGTAGCCTTCACTTTCTTCACTTTTGAGGAAGAGATTCCTTTGCACAGATACACGTTTGTTGCTTTGACTACATCCCTTCTTGTGGTGCTTCTAGTTACAGGAGCCATGAAACTGTACCTTTTTAGGGAAAGAGGAGGTCTACAAACAATTTTATAAATAGACTTATGAACATCTAAACCTTAGAAGAACAAGTCTTCTGTAATTTAATGATCCATTATCTATATTGTTAGGAGAATATTTTCTTAACAAAAATAAATACAATACTTGAGCCACAAATACGCAAAACCCCCATTTTCTCAAGTTAAATATGAGGATGCGAACGTCTCTGGTATTAGATAGAGACGTTGTGAGCCAAACGGTCCCCTTTTTTACCACATAGTGGTTTACCAAGGTTTGTTGTATAAACAGATTTCCTACCTCTTCTGATTCTGGAAGCACTGGTTTTCTGAGACCCATGTTGATTATCCAGATTCATCTTTTGCATGTTCCTTTGCAGTCTGGAAATTCTTTTGTTGTTCCTCTTGAATCTCCAACAGGTGCTTTGAACATGATTTGCATTTCCAAAAAACGAACAAATCAAGGATCCTTTGTCTTGTTGAAGTGCCTTCTGTTTATCACAACTGCCGATCTTTATTTTTCCACGACAAGTAGAACAATGGGGTTGACAATGTCTGCAGTCTTACTTTTAAATCCTAAACCATTTGTATTTCCAAAGGATTTCTGACCAAATAACATTGCTGAGATTTTGTCAGAGCTTCCTGATAATCTTTGTAGATCATTCTTGAGAGTATTAGTCTCTTTTTCCTTCAGAGCAATGGTTCTGGTAAGTTTATCATTAAGACAGTTTATCTCAAGATCTTTCACCTGGATTAATGATTATAGTCTCTACAATGAAGCTTTAAATTGAAGATTTTCTTGAAGAACCTCTTTATTCAAGAATTCAAAAATATCTGTGTCAGACTCAACTTATGAATCATATTTTGAGTCTGTGGACGTTTCTGCTGCATGAGCTGAGGGTTCATCACATCCATCAGACATATTCAAAAACGTTGACACATAAGGATTTTTCTTTCTTAGAGTCATTAGCAGCAAGAGCTAACAGTGGATGTTTATCACATCTGATGCTTCTCTTTAAAAATTCATTGATCCTTTCTGTTAATAATGGTTTATCGAACCATTCACCATTTGAGCAACATTCATCAGCCTAAGACAAGTTAGAGGTTTATTTTTGGAGAGGGTGTTGAGGTTATTTCCTCCATCGATGGCATGCTTCCTAGAAACGTATCTATTGTATTCAAATACAGTTTCTAAGATATCCCAGGCATCTTTAGACTTAGTGCAAGTACACACATAGTGCTGAAGATTTGGGGTAATGGCTTGTCTGATAGCATTCAATCCGTCAGAGTTTTGCATTGCAGCAAAAAATTCTTCAGGAATGTAACTACCAACATCCTTAGGTAGAGATATATCGCCTTCTGTATTTACCGGAGGATTATATCCCTTAACGACACGTACCCAGGTTCGAAAATCACGTGCTTGAAGAAACGCACACATCGGAACTTTCCACCATGGGTAGTTTGAGCCATCGAAGACTGGTGGTACGTTAATAGAGATAGCACCCCTGTCCATAGAGTCAGATCGCTACAAACACAGACTTGTAAGGTCTTAAACGTGTTTGCCTGCTCTGATACCAATTGAAAAAGCGGGGGTCTAATAACACCACCCAATATTTCGCTTAGAAATCCGTATGGACTAACTCCAATATACTTTTCTAGAGAATAAACTAGATAGTCAGACTCAATCTATGTTAAAATATATATCGAGGAGTTAATATATCTCTCTTGTTTTGATTTACTCGGGCTAACAGAAATCAGCGAGTCCTTAATCAAACACAAGGAATAACTTGGATGGTACCAAAGACCAATATCCAAGGATCAATCAATATCAATCAACAACCAAAGGTCGGATTACCAATTGATTGATTCAAACGCACAACTTGTATTATTTCAATTATATAAACAATTATAATGTGGAAATAGAAATAACATAGACACCAGAAATTTTGTTAACGAGGAAACCGCAAATGCATAAAAACCCCGAGACCTAGTCCAGATTGAACACACACTGTATTAAGCCACTACAGACACTAGCCAACTCCAAGCTAACTTCGGACTGGACTGTAGTTTAACCCCAATCAGTCTCCCACTGATCCAAGATACAGTTGTATTCCCTGCGCCTCTGATCCCAGTAGGATACTGCGCACTTGATTCCCTTAGCTGATCTCACCTACAACTAAGAGTTTCTACGAACCAAAGTCGAAGACTTAACAAAAAACAAATCTGTCTCACACAGAAAAGTCTATCAAAGGATCAATCTATCTCCCACAGATAAACCCTAAAAGGTTTTGTTCCGTATTTTGATAATAATCAAGGTGAACATGAACCAATTGATAATCTGGTCTTATATTCCCGAAGAACAGCCTAGAGTTATCAATCACCTCACAACAATCTTAATCGTATGGTAGTGAAACAAGATGTTGCGGAATCACAAACAATGAGACAAAGATGTTTGTGATTACTTTTAATATATTGCCTATCGAAGATATCAATCTCAAGCCAATCAATCTGATTGTACTCGTACGATAGAAGATGCAAGATCAAATCACACAACTACGATAAAATTAGTATCGGTCTGGCTTCACAATCCCACTAAAGTCTTTAAGTCGTTAACCTGGTTTTATAAGAAGAAAACCAAAGGTTAAAGGAGAACCGATCCTAGTATGCAAACAAGTATCACACGTGAGGTGTGGGGATTAGTTTTGCACAGATACTAGAGTTCCCCTTATATAGTCTTTCAAATCAGGGTGTGCAATTAAGTTACCTTGGTAACAAAGCAATAAGAATCCACCGTTAGATGAAAACCTGATTTAGATTCAAGCTAGTATTTCTCAACCGTTAGATCAAAAACTTATCTTGTTACACACACTTGACAATGCACGCTTCTAGGTTTGTTAACCGTACCCAAACATATGCACTTGTTGGTTCAACAATAGTTAACCAAAAGGTTAGCCATATGAGCCTTCCATATCAACCACGTTCTTCTTCACCCTAACTAGTTCATTTGAGTTCAACAATAGTTAACCAAAAGGTTAGCCATACGAGCATTCCATATCAACCACGTTCTTCTTCACCATAACTAGTTCAAATGATTTCAAATGAACTAGTTAGGGAGTTGTTCAATTGCAAGGAAATCTCTTGTACTACACAAGACATAATTGAAGCAAAGATGATTTGATTCACTTGAATCGGTTCATGAACTTTTATATCCACGGTTTTCAAACTGCATTCCTTAGTCTTTCTAAGTTTAAGTTCATAAATCATCTTCAGATATATAACCTTCTCAAGTTCGCAGACTAGGTTCGCGGACTTAAGTTACCGGGCAGAGTTTACACTCCAGAAGAAATTCTCGGGTATGAGAATTTCGCCGGTTCGTGGATTGGGTTCGCGGATTGAGTTTGCGGACTTCGTTTCACGCAAATAGTTTGTCAACTCCAGCAGAAATTCTCGGGTTTGAGAACTTCGGCAGTTCGCGGACTTGGCTCACGTCATTCTTCCGGCTCTCTTGATCAACAAAGTTTGCAAACTTTGGTTCAAGGAATGGGACTTATACATAAATGTGTTTCTACAACAATTCTTATGTCCACCATTGGTTATGTAATCTAAACTCTCATTTCAATCATTGAAACATTCTTAGAAGACGTTATGTATTTGTTACACCATTTCTCGTCAAAGCAATTTTCAAGATGATTGAAACATATCATGACTTTCGTTACATGGTAAAGATAAACTTGGTTAAAGCGAAAATCTCACCAACTCATATTTTGAGATATATATAGGCGAGGTATACTCGGCTCGAAATACCAAATATGTATAATCAAAGTCTATATATATATAGCATACGACTTCTTGTCTCAAAGAGTAGGAGATAGAGTAGATAGACTTTTGAGTTATAGATAAGTTGAAGTATTCACATACCTTTTTGTCGAGAAGTTCCACCGGTTCCTTGAGTAGTTATTCTACTTGTATGATTAATCGCCATGAAGTCCTTGAGCTCAATTACACTTTCTATCCTAGTCCGAGACTTAGCTATAATAGACTAGAAATCAAGACTTATAGTTTTGATCACTAACATTGACAAACATGCTTGAGATAGCAACGCATGCGAGTTCGACCGAGCAATGCTCTAACAACCATAACTAGTTCAAATGACTCAATGAACTAGTTAGAGAGTTGTTCAATTGCAAGGAAATCTTATGTACTATACAAGACACAATTGAAGCAAAAACGATTTGATTCACATGAATCGGTTCATGAACTCTATAGCCACGGTTTGCAATTGCATTCCTTAGTTTATTTTAAGATATGTTCACTAAACATCGTTATTAGACATAACCTACTCAAGTTCGCGGACTGGGTTCGCGGACTTAAGTTCCCAGATGGAGTTCACAAACTCCAGCAGAAATTCTCGGGTTTGAGAACTTCGCCAGTTCGCGGACTGGGTTCGCGGACTGAGTTCGCGCACTACTCCAGTTCACTTGATCAATAAAGTTTGCAAACTTCGGTTCAAGCAATAAGAACTTATACATATATGTGTTTCTACAACAATGCTCATATCCTCCAAATGGTTATATAGTCTAAACTCTCATTTCAATCATTGAAACATTCTCAGAGGACGTTATATAGTTTTATTCACAAACCATTTCTCGTCAGAGCAATTTTCAAAGTGATTGAAACATAACATGACTTTTGTCACTAGGTAAAGATGAACTTGGCTAAAGCGAAAGCTTTACCAACACATATTTCGAGAAAAGATAGGCGAGGTAAACTCGGCTCGAAATAACAAATGTGTATAATCTAAGTCTATATAGCAAAACGACTTTTGTCTCAAGATAGGAGATAAATAGACTTTTAATTGATAGATAAGTTCAATTCTCCAATACCTTTTAGTCGATGAAGATCCACCAGTTGTTTGAATAGTCCTTTGTCATGTATGATGATTGCCATAGAGTTCTTGAGCTTAACTACACTTTCTATCCTAGTCCTAGACCTTAGCTATAGTGGATTAGAAATCAAGACTTATAGTTTTGATCACTAACATTGACAAACATGCTTGAGATAGCAACGCATGCGAGTTCGACCGAGCAATGCTCTAACATTTACCTAGTGATGAAAGTCATGTTATGTTTCAATCACTTTGAAAATTGCTCTGACAAGAAATGGTTTGTGAATAACAACTATATAATGTCCTCTGAGAATGTTTCAATGATTGAAATGAGAGTTTAGACTAAATAACCATTTGGAGAATATGAGCATTATTGTGGAAACACATATATGTATAAGTCCTTATTGCTTGAACCGAAGTTTGCGAACCTTGTTGATCAAGTGAACCGGAGTAGTGCATGAGCTAAGTCCACGAACTGGCGAAGTTCTCAAACCCGGGAATTTCTGCTGGAGTTTGTGAACTCTATCCGCGAACTTAAGTTCGCGAACTTGAGTAGGTTATGTCTAAAAACGATGTTTAGTGAACTTATCTTTATAAACTAAGGAATGCAATTGCAAACCATGGCTATAGAGTTCATGAACTGATGCATGTGAATCAAATCGTTTTTTCTTCAATTGTGTCTTTGTAGTAC
Organism: Papaver somniferum; assembly: GCF_003573695.1. Taxonomy (NCBI): domain Eukaryota; kingdom Viridiplantae; phylum Streptophyta; class Magnoliopsida; order Ranunculales; family Papaveraceae; genus Papaver; species Papaver somniferum. The sequence continues at coordinate 3,928,898 of NW_020622934.1, forward strand.
ATAAGATTTCCTTGTAATTTAACAACTCTCTAACTAGTTCATTTGAGTCATTTTAACTAGTTATGGTGAAGAAGAATATGGTTGATATGAAAGTGATCATATGGCTAACCATTTGGTTAACTAATGTTGAACCAACTAATGTCCAAGATTGGGTACGGTTACACAAGCCCAGGAACGTGCATTTCATTTGTGTATAACAAGATATGTTTTCAATCTAACGATTGATAAATATTAGCTTGAATATAATCAGGTTTTCATATAATGATGAATATTGAATACTTTGTTACTAAGCTAACATTGATTGCAAACCCTGATTTGAAAGACCATATAGGGGAGAACTCTAGCAACTGGGGAACCTAATCCCCACACATTCTGTGTGATACTAGTTGTGCTAAGCTAGAGTTGATTCTCCTTTAACCTTTGGTTTCTTCTTCTAAACTAGGTTAATGACTTAAAGAATTCATTGGGATTGTGAAGCCAGACCGATACTACTTTTCTTGTAGTTGTGTGGTCTGATCTTGTTGTTTCTATCGTACGATTACAATTGTAATAATTGGTTTTATATTTCTATCTCCGATAGGCAAGATAAAAAGTAATCACAAACATCTTCGTCTCATCGTTTGTGATTCCACAATATCTTTTTTCGCTGCATCGATTAAGACTATTGTGAGGTGATTGATAATACTAGGTTGTTCTTCGAATCGAGAGATTGAGATATAGACTCTTTGATATACTTTTCTATTGATTGAGTCTAACTGTCTAGTTGATTAAAGCATATTGGAGTTTGTCCATACAGATTGCTAAGTGAAATATTGGGTGTGGTTGTTAGACCCCCGCTTTTTCAATTGGTATCAGAGCATGAAAACACGTTTAAGACCTTACAAGTCTGTGTTTGTAGCGATATGACTTTATGGACGGAGGTTCTATCTCAATAAACGTACCACCAGTCTTCGATGGCTCTAATTACTTATGGTGGAAAATTTCTATGTGAGATTTTCTTCAAGCACGTGATTTTCAATCATGGGTATATGTAGTTGATGGATATAAAGCTCTCGTTGTGGCTGTTGGAGATGTAAACGTTCCAAAGGACATTGGTGAATACACCCCTGCCGAGATAAATGCCGCAAAGCAAAAATCCGACGGTTTGAATGCCATTATACATGCTATTACCCCAAATCTTCAGCACCATGTGTCAAATTGCACTAAGTCTAAAGAAGCTTGGGATATCTTAGAAACCGTATTTGAAGGAAATACCAGTGAAAAGGAAGCTATGCTTCAAAACCTTAATTCTGATTGGAAAAACCTTTGTATGGCAGATGAAGAGACATTTGATGAGTTCACTCACAAAGTGTCTAAAATTGTTAATGCATCTTTTGCATTGGATAAGATTATTCCTGAAAAGGACATTGTGATGAAAATTCTCAGATCGCTGCCATCTAGATACGATTCTAAGAAGCATGCCATCGTTGAGGGAAATAACCTAGATAATCTCTTCAGAAATACGCTGGTTGGGAAGCTTAAGATCTTTGATCACGAACATTCATCCAAATCTAAGGATGTTGCGTTCAAAGCACTAAAGGACACTAAATTACTTGATAAAATTAAAAAAGTGTATATCTCTGAAGATGATCACTCTGAGACAGATTCATCAGATGAAGATCTTGACAAATTAGTCTCGATGATCACAATACAGTTTAGGGATCTTCTGCTGAAGAGAAGTAAACGGTTCTCCAGAGATAAGCCTAAGGCATCAGTCAAACCTCATAATCGTGTTCCTCCTAAAAATAGGGATACTGATGAAACTGATAACGAGGATATGCCTCAGTGCTTTAAGTATAAGGGATTTGGTCATTTTGCAAACGAGTGCCAAAATCGTAGAAAATACACTAGGAACAAAGGTTTTGCTGCAATTCTTGATGAAATGTCTGACATCTATGATTCTAATGAAGACGATAAATCAAGTGTTTCACTTCTTGGTGAAAATATTGATTTTGATTACTGTAGCAATACATACATCAATCTTGATATTCTTTCAGAAGATAATCCAACTATTCTGGAAGATAAAGTTGACCCTTTCTTTGGAAACTCTGTTTGTAATGTTTCAGGTTCCACCATGTGCCTAACTGCTTGCACATCTCAAAAGCCTGATTTCTATTCTAGATTGACATGTTCTTATTGTTCGTTAAAGGGTCATGAACTTTCAAGGTGTTACAAGTACAAACACCAATGAAGGCACGTCAACAAACTTCAACGAAGAGCAAATCATTTAGCAAGGAAGCTTAAACTTTCTCAGAAGACCGCTGAGGTATGTAGGATTTTATCTTCGTCTAAGAAGTTAGTTTATAAGGAAAAAACAAGACCATTAGAGAAGAAAGTATGGTCAAGTCTTTTTGATAGACAGAGGTCTGTAGATTCCTCTCAAGAGGAAAATGGTAGACAAATTGGTTTTCACCGCAACGCAACTTGTTTGTGTTGTGTTTTGAAATCTTGTCTCATGTGCCTGATCAAAAGAGACAATGATTTTGTACCTCTCAGGCTTTAGGAAAAGTTTGTTTTCTTCTTTTCTTAGATTTTCCTTCTTTTTGTCTATCAAACAAAAGAAAGGGTACTATCGAAAATTTTACTCTTCATAGGGTTGAGAGTTGGTCGTGTACGAAAATGTTTAAAGGTTTCAAAACCCTACATTCCTTTTTCCTTCTCTGAAACCTCTTTTATCTCAAGACTACTTGTTGAGCAAATTGTGATTTCTTCTCACAAACCCATACGTTTATGGATACTCCAAGCATGATGTCTTCTGACGGAAAAGATGTTAATATGATTGTTAAGCCGTCAATCACGAAGGAAAAAGAAAAATCTCCATTATCTCCAACATTGAAAAGAAAAAGAAGGAATGTGAGGAAGCCAAGAGTCGTTCCTTCAAATTCTCAGAAGTTTTATGATATTATTGATGGGTTAAAGGAGATGCGAAAGGAGATTCAACAAATAAAAGCTTTTTTGTATAAGACTCATGAGATTCAGAAGGCCCTGGTTCGACAACATCAGCCTAGAAGGTTTATTGATATAAACTCCTATCTTAATGAACCTTATGTTCCAATGGTGGTTTACGACAAGGAGTTCAGGGACGATAAAGAATTCTTTAAAGGTCTTATTGCCTAGTAAATCTTCTAATTTTCTTGTTTTGCTTAGAAGAATAAGTAGAGTTTGGAATAGCCATTATTGTGATTACACATAGCTATGTCCAACGTTTTCATCTTCATGTTTTTAGATTTATTGGTTAAATTCTAAATTTGTTTGGAAGATGATTTTTGTAGTATTAATCTTTATGGTTTTATATATTTCAATATTTTTATGGGATATGTATGTTTACGTCCGTGAACTTGATTGTCCCATACTTTGTCAAAAGTAAAGTCGTTCATGAGTTGATATGTATGTATTGATGAAAGAATGAATTGACTTTTGACAAATATAAAATTTAAGCCTATTATGTCAATGTTTGATGGAAGATAGGTTAAAATCTTTTGTTTTCAAGGATTATGTCTATTGGATGTCATTGTGCAAATGGTGATGGAAAAATAGAATGAATCCTTGTGTATTCCGCAGTAATTGACATATTTTGTGTATTATTGTGAGGCTCTGTAATGTGTCTTATTTTGAGCACTAAACAACCAAATTGATTATTTTTATGATCAGCTTTGTTGTTGTTCTGTGAGATACTTTATGTCGAGCATTTTGAACTAAATTAATCATCTTGTTTGGTTATTTAGTTATGACTCCGTAAGTTTTCTTATTTTTTAGCGTTTTGACTGGGTTGATTATTTTCATGATTAACTTAGTCATTGCTCCATAGATTCTCTTATGTCGAGTATGACCAATTAAATTGATTACTTTTGTGATTAGTTTAGTTGTGTATTTCGATTAGATTAATTGTGGATTTTCTTGTGATTAATCTAATTGAGTGCTTTTAAGTCTCCGTAAGTTTACTTGTGTTGAGCATTTCCAATTAAGTAAATCATGGGTTCTCTTATGATTAATTTAATTGAGTTTTTTGTATTCAAATTCATACTTGTATGTAATTTGTTATGTCCAAAGAAATCCTTCTTTTCTTTTTGAAATTAAGGTCGTTCTTGTTGTTCTTTCGGGAATGACATAATATGGGGGAGAGTTCTTTTGAACTTGTGCTTAATTTCCAAATCTTTGTGGGGAGTGCGACTGTGGAATATTTTAGGGGTTATCTTGTATCTTCATAGACTCCTTTATGAATGCATTTAGCTTCGGCTTTATGATTGCATCTAAATAAGATGATATGTGCTTTCTTTTGGTCATGAAATGTCTCTTTCGGAAATTTCATTAGGATCTCGTTCTTGTACCTTTGCCAATTTTATTGACAAAAAGGGGGAGAATTAATATGTAGTTCACACTACAAATACATATGTTTTTCGGATCATTATGTAAGGGGGAGTGGTTTCCATGTGAGATGGAGTATTGACTAAGGGGGAGTGACATATCACCATAGTATTGTTGTTAAAGTTGTGATACAATTGAACTTTGATGATGTGTAATGATACCGTGACACTGTATAAAAATGATTGAGAACTCTTGTTTTCTCGTTATTATAGCTACGGATTTTCAACAACTGTGATGCTAAACTTACAACCTTTGGGATCATTGGAGAACTTGGAAGTGACGAAGATTTCAAGAAGATTAGGCATGTGGAATATGAGCTACAAAAGTTTAGTAATATATTTTTTGTATTCCATATGTATTAATAGTTTTGTCACTAAAATTGACAAAGGGGGAGATTGTTAGACCATTGCTCAGTCGAATTCGCATGCGTTGATATCTTAAGCATGTTTGTCAATGTTAGTGATCAAAACTATAAGTCTTGATTTCTAGTCTACTATAGCTAAGGTCTCGGACTAGGATAGAAAGTGTGGTTGAGCTCAAGAACTCCATGGCAATCATGATACAAGAAGAATGACTACTCAAGGAACTGGTGGATCTTCATCGACTAAAAGGTATGCGGAGACTGGAACTTATCTATCGCTCAAAAGTCTATTTATCTCCTATCTTGAGACAAAAGTCGTTTTTCTATATAGACTTAGATTATACACATTTGGTATTTCGAGCCGAGTTTACCTCGCCTATCTATTTCTCGAAATATGTGTTGATAAAGCTTTCGCTTTAGCCAAGTTCATCTTTACCTAGTGACGAAAGTCATGTTATGTTTCAATCACTTTGAAAATTGCTCTGACGAGAAATGGTTTGTGAATAACAACTATATAACGTCCTCTGAGAATGTTTCAATGATTGAATCGAGAGTTTAGACTATATAACCATTTGGAGGATATGAGCATTGCCGTGGAAACACATATATGTATAAGTCCTTATTGCTTGAACCGAAGTTTGCAAACATTGTTGATCAAGTGAACCGGAGTAGTGCGTGAGTTAAGTCCACGAACTGGAGAAGTTCTCAAACCCGAGAATTTCTGCTGGAGTTTGTGAACTCCATCCGGGAACTTAAGTCTGCGAACCCAGTCCGTGAACTTGAGTAGGTTATGTATAAAAACGATATTTAATGAACTTATCTTTATAAACTAAGGAATGCAATTGCAAACCATGGCTATAGAGTTCATGAACCGATTCATGTGAATCAAATCGTTTTGCTTCAATTGTGTCTTGTGTAGTACATAAGATTTCCTTGCAATTGAACAACTCTCTAACTAGTTCATTTGAGTCATTTGAACTAGTTATGGTGAAGAAGAATATGGTTGATATGAAAGTGATCATATGGATAACCATTTGGTTAACTATTGTTGAACCAACTAATGTACAAGTTTGGGTACGGTTACACAAACCCAGGAACGTGCATTTCATTTGTGTATAACAAGCTATGTTTTCGATCTAACGGTTGATAAATATTAGCTTGAATATAATGAGGTTTTCATCTAACGGTGAATATTGAATGCTTTGTTACTAAGCTAACATTGATTGCAAACCCTGATTTGAAAGACTATATAAGGGAAAACCCTAGCAACTGGGAAACCTATCCCCACACATTCTGTGTGATACTAGTTGTGCTAAGCTAGAGTCGATTCTCCTTTAACCTTTGGTTTCTTCTTCTAAACCAGGTTAACGACTTAAAGAATTCATTGGGATTGTTAATCCAGACCGATACTACTTTTCTTGTAGTTGTGTAATCTGATCTTGTTGTTTCAATCGTACGAGTACAATTGTAATAATTGGCTTGAGATTTCTATCTCTGATAGGTAAGATAAACAATAATCACAAACATCTTCGTCTCATCGTTTGTGGTTCCACAATATCTGTTTCGCTGCGTCGATTAAGACTATTATGAGGTGATTGAGAATACTAGGTTGTTCTTCGGGAATATAAGTCCGGATTATCAATTGGTTCTTGTTCACCTTGATTTATCAAAAGATGGAATAAAACTCATATGTATATTCGTGGGAGACGGATTTATCTATTATCATAGACTTTCTGTGTGATACATATTTGTTTATTAAAGTCTTCGACTTTGGGTCGTAGCAACTCTTAGTTGTGGGTGAGATCAGCTAAGGGAATCAAGTACGTAGCATCCAGCTGGGATCAGAGACGTAGGAGCATAACTGTAACTTGGATCAGTTTGAGATTGGTTGGGGTTCAACTACAGTCCAGACCGAAGTTAGTTTGGATTAGACGAGTGTATGTAGCGACTTAATACAGTGTGTGTTCAATCTGGACTAGGTCCTGGGGTTTTTCTGCATTTGCGGTTTCCTCGTTAACAAAATTCTGGTGTTTGTGTTATTTCTTTTCCGCATTATATTTGTTTATATAATTGAAATAATACAGGTTGTGTGTTGTTCAATCAATTAGAGTATCTGACCTTTTGGTTGTTGATTTAAATTGATTGACACTTGGATATTGGTCTTTGGTACCATCCAAGTTATCTCTCTTTGATAAAGACTCGCAGATTTCTATTTGCTTGAGTATAGATCAAATCGAGAGATTGAGATATAAACTCTTTGATATACTTTTATATTTATTGAGTCTAACTGTCTAGTTGATTCTCTAGAAAGTATATTGGAGTTTGTCCATACAGATTTCTAAGTGAAATATTGGGTGTGGTTGTTAGACCCCCGCTATGTCATTGGTTAGGGCTCAACTACATTCTAGTCTGAAGTTAACTTGTAGTAGGCTAGAGTCTATAGCGGCTTAATACAGTGTGGTGTTCAAATATGGACTAGGTCCCGGGGTTTTTCTGCATTTGCGGTTTCCTCTTTAACAAAATTTCTGGTGTCTGTGTTATTTCTTTTCCGAGTTATATTTTTATATAATTAAAATATCACAGGTTGTGCGTAGCTCAGTCAGTTGATAAATTCAACCTTGTTTGTTGGATGGAACTTGATTGACACTTGGGCATTGATCTTTGGTACCATCCAAGTTATTTCTCATGTCAATCAGGCTCGCAGATTTATATCTGTTTGATTTGATGATTGTATTGAGAACGAGATATAAACTCTTTGATTTAATTCTTTATTGAGTCTCGCTTTTAAGTTGGTGCTCTCGGAATTAAGTTGGAGTTTAGTCCATTCAGATTGCTGAACGAATTATTGGGCGTGGTTGTTATACCCCCGTTTTTTCAATAATAATAATAAAATCAGGAATTGAGAGGTGTGGGACCGGCCACGGCCAAGGCATGGCCGGCCGGCCCGTGTGCTCGGTCACGTGCTCTTCCATATTTTACATTATTATTTTCATCATATGAGGAAATATGGAAAAACTAGGAGTTTTTCTCAAACGAGGAGTTTTGCTCAAACAAGGAGTTTTCAAGAGACAAGGAAAAATAATAAAATAATTTAGTAAAATAAAGTAAAGGGGGAGGTGGGACCGCTATTATATATTATTTTCCATCCTATTTTGCATAGGTTTCCTCGTTCGTCCATATTTTTGAATGCTCGTTTACGCATTTGGTTGCTCTTTTTTTGCATTATTGTTAAGACACTCGCACCATTTTCTCGGGCTTACTCGGTGGTGGCCCAGAAGCCCGAACAATGAAACGGAGTTCAGCTGAGAATAATCCATGAAACGGAGTAATAAAATAGGTTGATTAAGCCATGGAATTCAGGTGAGAATAAGCCATGAAACGGAGTAATAAAATAGGTTGATTATCTATTACTAATTCATGGAATTCAACCGGGAATAAGCCATGAAACGGAGTAATGAGATAGATTGGTTATCTATTACTAATTCATGGAATTCAGCCGGGAATAAGCCATGAAACAGAGTAATGAGATAAAATAGATTATTTTTCTAGGAACTCAACTGATGAATGTTGCGCTAGGATTAATCTGTGAATGACTCTATACTAGCATGCAATATGTCTAGGAGCATTATGTTTATTCAAGTACGAGGTATGAGGTGATAGAAGCATCATACTCATTCTGAATAATGATTCTGCATAGTCAGGGAACAGTATGGCATCCTGAATATGTTAGCACTCTATAATAGCATGCAATATGTCTAGGAGCCGTCCAATCATTAAGAGATTTTATACATATGCATTCTACATAGTCAGGGAACAGTGTGGCATCTTGAAGAAGTTAACGCTCTATATTAACATGCAATATATCTCCAATCATTTCGATTCTATGTAAAAGTGTTGATGAATATGCGAAGTGTCGAAAAGATCAGTTGAGAGGCTTTACGAAATACATACTCATACAGAGCTCTGAGAGGGTGTACGCTCAGTCAGAGATTGTGAAATGAGGTTTCACGAATCCTAAAATATGAGTTTCACATACGTGTCTGAAGACGTGTCTGAAGACGTGTCAAAAGCATGCAAGATCATGATTTTACGATTTTAGCGTTTGTCAAAAATTTACCATCAACAAGAATATGGTCAGAGCGCTATAGTCAGTTTTTTACATTAAAAAGGTTTCTGTCCATTTCACCCAACATAACTTTTACCCGACTATCAAAACCGAGTTCTATAATTTTCTGGGCAAACGACCCGATTTCTCTTTTGTTATCTTCAAAGTACTGCGAAGGTTACATTATATTCGAGGTGGCCTAACCAGAATTTTCCACAAAACTTATCTTACTATGAGTTCATAGCCAGATCTTTTTTCTTTTTGGTTTGCATCCAACAAAGTATGCGACTTACTTTATTGATGGATTAACCCCATTGATCAAATTTTATTTTACATATCGTTTTGGTTTCGTTGGTCTATTATAATGTGTCGTTCACATTACACCCATTTTTTTCATGAGTTTGGGAAACGGTACCTACTGTTGTAACTGGATTAATTAATTATCAAGAATACAAAACACAGTTTGGCTAACTTACCCTAAATGAGTGGTGGTTCAGATTTATCCTCACAAAAGATAAATTTACGGCTGTAATTGTTTGTCATAAGTGATGGTTATGATTGGGATTAGAAGTGCATCTAACGGATAAAATTTACTCACCATATCACTAAAGTTTCATTAATTCTTGATAATAAATATTTATTTATTTGCGATAATAAATGTCAGTTATGAATGATATCAACTATAAATGACATTAAATAAATTATTCTATCAACAATGATAATAAATATATTTTTATTAACTTATGCTTAGGATTAATTTAGTACTATTGTGAGTTGTATAAAAACGTGTTTTTAATGTGCGTTGATGTGCTGGGTTGTGTACAAAAAACAATTGGTGTTTGGCAAAACATAAACTAAAGTTAGAGACGATTAAAAAACGATCAAATTTGTTTCGTAAAATATATGGTTCAACCATTGTTATTGTAGCAAATGACTAAAATAGACATATCTCTGAAAACTGTAGTGTATTTTATTGTGCTTAAGAATAATGAGTTTTTTAGTATTAAATAAATAAGTATATATATAGATAACATTAAATTTACAAATTAGTACTATTCTTAAAAAGTATTACCTTTTAAAATAGTATAGTATAAAATATTACCTGTTGATAAATTAAAGAATTTTCAATTTTGGTTTAGTATAAAATATAGTTTGAAAGGAAAACTATTATCTTTAAGAATAAAAATATACGAATAAAGATCGGTAGTGTATATAGATTTAGGGGTGATTTTTATCATTTATAAAATAAAACAGGGACAAAAAGGAAATAGAATATGAAATTAAAGTTGAAGATAGCTTTTTCTTTCGAAGCCTTTAAAAGCTCCTTCTCCTCTATTTTTCAAAGTTGATAGATTTTGCATAAAAAACACTTTAAAAATTCTTTACCAAACACTATGATGGAAAAATATTACAAAAAATATGTTTTCGAAGTACTTTCTGAAAAGAAAAGAAAAATGCGAAACCAAGCTCAGTTAGATTCGCTAATAATCATATAAGTGGATTATAATGGTGGTTGTAGTGGTGTTAAGGAAAAGACACCATGGTTTGATTGGAAGTGGTGGTGGAAGTTGTTTCAGTAAAAACAATAGTGGTGCATGGTGTAATTATCGTAGTGGAAAGTATTGGTGAACAGTGGTGTCCAACGAGTAATTTCGCGCCGTCTCAGGTATTTCCTAATAAATAGCTTAATTTTTATTTTTATTCAGTGATGATGGATAACAGAGTCTATTAGTTGTTGTTATAGTCTACTGTTATTAGATTAAGTGGTTAACCATTTGACTTACTTGATAATCATGGTTTTTAGTATTTTTATGTTGCAAATAACCTCACATTTGGGAGGTTAATGTCGTAGAATGTCTGGAAATTTTGAAAATTAAAACTACATCTTATGAGAGAAAAATGGGATGTCATATGAAATGATTTAACGTGTTATAATATAATAGCTTGAGTAAATGAATTAGTTTTCCTTTATGTTATTTAAATAATAATAACATATAATGAGATATGTATTGTTTAGTCAATTCATAATTTTAATCTTTTCAGACTATTCTGAAAGGGGATAAAATCAACAAGGATTTGAACATTGTTAATACCTACATAATTATTCTCAAGAAGAATGAGTTCGGGTGTTGTAATTTTTTATAGGCTACATACTTTAACGTTTTGGTTATGTCCGGTTACTAAACTGACGGAGATGCATAAGGACAAATACCATTTCAAATTATCGAAAAGACATCTTTGTAAACCGTAAAACATATTAAATAACGTTGTCTTTATTATTTTTAGGGGGGTGGGGGAGGGAGAGTATGTGAAAATTAATTCCGATATAATTCCATGGTTGGCTTGAAGATACAACTCGCATAAGAAGAGGCATCATTTGGGAGAATTTCAATATCTCAAAGTAGAAAGGAATTATATTTGAGGACATGAGAAAAGATTTTACTGAAGAATAGAAATATCAATCGGTTTTTCCTTTGCTTTTGTAATGGTAAGAAGTGAAAATTCGGTAATTAATAAATATTATATATAATATTTAAACATCAATGTATAACCAAATAAAAATCCATACCCGTGTCGTTGCAGAACGGGTTGAGCCCTAGTTTCTTCTATAATAATACACAAAGCAGCACCAAGTCATGAACCTTTATAGGCTAGCTATTAACTCTAAACACGTCTAATTTTAGATTTTCCATGATTAAGTACCCTAATATACTTATTATAGCTTGATTTTCTAATCAAAAAACGCAAACCCTACTGCCGAATATTAATTTAACGCAAACCCCACTACCGAATATTAATTTTGTAGCGCCCCTAAGCTAGCAGCTAACTAAACCAACAGATTAAACTAAATAAAGAGGTATTATGAATCTAAATCATTTACTTAAACATTCAATTAAGAAATCTGCTACAAAACTTAACCCAAAACTAACCCCGCTCAGAAATATATATATACAAGAACTCCTTTCAAATCATACATATACAATAGTCATTTGGTTTGCAAATAAAATTTACAACATAATAAACATAGAAATATTTAACTAATTAACAGAGTCAACTCCTCGAAGCTTTCGATGTGCAACTCTGATCTGCCTTTGAAACTGAAAGTGGAAAAGGGTGAGCACAAAGTGCCCAGTAGGAATAACATTTAACTTTATAGAAATCATGAGCAAGATTTGGAAAACAATTAATGTTTTCCCAAACATCAGTGACTAAGTCACTGGAATGCACAAACATGTATATGGACAAACTCCTTCGTCAAACAATGTATAATATGATTGTGCAATTCCGAACTCGCAAATCCACACCTAATCGTACATATGGATGTCGACAATTCCGAACTCACAAACTGTTGACCGATATAAGCATAAAAGTTGAATTCATGTAGATATAAATGTGAAGGAGCGTACCCTATATACCACATGTGGAAATTCTCATTTTCTATAACAATTCATAATGACATACCTTACAAGTCCTTTCCATTTCATAGAAAGATTCAAAGAATCGACAGCTGAGTCGACTAACGGTAAACGTCAGTCAACAGAGTCAAGGTCAGGTCAAATTTCAGGGTCAATGGTCAACGAGTCGAGACTAGTGACTCAGTGGGTCAAACCCGATTCGACTCAGTCAGAAGGACTAAGTAGGCTAGAGTCAGATCCTGACTAGGCTGAATGGCACAATGCCCAAACACTTGCAATACCAACACTCTAAACTCTACAACTCTAACTCAACTTTAATTTCAAACTAATAAAACATCAATAGAATCATTCAAATAAACTTCAAATGGAATTACAAAGATAACATCCTACCTGCAATTGCAGTTACAAACCTTCATAGAGACTTCCTTCAAGCCATACAACTACATCCAAGAACACATATCTAACTAACAAAACCATCACCAGACTTCATATGAGACTCGCATACAACACTACCACTAACCTTAGCTAAAACCTACCTTCCTTTAATTCAATCTAATATTCTCATTTCAGTTCCTGCCATCATTACCAGTGAACAAGCATACCACCTGCCTCAAATATCTACATCTGCAATACAACATTAGTATAACTCCACAATCAACACATTTACCACAACACCATTCCATTCAGGCCTCCGGTAATTCAACTTCAGTTCCACTGCTACCAGCAATTTCATCTTCCACTTCATATCCCCTTTTTCATTCCTTCCTGCACAATCTAATAATACACCTCAGCTCAAACTACTACGTCTACAGTTCAGATCAACAACAACTCAGCCTAACCTTCTTTCCATACCATTATCTCCATGAACAGCAACACCATCATCACCACCAAATCATCACCTCAATCATATTCAACTTATACACATACCCATCATATCCATTTCACATAAACAGTTCATACATTCTCTACCATCATGACTTCAACAACATCTCCTATACTTCATCTCAATACCAGTTCTAACAGCTCAATCATAAATCCTCCCTGTAATTCATCTTAACATATACCAAATCCTTTGTAATTCAAACACAAGCCTAATTCATAACTCTCAGCTTCATACCCACACATCAATCTTAATTCATTAACAATTTCAAAGACTTAACAATGAACTGAGAAACTTAACTAAGTTTACTGAGAATAAATCAATTACCTCAAAATCGTCTCACTTTTAAATTTCTCCACAACCCAAATCTTCATCTTTGAGTTGTTCTTCCCCTTATAATCTAATTCACATCAAACACATCTCTAATCAACATCATATAACACTAATTTCATCTTCAATTGAATCTCGAGGCCAGATTCAGAAACCCTAGCTCTCAGTTCATCTCAAATACAAGTTTAAAACTTCAATTGAGACTTAACCCATGATTCTTCATCAACTACAGCTCTAATTTCATCTCTTAAAACTTCAGAGCATCAATCGGTTCTATAAACCCCAATTCTGAATATAACAGCATCAATTCCTTTTATTCCCGAAATCAATAAACGTCAATCACCACCAGAAACCTAACCTTGATCTTAATACTCTTGATTCGATCTCAGAATCATCATGCATGGCTCACGAATTATCAGTAGAAATGAAACATAGAAAGAAAGAAGAAGAAGAAGAAGAAGAAAGAGAAAGAAATGAGAGAAATGTATTTTTCTCGATCAGATTTTGGAGATAAGGCCGATCGTAATGCTAAAGGAACCCTAGAAAAGGAAAAGGGAAAGCCAGGATGTTCAAATTGCATAATGACCATTTTGCCCTTCATACAAATCTAAAGATATCTTCTTCATCCGTTATCCGATTGGCACGTTTGAGTAGTCCATTCTGCGTAACTTTTCGAGACCTATTCAGTGATACTAATTGCGTATATAGATCTTTGTTAGATTAATTCCTATTAATTAACGTTCGTGTTAAACCAATCGAGTCATTATCGGCTAATGCATCACTTGATCATTGCTAGACCAGTCAAATAGCGTTGACGAGCTTGAGGTCCTTACATTCTCCCCACCTTATTCATTTTCGTCCTCGAAAATCAGATCACCCTTCTGGTCTTCAAAAACTCCCCACCTTATAGAAATAATCCTATCTCTTATCTAAGCAAAAACAACAAGAAACAAAGCACAAACCTATATGGCTTTCTATAACATAAAATTTATGGCTCTAGGTTCAACTACGCTGATTTAATTTCTATCAAATAGGAAAGTCTAAGTTTCTTACATAAACTTCTATATCTTTAAGCTCTCTACACTAATTTCTATTTATAAGATGTTTGTCTCTAATCACAAGGGAGATTTCTACGAATTTATTTTTAAGTGAATTTATATCTATCGGTTTCTAAAATAATTATACTAAACTTCTATGATCGGTCATCTCTGAATGCAGTTGCCCTGCCAAGGTTGGCCAATCCCAACAATGCCTTCTTACGAATAGAGAAAACACAACCTTTACTATTCTCCAGTGCTAGATTAATTAACTTCTAACATATTATGACTAGCTAATCTTTAAATTTAAGTGTAACTAATTTATCTTAAAATTTTACTTCATAAATCATATAGCATTTTAAACAATTTAATCATCAAAAAATTTATTTATTTGTTCATTTTACCAATATAAGTAGTCCAAATTTGATTCACGTCAATTTATAGTATTCGATATCGATAACTTTAACTTTAGTGTAACCAAATATAAGTTTTTCTAAATATTATTTACAATAGATTTGCTATTAATCTAATTACTCGAACACTATTATCAATTGTATTATCATTCTCATTATTCTTAAGTTGATAGTCCAGTTGGTATACTAAGTATTAATCTTCTAAATACAATTTTGCATTCACGTAAGGGTTGATATGATAGATTTTACTTATTAATATTGAGTCCATATACTATATCTCGTTAAATGTTGGCGTTGGTAATTCAATATAATTTAAATTTGAGTCTACACACAATTTATAATATATCCTTATTGAAATTTTAGTTAAACTAAGTTTAATATAACACTAATTGATAATTGCTAACATTACTTTATTAAAATTATTATTACTTTTGTTATCATCTATAATTACTATTATAATATTTTTGTTACCAACACTGATGGTCGAACTATGATTCCAACTACTCTTAGAAATATTATTAACATTTATGTAATTATAGTTTGTTTAACTCTTCATAAGTCAATGTGTTCAGTAAATTTCCATGTGATTCACAAGTCTATCAACATGACTAATCTCACTATTATTATAGTATTAGATTGTTTACGTGTTCATACTTTTTAGATTAATTACTCTCAAATCCTTATTAGCTAAAGTTACCGGTGTACCCTACAATTTTTACTTCATTACATATACAAACAATCAAACAACAAATCAATCAATTTAATAATTTTTTTAATTATTTATAGCTTTTACTGATTAAGATTTATATCACAACCCAACCCAGCTCTAAACTAATCTATATCACTAACTGGCACTGGCTATTTCTATCTTTTCCCATATAAGATCTAATAATGAGCTTTGATACCAACACTGTAGTGTTCCCTAAGCTAGCAACAAACTAAACCAGCAGATTAAACTAAAGAAAGAGGCACTATGAATCTAAATCATTTACTTAAACATTCAATAAATAAATCTACTACAAAACTTAACCTAAAACTAACCCCGCTCAGAAATATATATATACAAGAACTCCTTTCAAATTATACATATACAATAGTCATTTGGTTTGCAAATAAAATTTACTACATAAAAAACATAGAAATATTTAACTAATTAACGGAGTCAACTCCTCGAAGCTTTCGCTGTGCAACTCTGATCTGTCTTTGAAACTGAAAGTGAAAAAGGGTGAGCACTGAGTGCCCAGTAGGAATAACATTTAACTTTAAAGAAATCATGAGCAAGATTTGGAAAACATATAATGTTTTCCCAAACATCAGTGACTAAGTCACTGGAATGCACAAACATGTATATGGACAATCTTCTTTGTCAAACAATGTATAATATGGTTGTGCAATTCCGAACTTGCAAATCCACACCTAATCGTACATATGGATGTCGACAATTCCGAACTCGCAAACTGTCGACCGATAAAAGCATAAAAGCTGAATTCATGTAGATATAAATGTGAAGGAGCATACCCTATATACCACATGTGGAAATTCTCATTTCCCATAACAATTCATATCGACAATAAAACATTACATGTCCTTTCCGTTTCATGGAAAGATTCAAAGAATCGACGAAATTATCATAATGCAGTTTATATAAAGCATGGAATGCATGACAGACAATGTATGAGTTAATAAACATAAACTTTTGTAAAAGAAAACAACAATGGTTTCAAAAGAGTTAAAGTATTCCCACCTCTTTTTATGACAAGCCACGCCTACCTCGAGATCCACGATCCACTGGTTCATCCTTTGAATCGATCGTTGTTAAATATACTAACTGTTAATCACAGAAACACTCTAAGAATTTATCCAAAAGGATCATACAAGTTTATTATATGGTTCTAAGCCCATTTATGACTTTACACCTTTTTATTATCTATCTTTAACATATCTAAGGTTTACTAATACGATTAGTTTGGTTCTATAGTCCATTAGCTAAGTCTTATGAATATCTACAACTTGTAGAAGAAACCAAAAGTCAATTCGGACCACAAAAGGTCCAAAATTTCAACAGGCCCACTAACTAAGGTCCAAAATGACTCTGTTGACTGACGTTCTAGGATAACAAGTCCTAAACCAAAGTCCACTAAACATGCCCACTAACTAAGGTCTAATCCACCTGAGTCAACTAACGGTCAGCTGAGTCAGCTAACGGTAAACGTCAGACAATAGAGTCAAGGTCGGGTCAAAGTACAGGGTCAATGGTCAAAGAGTCTAGACTAGTGACTCAATGGGTCAAACCCGATTCGACTCAGTCAGAAGGACTAAGTCAGCTAGAGTCAAATCCTGACTAGGATGAATGGCACAAGGCCCAAACACTTGCAACACCAACACTCTAAACTCTACAACTCAAACTCAACTTTAATTTCAAACTAATAAAACATCAATAGAATCATTCAAATAAACTTCAAATGGAATTACAAAGATAACATCCTACCTACAATTGCAGCTACAAGCCTTCATAGAGACTGCCTTCAAGCCATACAACTACATCCAAGAACACATCTCTAACTAACAAAACCATCACCAAACTTCATATGAGACTCCCACACAACACTACCACTAACCTTAACTACAACCTACCTTCCTTTAATTCAATCCAATATTCTCATTTCAGTTCCTGCCATCATTACTAGTAAACAAGCATACCACCTGCCTCAAATATCTATATCTGCAATACAAAATTAGTATAACTCCACAATCAATACATTTACCACAACACCATTACATTCAGGCCTCCGGTAATTCGACTTCAGTTCCATTGCTACCATCAATTTCATCTTCCACTCCATATCCCCTTTTTCATTCCTTCCTGCACAATCTATAACTCAGTAATAATACACCTCAGCTCAAACTACTACGTCTGCAGTGCAGATCAACAACAACTTAGCTTAACCTTCTTTCAAAACCATTATCTCCATGAATAGCAACACCATCATCACCTCAACCATCTTCAACTTATACACATACCCATCATATCCATTTCACATAAAAAATTCATACATTCTCTACCATCATGACTTCAACAACATCTCATATACTTCATCTCAATACCAGTTCTAACAACTCAATCATAAATCCTCCATGTAATTCATCTTAACATATACCAAATCCTTTGTAATTCAAAAAACACAAGCCTAATTCATAACTCTCGTCTTTATACCCACACATCAATCTTAATTCATTAACAATTTCAAAGACTTAACAATGAACTGAGAAACTTAACTAAGTTTACTGAGAATAAATCAATTATCTCAAAATCGTCTCACTTTTAAATTGCTCCACAACCCAAATATTCATATTTGAGTTGTTCTTCCCCTTATACTCTAATTCACATCAAACACATCTCTAATCAACATCATATAACACTAATTTCATCTTCAATTGAATCTCGAGGACAGATTCAGAAACCCTAGCTTTCAGTTCATCTCAAATACAAGTTTAAAACTTCAATTGAGACTTAACCCATGATTCTTAATAAACCAGAACTCTAATTTCATCTCTTAAAACTTCATAGCATCAATCGGTTCTATAAACCCCAATTCTGGATATAACAGCATCAACTCCTTATATTCCCGAAATCAATAAACGTCAGTCACCACCAGAAACCTAACCTTGATCTTACTACTCTTGATTCGATCTCATAATCCTCATGCATGACTCACGAATTATCAGTAGAAAAGAAACATAGAAAGAAAGAAGAAGAAGAAGAAGAAAGAAGAAATGAGAGAAATGTATTCTTCTCGATCAGATTTTGGAGATAAGGCCGATCGTAATGCTAAAGGAACCCTAGAAAAGGAAAAGGGAAAGCCAGGATGTTCAAATTGCATAACGACCATTTTTCCCTTCATACAAATCTAAAGATATCTTCTTCATCCGGTATCCGATTGGCACGTTCGAGTAGTCCATTCTGCGTAACTTTTCGAGACCTATTCAGTGATACTAATTGCGTATCTAGATCATTGTTAGATTAATTCCTATTAATTAACGTTCGTGTTAAACCAATCGAGTCATTATCGGCTAATGCATCACTTGATCATTGCTAGACCAGTCAAATAGCGTTGACGAGCTTGAGGTCCTTACATTCTCCCCACCTTATTCATTTTCGTCCTCGAAAATCAGATCACCCTTATGGTCTTCAAAAACTCCCCACCTTATAGAAATAATCATATCTCTTATCTAAGCAAAAACAACAAGAAACAAAGCACAAACCTATATGGCTTTCTATAACATAAAATTTATGGCTCTAGGTTCAACTACGCTGATTTAATTTCTATCAAATAAGAAAGTCTAAGTTTCTTACATAAACTTCTATATCTTTAAGCTCTCTACACTAATTTCTATTTATAAGATGTTTGTCTCTAATCACAAGGGAGATTTCTACGAATTTATTTCTAAGTGAATTTATATCTATCGGTTTCTAAAATAATTATACTAAACTTCTATGATTGGTCATCTCTGAATGCAGTTGCCCTCTCAAGGTTGGCCAATCCCAACAATGCCTTCTTACGAATAGAGAAAACACAACCTTTATTATTCTCCAGTGCTATATTAATTAATTTCTAACATATTATGACTAGCTAATCTTTAAATTTAAGTGTAACTAATTTATCTTAAAATTTTACTTCATAAATCATATAGCATTTTAAACAATTTAATCATCAAAAATTTTATTTATTTGTTCATTTTACCAATATAAGTAGTCCAAATTTTATTCACGTCAATTTATAATATTCGATATCGATAACTTTAACTTTAGTGTAATAAAAAATATAAGTTTTTCTAAATATTATTTACTATAGATTTGTTATTATTCTAATTACTCTCACACTATTATCAATTGTATTATCATTCTCATTATTCTTAAGTTGATAGTCCAGTTGGTATACTAAGTATTAATCTTCTAAATACAATTTTGCATTCACGTAAGGGTTGATATGATAGATTTTACTTATTAATATTGAGTCCATATACTATATCTCGTTAAATGTTGGCGTTGGTAATTCAATATAATTTAAATTTGAGTCTACACACAATTTATAATATATCCTTATTGAAATTTTAGTTAAACTAAGTTTAATATAACACTAATTGATAATTGCTAACATTACTTTATTAAAATTATTATTACTTTTGTTATCATCTATAATTACTATTATAATATTTTTGTTACCAACACTGATGGTCGAACTATGATTCCAACTACTCTTAGAAATATTATTAACATTTATGTAATTATAGTTTGTTTAACTCTTCATAAGTCAATGTGTTCAGTAAATTTCCATGTGATTCACAAGTCTATCAACATGACTAATCTCACTATTATTATAGTATTAGATTGTTTACGTGTTCATACTTTTTAGATTAATTACTCTCAAATCCTTATTAGCTAAAGTTACCGGTGTACCCTACAATTTTTACTTCATTACATATACAAACAATCAAACAACAAATCAATCAATTTAATAATTTTTTTAATTATTTATAGCTTTTACTGATTAAGATTTATATCACAACCCAACCCAGCTCTAAACTAATCTATATCACTAACTGGCACTGGCTATTTCTATCTTTTCCCATATAAGATCTAATAATGAGCTTTGATACCAACACTGTAGTGTTCCCTAAGCTAGCAACAAACTAAACCAGCAGATTAAACTAAAGAAAGAGGCACTATGAATCTAAATCATTTACTTAAACATTCAATAAATAAATCTACTACAAAACTTAACCTAAAACTAACCCCGCTCAGAAATATATATATACAAGAACTCCTTTCAAATTATACATATACAATAGTCATTTGGTTTGCAAATAAAATTTACTACATAAAAAACATAGAAATATTTAACTAATTAACGGAGTCAACTCCTCGAAGCTTTCGCTGTGCAACTCTGATCTGTCTTTGAAACTGAAAGTGAAAAAGGGTGAGCACTGAGTGCCCAGTAGGAATAACATTTAACTTTAAAGAAATCATGAGCAAGATTTGGAAAACATATAATGTTTTCCCAAACATCAGTGACTAAGTCACTGGAATGCACAAACATGTATATGGACAATCTTCTTTGTCAAACAATGTATAATATGGTTGTGCAATTCCGAACTTGCAAATCCACACCTAATCGTACATATGGATGTCGACAATTCCGAACTCGCAAACTGTCGACCGATAAAAGCATAAAAGCTGAATTCATGTAGATATAAATGTGAAGGAGCATACCCTATATACCACATGTGGAAATTCTCATTTCCCATAACAATTCATATCGACAATAAAACATTACATGTCCTTTCCGTTTCATGGAAAGATTCAAAGAATCGACGAAATTATCATAATGCAGTTTATATAAAGCATGGAATGCATGACAGACAATGTATGAGTTAATAAACATAAACTTTTGTAAAAGAAAACAACAATGGTTTCAAAAGAGTTAAAGTATTCCCACCTCTTTTTATGACAAGCCACGCCTACCTCGAGATCCACGATCCACTGGTTCATCCTTTGAATCGATCGTTGTTAAATATACTAACTGTTAATCACAGAAACACTCTAAGAATTTATCCAAAAGGATCATACAAGTTTATTATATGGTTCTAAGCCCATTTATGACTTTACACCTTTTTATTATCTATCTTTAACATATCTAAGGTTTACTAATACGATTAGTTTGGTTCTATAGTCCATTAGCTAAGTCTTATGAATATCTACAACTTGTAGAAGAAACCAAAAGTCAATTCGGACCACAAAAGGTCCAAAATTTCAACAGGCCCACTAACTAAGGTCCAAAATGACTCTGTTGACTGACGTTCTAGGATAACAAGTCCTAAACCAAAGTCCACTAAACATGCCCACTAACTAAGGTCTAATCCACCTGAGTCAACTAACGGTCAGCTGAGTCAGCTAACGGTAAACGTCAGACAATAGAGTCAAGGTCGGGTCAAAGTACAGGGTCAATGGTCAAAGAGTCTAGACTAGTGACTCAATGGGTCAAACCCGATTCGACTCAGTCAGAAGGACTAAGTCAGCTAGAGTCAAATCCTGACTAGGATGAATGGCACAAGGCCCAAACACTTGCAACACCAACACTCTAAACTCTACAACTCAAACTCAACTTTAATTTCAAACTAATAAAACATCAATAGAATCATTCAAATAAACTTCAAATGGAATTACAAAGATAACATCCTACCTACAATTGCAGCTACAAGCCTTCATAGAGACTGCCTTCAAGCCATACAACTACATCCAAGAACACATCTCTAACTAACAAAACCATCACCAAACTTCATATGAGACTCCCACACAACACTACCACTAACCTTAACTACAACCTACCTTCCTTTAATTCAATCCAATATTCTCATTTCAGTTCCTGCCATCATTACTAGTAAACAAGCATACCACCTGCCTCAAATATCTATATCTGCAATACAAAATTAGTATAACTCCACAATCAATACATTTACCACAACACCATTACATTCAGGCCTCCGGTAATTCGACTTCAGTTCCATTGCTACCATCAATTTCATCTTCCACTCCATATCCCCTTTTTCATTCCTTCCTGCACAATCTATAACTCAGTAATAATACACCTCAGCTCAAACTACTACGTCTGCAGTGCAGATCAACAACAACTTAGCTTAACCTTCTTTCAAAACCATTATCTCCATGAATAGCAACACCATCATCACCTCAACCATCTTCAACTTATACACATACCCATCATATCCATTTCACATAAAAAATTCATACATTCTCTACCATCATGACTTCAACAACATCTCATATACTTCATCTCAATACCAGTTCTAACACTCAATCATAAATCCTCCTGTAATTCATCTTAACATATACCAAATCCTTTGTAATTCAAAACACAGCCTAATTCATAACTCTCAGCTTCATACCCACACATCAATCTTAATTCATTAACAATTTCAAAGACTTAACAATGAACTGAGAAACTTAACTAAGTTTACTGAGAATAAATCAATTACCTCAAAATCGTCTCACTTTTAAATTGCTCCACAACCCAATCTTCATATTTGAGTTGTTCTTCCCTTATACTCTAATTCACATCAAACACATCTCTAATCAACATCATATAACACTAATTTCATCTTCAATTGAATCTCGAGGCCAGATTCAGAAACCCTAGCTCTCAGTTCATCTCAAATACAAGTTAAAACTTCAATTGAGACTTAACCCATGATTCTTCATAAACCAAACTCTAATTTCATCTCTTAAAATTCAGAGCATCAATCGGTTCTATAAACCCCAATTCTGAATATAACAGCATCAACTCCTTTTATTCCGAAATCAATAAACGTCATCACCACCAGAAACCTAACCTTGATCTTACTACTCTTGATTCGATCTCATCCTCATGCATGGCTCACGAATTATCAGTAGAAAAGAAACATAGAAAGAAAGAAGAAGAAGAAGAAGAAGAAGAAATGAGAGAAATGTATTCTTCTCGATCAGATTTTGGAGATAAGGCCGATCGTAATGCTAAAGGAACCCTAGAAAAGGAAAAGGGAAAGCCAGGTTGTTCAAATTGCATAATGACCATTTTCCCTTCATACAAATCTAAAGATATCTTATTCATCCGGTATCCGATTGGCACGTTAGAGTAGTCCATTCTGCGTAACTTTTCGAGACCTATTCAGTGATACTAATTGCGTATCTAGATCATTGTTAGATTAATTCCTATTAATTAACGTTCGTGTTAAACAATCGAGTCATTATCGGCTAATGCATCACTTGATCATTGCTAGACCAGTCAAATAGCGTTGACGAGCTTGAGGTCCTTACATTCTCCCCACCTTATTCATTTTCGTCCTCGAAAATCAGATCACCCTTATGGTCTTCAAAAACTCCCCACCTTATAGAAATAATCATATCTCTTATCTAAGCAAAAACAACAAGAAACAAAGCACAAACCTATATGGCTTTCATAACATAAAATTTATGGCTCTAGGTTCAACTACGCTGATTTAATTTCTATCAAATAGGAAAGTCTAAGTTTCTTACATAAACTTCTATATCTTTAAGCTCTCTACACTAATTTCTATTTATAAGATGTTTGTCTCTAATCACAAGGGAGATTTCTACGAATTTATTTCTAAGTGAATTTATATCTATCGGTTTCTAAAATAATTATACTAAACTTCTATGATCGGTCATCTCTGAATGCAGTTGCCCTCAAGGTTGGCCAATCCCAACAATGCCTTCTACGAATAGAGAAAACACAACCTTTACTATTCTCCAGTGCTAGATTAATTAATTTCTAACATATTATGACTAGCTAATCTTTAAATTTAAGTGTACTAATTTATCTTAAAATTTTACTTCATAAATCATAAGCATTTTAAACAATTTAATCATCAAAAATTTATTTATTTGTTCATTTTACCAATATAAGTAGTCCAAATTTGATTCACGTCAATTTATAATATTCGATATCGATAATTTTAACTTTAGTGTAATAAAAATATAAGTTTTTCTAAATATTATTTACTATAGATTTGCTATTATCTAATTACTCACACTATTATCAATTGTATTATCATTCTCATTATTCTTAAGTTGATAGTCCAGTTGGTATACTAAGTATTAATCTTCTAAATACAATTTTGCATTCACGTAAGGGTTGATATGATAGATTTTACTTATTCATATTGAGTCCATATACTATATCTCGTTAAATTTTGGCGTTGATAATTCAATATAATTTATATTTGAGTCTACACACAATTTATAATATATCCTTATTGAAATTTTAGTTAAACTAAGTTTAATATAACACTAATTGATAATTGCTAACATTACTTTATTAAAATTATTATTACTTTTGTTATCATCTATAATTACTATTATAATATTTTTTTTACTAACACTGATGGTCGAACTATGATTCTAACTACTCTTAGAAATATTATTGAGTCCTAAAAATATTATTAACATTTATGTAATTATAGTTTGTTTACTCTTCATGAGTCAATGTGTTCAGTAAATTTCCATGTGATTCACAAGTCTATCAACATGACTAATCTCACTATTATTATAGTATTAGATTGTTTACGTGTTCATACTTTTTAGATTAATTACTCTCAAATGCTTATTAGCTAAAGTTACCGGTGTACCCTACAATTTTTACTTCATTACATATACAAACAATCAAACATCAAATCAATCAATCTAATAATTTTTTTAATTATTTATAGCTTTTACTGATTAAGATTTATCTCACAACCCAACCCAGCTCTAAACTAATCTATATCACTAACTGGCACTGGCTATTTCTATCTTTTCCCATATAAGATCTAATAATGAGCTCTGATACCAACACTTTAGTGCCCCCTAAGCTAGCAACTAACTAAACTAACAGATTAAACTAAAGAAAGAGGCACTATGAATCTAAATCATTTACTTAAACATTCAATAAAGAAATCTACTACAAAACTTAACCTAAAACTAACCCCGCTCAGAAATATATATATACAAGAACTCCTTTCAAATGATACATATACAATAGTCATTTGGTTTGCAAATAAAATTTACTACATGATAAACATACCAATATTTAACTAATTAACGGAGTCAACTCCTCGAAGCTTTCGCTATGCAACTCTGATCTGTCTTTGAAACTGAAAGTGGAAAAGGGTGAGCACAGAGTGCCCAGTAGGAATAACATTTAACTTTAAAGAAATCATGAGCAAGATTTGGAAAACATATAATGTTTTCCCAAACATCAGTGACTAAGTCACTGGAATGCACAAACATGTATATGGACAATCTTCTTCGTCAAACAATGTATAATATGGTTGTGCAATTCCGAACTCGCAAATCCACACCTAATCGTACATATGGATGTCGACAATTACGAACTCGCAAACTGTCGACCGATATAAGCATAAAAGCTGAATTCATGTAGATATAAATGTGAAGGAGCGTACCCTATATACCACATGTGGAAATTCTCATTTCCCATAACAATTCATATTGACAATAAAACATTACATGTCATTTCCATTTCATGGAAAGATTCAAAGAATCGACGGAATTATCATAATGTAGTTTATATAAAGCATGGAATGCATGACAGACAATGTATGAGTTAATAAACATAAACTTTTGTAAAAGAAAACAACAATGGTTTCAAAAGAGTTAAAGTATTCCCACTTCTTTTGATGACAAGCCACGCCTACCTCGAGATCCACGATCCACTGGTTCATCCTTTGAATCGATCGTTGTTAAATATACTAACTGTTAATCACACAAGCACTCTAAGAATTTATCCAAAAGGATCATACAAGTCTATTCTATGGTTCTAAGACCATTTATGACTTTAAACCTTTTTATTATCTATCTTTAACATATCTAAGGTTTACTAATACGATTAGTTTGGTTCTATAGTCCATTAGCAAAGTCTTATGAATATCTACAACTTGTAGAAGAAACCAAAGGTCAATTCGGACCACAAAAGGTCCAAAATTTCAACAGGCCCACTAACTAAGGTCCAAAATGACTCTGTTGACTGACGTTCTAGGATAACTAGTCCTAAACCAAAGTCCACTAAACATGCCCACTAACTAAGGTCTAATCCACCTGAGTCAACTAACGGTCATCTGAGTCAGCTAACGGTAAACGTTAGTCAACAGGGTCAAGGTCTGGTCAATGGTCAACGAGTCAAGACTAGTGACTCAGTGGGTCAAACCCGATTCGACTCAGTCAGAAGGACTAAGTCAGCTAGAGTCAAATCCTGACTAGGCTGAATGGCACAAGGCCCAAACACTTGCAACACTAACACTCTAAACTCTTCAACTCTAACTCAACTTTAATTTCAAACTAATAAAACATCAATAGAATCATTCAAATGGAATTACAAAGATAACAGTCTACCTGCAATTGCAGTTACAAGCCTTCATAGAGACTGCCTTCAAGCCATACAACAACATCCAAGAACACATCTCTAACTAACAAAACCATCACCAGACTTCATATGAGACTCCCATACAACACTACCACTAACCTTAACTACAACCTACCTTCCCTTAATTCAATCCAATATTCTCATTTCAGTTTCTGCCATCATTCCTAGTCAACAAGCATATCACCTGCCTCAAATATCTACATCTGCAATACAACATTAGTATAACTCCACAATCAACACATTTACCACAACACCATTCCATTCAGGCCTCCGGTAATTCGACTTCAGTTCCATTGCTACCAGCAATTTTATCTTCCACTCCATATCCCCTTTTTCATTCCTTCCTGCACAATCTATAACTCAGTAATAATACACCTCAGCTCAAACTACTACGTCTGCAGTCCAGATCAACAACAACTCAGCCTAACCTTCTTTCAATACCATTATATCCATGAAAAGCAACACCATCATCACCACCAAATCATCACCTCAACCTTCTTCAACTTATACACATACCCATCATATCCATTTCACCTAAACAGTTCATACATTCTCTACCATCATGACTTAAACAACATCTCCTATACTTCATCTCAATACCAGTTCTAACAACTCAATCATAAATCCTCCCTGTAATTCATCTTAACATATACCAAATCCTTTGTAATTCAAACACAAGCCTAATTCATAACTCTCAGCTTCATACCCACACATCAATCTTAATTCATTAACAATTTCAAAGGTTTAGCAATGAACTGAGAAACTTAACTAAGTTTACTGAGAATAAATCAATTACCTCAAACTCGTCTCACTTTTAAATTGCTCCGCAACCCAAGTCTTCATATTTGAGTTGTTCCTCACCTTATACTCTAATTTACATCAAACACATCTCTAATCAACATCATAGAACACTAATTTCATCTTCAATTGAATCTCGAGGCCAGATTCAGAAACCCTAGCTCTCAGTTCATCTCGAATACAAGTTCAAAACTTCAATTGAGACTTAACCCATGATTATTCATCAACCACAACTCTAATTTCATCTCTTAAAACTTCAGAGCATCAATCGGTTCTATAAACCCCAATTCTGAATATAACAGCATCAACTCCTTTTATTCCCGAAATCAATAAACATCAATCACCACCAGAAACCTAACCTTGATCTTCCTACTCTTGATTCGATTTCAGAATCCTCATGCATGGCTCACGAATTATCAGTAGAAAAGAAACAGAAGAAGAAGAAGAAGAAGAAGAAGAAGAAAAAGAAAAAGAAAAAAAGAAGAAAGAGAAAGAAAGAAATGAGAGAAATGTATTCTTCTCGATCATATTTTGGATATAAGGACGATCGTAATGCTAAAGGAACCCTAGAAAAGGATAAGGGAAATCCAGGCTGTTCAAATTGCATAATGACCATTTTGCCCTTCATACAAATCTAAATATATCTTCTTCATCCGGTATCCGATTGACACGTTTGAGTAGTCCATTCTGCGTAAGTTTTCGAGACCTATTCAGTGATACTAATTGCGTATCTAGATCGTTGTTAGATTAATTCCTATTGATTAACGTTCGTGTCAAACCAAATGAGTCATTATCGGATAATTCATCACTTGATCATTGCTAGACCAGTCAAATAGCATTGACGAGCTTGAGGGTCCTTACAAATTTCCAAAAGAATTTAAAAGGGTCACGGCCGGGAACCGGCTAATTTGACCCGACCAGTTAAAAATTGAACTGCTTAAGGGGCCAAGACCGGGATTGTGGGTCCTGACTAATTTAATCCGACTTTCAAAATACCGGCTAATTAGACCCGATCAATTAAACATTGGAACTGCTTAGGAGGCCCCGACTAATTTAATATGACTTCTAGAACACCAGGATTGCAGATCCCGGTTCAGCTCCGGAGTCATAGGCCTCGACTAATTTGACCCGACCAGCAAAATACTGGGGTCAGATGCACGATACAAAGTCGTCAAAAAAGTCGTCGATACAATAAAACTGACCGAACTCATAGTAATTTGCATAATATAACTCACCGATACACATACACTCAAAAAGTGTTGACTTCTATTTCCGAAAATGAGATTCATAAGGTCGCGACTAATATGACACAACACCGAGCCCTCTTTACCAAAAAAAAAAAACCACTAAACACCGGGCCCTATCCAACAAATACGTTGAACCCTGGGTCGCAGGCCTAATTACTATGATCTAACAAACTATATTATGACACGACAAATTAAGTACTTGGACCGTCCCTAATGGTCGGAGTTGTACGCCCCGATCGCTATGACTCGTCCAACTAAATATGGTCTCGACCATTACAGGGCGACTAAAATTTTTTGGGAAGATACTGAGTGGCCAACCAGATAACAAATAAAACTCAAAAAATCTACGGCCCGGTGATACCTAGTATATAATATATGGAGGTTCTACCGTAACAATTTTACAAGCTATAGAGTTAATACATCTGGGGAAAAATATGATACATATTTCAATTCAATCTAATCCATCTAAAGAGAAATGGCTGGTGACTTGCATGTATGGCTCCACTAACGTGGAAGTGAAAAAATTACAATGGGACTTCATTAAGGGGCTCAGTGATAATATTTTTCAGCCTTGGGTGGTTTTTGGTGATCTGAATATTCATCTTCATGAAAAGGTCCATCAAGTTAGTAGTAACTCGAGTGATAAAGGGGTCAACAACCGAATAAACTCAGTAGGCCTTATGGATCTGGGGTTTGTGGGTCATAACTATACCTGGACCAATAAGTCCAATGGAAAAGGTTATAAACGAGCCAGAATTGATATGGTCTTGCATAATGCATTTTGGCAAATTCAATATCCTGACTCGAAGCTATATCATCTTCCATTTAGGGATTCTGATCATTGTACAATACTCCTTCTCTCTGAGGGAGATGAACAAAGAACACATACATCTTGGAAATTTTACAAACGCTGCGTGATAAAAAATGCATGGAGGTAATAAATTCTGAATGGCATAATGAATCAACATGGGGTAATTTTGGTGAAAGAATAAATAGTACGCGTAAATCTCTTGCAAAATGGAATAGGGAAGTTTTTGGTCATATTAATGGAAGAATAAAATGTTTGAAAGACTATCTTTCTCATATTCAATCTCTTACATATAGTGATTCTAATAGCAATAAGATTCAGGAAATAGTGGATAACATCTTTCACTGGGAAAAGATTGAGGCCGAATTTTGGCAGCAAAAATCAGGTGATAATTGGATATTAGACTCAAATAATAACACAGCATACTTTCATTCAAAAGCAAATAGAAGGCGGTCAAGAAATAACATAACGTCCCTTAGAGATAATATAGGGAAATGGTTTCATCAAAGAAAGGATTTAGAGACTTTGCTCATTAATCATTTTTCTTTGATAGCAACTTCTTCCAATCCTATTTTATCTTCTTCTTCTTTTAGTATCATTAAAAATCTCATTACTCCTGCTGATAATGAGCAACTCTTGATTTTACCAACTAAACAAGAAATCCATGATACCCTTAAAAGTATGTCCCCTTGGAGTGCTACGGGTACGGATGGGTTCCCTGTCGGCTTTTATTTATCTCAATGGTCAATAGTTGGTGATGATATTACTTCCTTAGTTCAAGAATTTTTCTCCAAGAAACAAATGCCAGCTTATTTGAATCAAACCACTATTTGCCTCCTACCTAAAAATAACCAACCTGCAACTCCAAGTGATTATAAACCAATTGGTCTTTGTAATTGCCCATATAAAATAATCTCAAAACTAATAATTCTCAGAATGAAGCCATTAATGGAGAGACTGATATATCCTTCATAGGTAGCTTATGTTCCAAAGAGATTAATCAATGATAATATTATTTTAGCACATGAGCTTATTCATTATATGAAGAAGTCTAAGAAAAAAGTTTCACTATTAGCTCTAAAGTTGGACATGTCGAAATATTTCGACAGACTTGATTGGTCATTCATAGATAAAATGTTAATGCATATGAGTTTCAGTGAAGATTAGAGAACTATCATTCAACAATGCATATCGACTATATCGATTTCCATTCGTCTTAATGGTAGTGTTTGTAATTCTAATATTCCATCTAGTGGCTTAAGACAGGGAGACCCTCTCTCTCCCTATCTTTTCATTTTGTCGATGGAATATTTAGCAAGAGTATTACAAGAAGCTCAGAATCATAAATTAATTCAAGGGATCAAAATTTCTCAAAAAGCAACTCCAATCAATCATCTACTCTTCGCAGACGATTGCTTGTTGTTCTTCCAAGCTTCAGATGAAGGTATCTCTTATATATCTGATATCTTGAAAGAATTTGGTAATCTGTCAGGTCAGCTCATTAATTATTCGAAGTCTTCGTTTTTCATTTGTGGTGATATTTCTCAAGAAGAAAATCTATCTATAACTACTAGATTAGGAGTTAGAAAGCTATGTTCTTCAGATAAGTATCTTGGTCTGCCAATTCTCCTAGGAAAATCGAAGGTTTCTTCCTTTCACTCTATTAAGGATTCTTATAATAACAAATTCAATGGTTGGAATTCTAAAACCCTTAACCAGGCTGTTAGAACAACCATGGTGAAATCAGTTTTGAATTCAATTCCATCTCATTATATGAGCAATTTTAAAATGCCGAAAGCTACTTTGCAACAGTTAGATACCTTGCAAAGGAATTTTTGGTGGGGTCATAAGGAAAGTAAAGGCATAAAATTTATCTCCTGGGACTCATTATGTGTTGCAAAAGAGGATGGTGGTCTGGCTTTTCGCAATCTAGAGCATTACAACATCTCTTTGCTAACCAAATTAGATTGGAGACTCTGCACTGAACCAGATAAGTAATGAGTTAATAATATGAAACAAAAGTATTCTCCTCACTGTGAATTCTTACATCTTCAACAAAAATTCCAAAACTCTTCTTGGATATGGAAGGGAATTGAATTGGGTTTTGAATATGTTAAGAAATATCATAGATGGGATATAAGTAATGGAAATAAGGCCCTTGTGTGGTATGATAGATGGATTCTAGGTATAAATGATCCTCCATACCCAAAACACAATTATAGAGGTAATCATAGAATTGTGCATGTCTCTGATCTCATGCTACAAAACCCTAGAAGATGGAACTCTAACTTGATAAAAGATTTCTTCCCAGAGAACATTGCTAATTTAATTTTACAGATGAGATTAACTCAGCATGGTGAAGATACATTAATCTGGGAGCCAAATAGGTCAGGAGACTTTTCTGTTAAGTCTGCCTAAAAGACTATTAACAATGAGTCCTCTGATCGAGCTAGACAACAAAGTTTATTTCCAAAAGAAGTTTGAAAAAATCTTTGGAAGACAAAAGTTCCACATAATATCAAGTTGTTTCTTTGGAAATGTTTGAGAAACATAGTCCCAACGCTGACTAAAATTAGCCATTACAAGAAAGGAATTGAAAAGAAGTGTCCATTCTGCAACAGTCAAGATGAAGACCTTCAACATATTCTTATTGATTGTGAGTTTGCAAGAGCAGTATGGCTAAGAATGAATGTTAATGTGGGTCATATTCAAAATCAAAATATTCATGTTTTTACCTGGATCTCAAGCCGGTTTCAAAATGCAAATCAGTCTACAGAAAGTCTGGTCTGGTTATATACTTTAATGTGTACTTCTTGGCATATTTGGAAAAGCATATGCATTAAGTTATTTCAAGATAAAAGAGTCATTTGTTGGTTTGTCTTCCATGAAATTAGAAGTCTAATACAAAACTGCCTGGAAACAAACAACATATGGACCATACTTCCTTTCAATCTCATAAGCAAACTTGGTGTCCTCCTAATGATAATTGTCTGAAGCTTAATATGGATGCTTCTTTTGATCATAATTCAAAAGATATTGGAATTGGTCTAATACTCAGAGATTCTACAGGTTCAGCCAAAGGAATCAAGGGGAGGTACTTCAATGGAGGAGTGAATGCTACAAGTTGAGTGCGTGGCCATGATAGAAGCTATACAATGGTCCAAGCAGCTTAATATCAACAATGTTACTTTAGAATCAGACTGTATAAATGTGGTTAATGCTATCAGCAATGTCAGCTCTACTGTTCAGTGGTTGAATATGAGCTATGTAAAAGAAATAAGACATATGTTGTCTTCCGTATTATCTTTTGGTGTTGTATATGTGAATAGGTCGGCGAAAAATATAGCTCATGTTATAGCTAGTGAAGCAAGAGCTAAAAAAACTTCTTTTGATTTTGGTGAAATCATCCCAACTAAATTTGAAATGATTGTAAGGGATGAAAAGAAGTTAATGTAGAAGTTACCTCTTTTAATTTTTAATAAAATTGTTTGTTTGCATCCAAAAAAAAAAACGGTTCAGTCCAAAAAGGGGGCAAAAAGTATGGACTAGTCCATCCCGAGTTAACTAGGTACAATTTAGTCCAAAAGTTATTTAAAATATGGAAAATACACATATGACCTTCCTGATTTACGATTTAGT
This sequence comes from Papaver somniferum, assembly GCF_003573695.1. NCBI lineage: Eukaryota > Viridiplantae > Streptophyta > Magnoliopsida > Ranunculales > Papaveraceae > Papaver > Papaver somniferum. Next base: position 3,962,326 of record NW_020622934.1, read on the forward strand.
CTAAATATTTGCAATTTAGTCCAAAGTGACTCATAATGATGTCAGCAATTTTAAATAATTTAAAAATAATTAAAAACAATTTATCTTTTGTACCGTTTGTCCAAAATTCGCGAACTTTATATATTCGGAAAGCTCTTTTCGAGAGATACAAAAAGAGTACCCATATGCCTATATAATTCTCATTTTTTAAAAATCTTAGTTTACACTGTGTACAAACATGTACATATTTACAAAAATCCTGTCCATATTAAATAAACATAACATGGAAACTCAAATGGATTTGAACCATCAACCTCCGCAAACCTTGTGATAGGCTTGGGCGCTCTACCATTTTGAGCTTATGAGTACCTAAAGATAAACAATAAATATGCACAGTAACAATTAATATGTGTACAACTATGTATACGTTGTGTACCCAAAACATGTGTACCAAGGACATATCCAATCAACATGTGGACAACTGTGGGCACAATAAAAATCAACATGTGTATAACCATGTGCACATTAAAATCACCAACAACAAATACAGTATAATAATGTGCATATGATTTTGATAGATATCATATAAAACAAAGTAAAATAAGATTCCACAGATAACAAAGATGTTTTATCCCGAAATACACCTTTCACAGACATTGTCAGCCAACCAAAGTCTAATAATCTTATTATTACTCTAGGCACTCGGTAGTCTTAACAAAATGCTTAGTTGAACCATATTAGTCATAAAAAAAATAAAGCGCTTACTGGAATTAGATTCAAGGACGACTATTACTTTTAAAGGGAGAAAACAAATTAAATTACAGGCAAACCAAATATGATTTGAACCATAATAGTTATAACAAAAAATAAAGTGAAAAATAGACACAAATCAGCTAAATCATCAAATAAGAAGGAATTTGATACCTCGTGAGTATATAAAACCTTTCTATTGTTCTTCTCCACTTTCTTAAGCTCCCTCAAAAAGTACCTAAAAATATAGCAATCATGCTATTAAAATCATCTCATGATATCGAAAAACAACAAGTTTGGGGTTTCATCAAAAATTAGTTTTTTTATATTTTGAGAGAGCACCTTTACTCCATTGCTACTATAAACTGAGGCAATTGTGAAATTTACCTTTGGTGAAAGCAAGTCAAAGTTTTTAAACTTGCACTTTTTCCAAGTCTCTTCAAGCTTTTTTTACATTAAGCAACTGAAATCCTTGGCGCCACAGTAGAAGTCAACTATCTGAAATAAAATTTGGCATCATATGCAAAAAAATGTTTATGTTAAAACTCTTACTATTTTGGTAACGAGAAACAAATGCAGTTGACATGAAATTACAAGATACTAAAATGATACTATGAACTATCTAATAAGCTGCTGGATAATAATTGACGACAAGGAACCAAACAGCCATGATGATTTCTTATCATGTCCCCGATTTGCACATAAGGGTGAATCTTATCAAGAATCTGCACATATAAGAAGCTAATGCAATCGGTGTTCATCTATTCCAGTTAATTGCTCTTAGACTACCTAGAAGAATTGGGGTTGCTTCTTGTTCTAGAATGCAACATTCGGGTGGAGTAGAATCCATCTAGACCTACTGCCCCTGTAAGCATTGAGGCATTACATTTTATAGTGAATATTGATCACAGGTGTACATTGTTGTACACATGACAAATTTTTTAAAATTTATCTATCTAAACCTACTGCTTCTTGTTCTAGAATCCATCTAGACCTACTGCTCTTGCAAATGTTATGTACCTCTTTAGCAGCTAGATGTCATATGCATTAACTAAGACCTTTGGAAATTATTTCTAGTAAGCAGATGCTACTAATAAACTCTTGTCTTATTGATATCATACACAAGGAGGATAAGCAAAATCAACAAAGTTGATGAGAATATTTTTTTTTGCACTTTCCAGTAATCCTAAACAACTATGTTCAAGTAAACACCCCTGATTAGCTTGGTCTACTTATTTTCTTCTTTATCACCAAGTTATCTGTTTGGTTTATTCCAAAAATAAAACATAAAAGAAATGAGCAAAAATCAATTGTTGTGATGTTATACCTCATCCATAAAAGTCATTGAGCAATATTTCAGTACCCAAACTCCCTTATCGATAAGGTCAACAGTCCTTCCGGGTGTTCGAACAAGAAAATGCACAGGTTGGTATAAACACATGATGTCATCCTTTAGACTGGTTCAGCCAGTAGTGATCATAACTTGAATCTTCAAAAGCTTCTCGAGCTCCTTACGAAAAAGAAGAATAATCATTGAAACTAACAGGAAGAAAGGAACAATACTCATGAAAATCAACAAGTGTACAATTATGTACACATTAAGAATCGACACGTGTACAACTAAGTGCACATTAACAATTGAAAAAAAATAAAAAAATTAACAGGAAGAAAGGAACAATAATCATGAAAATTAACAAGTGTACAATTATGTACACATTAAGAATCAACGTGTACAACTATGTACATATTAAGAATCAACATGTGTACAGCTAAGTGCACATTAACAATTGAAAAATATAAAAATTAAGGATAATTATTATTAGGTAGGTAAAATGACAAAAAAATATATAATTATGAAATCAAGGTGTTGATATTATGTTATCCACTATAATGACACATAATGATCCACTATGAAGTGTTTCAAAAACGAGGAATCATTTATACCTAATCTAAGAGGCAGAGATCCCGAAAAGTCTACTCAAAATTGAACAGGAAAAGAGAATCACTTCCTAGAAATTGTATCACAGTAAGAATTAAAATATTAAGTACAATAATGGATCATCTGTAGGTACGCATCACGTGAGTGCAAACACAGACTAATCTAAGTGAGAATTAAAAAATGAAGAAGATAAATTTCTTGGTTCCTTTAAGTAAAGGATCATTAAGTGCACAAGATCTTGGTTACCAACCACAAAGATGCAACTTACTAGAATCTTAAATTGTCATCAGAAATTGATTCTTGACTGCTAGTATATACAGGTGAAGTATTCACAAACCAGGTAATCGACGAAACAAAACATAAGAAGGATATTCACTAACCTGGGTTTAATAATATTTGTTCCAGATACAGTGATTGACGATGCTCGTCCATGATATGCAATAGGCAAGTAAAACCTGGATAGAAAAAAATTTATTTTAAGAAAGACATAAGATTGGGGGAAATGATGGATAATAACGAGGGACTTGGATTATTTAAGCAATTGCAGAAAAAGGCTATGAAGCAATGGTTATTCATATGAAGTCTCTAAAGGATAATCAAGGTGTCAAAATTGATAAATAGAAATGTGAGGCCAAAGACAATAAGCATACCAGGATTGTCTGCTACAAATCGAATGGCAGCCCAACCACCAACAGGAACTCCAATGGTATTCAAGTAGCGTGGATCTACCAGATTTAGATTTGCTGTTCTAGGGTTGTAATTCCCTGATTCGTAGACCACGGCGTAGAAACTATACCCATGCATATGAACCGGATGATTCTCGGTACCTTAGTTCTAGTTCCAACCAATGACTGAGTATCATGAGGGATATTATTAGGAGCTCCATTGAAATAATCATAAACTTTGTGGGGTGTATCAGGAAAATCTCTTGTAAAATGACCGTTGATATCTTTATAGTTAGCTTGTAGAAATGAAAAAGTAGGACTAGTAAACGAAATCTTATTAAGAGATGCACCCAAAACCCCTCCATGTGGTCCTTGACAGTTCTTATCAGGATTTGAAGACCCACATTTTTCGACGTTTGATCCTATGGTGAAAACTAGAATTTCCCTTGGAACCATAACCGGATGAAGACTTCTTAATCCATCCATAACTGTTTTCACAGCTAGATCGTAGATTCATAACCGAAATCAACTAGTAAGTCACGAAATTTCTTAGTTGTTCCTCGACTAATTGTTTAAAATCCAAACAAATAAACCTGAAATGACTGTTTGTACCCAACGTAATCCATATTTTCCCATACAATGACACATATCTAAGCTCATGAATCGATTAGAAACTACAATTGAAACCGACGTAATTATGTTTTTGAAATCGCATAAACAAGATCTGAAATCAATTCCGAAATCGATAAACTAACAATTGCGATCAAATTAAATGATAAGAGTAGATGACACTTATCTTTCCAATCGCTTCCAATGACGAATTGTTCAATGTGGAAATTGAATCTCATCAAGGCTTCTCCTGGATTGAGTTATTCTTCAAAAAGAAAGTATTGATGATAAGAGTTTTGGTTTTCAAGTTGAATCAAATTAAATCGGTTATTTATTGTTTCTCAGATTTATGTTTGGCGATTGAACTTTCATTGAGAAGAAATCAGGTTTACGATTTGTTATTCAGGGAGAGTTTCTTCAGACGTTGGAAATGAAAAAGTAGAACTGAAACTCGAATAAGTAGTATTACAGGTGATAGGTATTTTCGGTATTGAAAAATATGGATTTGGATTAAATCGTTCACTAAAAGATTAACCCGTTCAGGATTTGGTAAATTTGGACCTTCTAGTACTAGGATTGAAGGGACAGGACTAAAGTGTCTAAAGCCCAACTAAAATGGGATTAAACGTTAATTTCTACGTCTTCGGCAGTGTTCAGTACCGAAGTGCCCCAAGATGGATCTAAGAAATTAACGTTTAATCCCATATTAGTTGGGCTTTAGACACTCTAGTCCAGCGTCTTCAGGCTAGTACTAGGTGATCCAAATTTACTTAATTTGAGACGAGTCGGTCCATTTACGAACTTTTCAGTCCAAAGTTAACATTTTGGATGATACAAATACCCACCAATAGTGGCATTTCTTCTCCGTAATCAGTTTCAATTTCTAAACTCGAAAGAGCTCCCATGTACTCCTGATATGATCTTGACAAAATTTCAGCTCAAATTTCGATTCACGATCAGGTTTAAATCATTTTACGCATCTCTATCTTTCCCCTCTCTCTCAGCCGCGAGGAACCTTTGGAAGAAGATCTCAAAACAAACAGATCTGGTAAAATTTCAACAAAATCTTGTTCAAGATTCATTTAATTTTAGATCAGTTATTTGATTTTAACATTTTCTTCTGAAATCTTGCTCCAATTTCTTTTGCGATGCTTTAGGTATTTTTTTGATTGGTTATCAGATGATATTTTGATTGGTAGATGTGTATTTGTGGTTATTTTTGTGTTTAAGTTCACGGATCCATTAGATGTATAATTGTTTTTGGAAATTCTAGATTTGTATAAGATCTATTCAAGGTTTAGAATTTTTTTAAGAATTTGGTTTTGATTGTTGATCGTCTTCGATTCAAATATTGATACTTAATATTCTTATATACAGATTTGAAGGAGTTATTGTAAGAATTCTTGTATCAATTGATTTCATTTTAAGATATAATTGATTTCTATATATAATTCATAAGGAACAAATTGAAAAATGACAGATGACATTAATAGCTTTAGAGTAACCATTCTATATCCCTCTTGTGTTAAAAAGTTTAGCATACAGTAATATACTAGGAGAATATATAGAAACGTGCTGGTCAAATTATTAGATTGCACAAGTATATAGTGTTTAGTTTTCGTTAGTGCCGATGAAAACTCTGATATAGCATCTAATAGTTGGTATACATTCTGCACTGTAACTTATGCCTAATAAGTTATCATCTAGTTTAATTTTTATTGCAAACTGATTGTTTTTGATAGACCCTTTATTTTACATTGCTTTGTGGGGCGCAATTCTTTTTCTCCCTATTATGTTCTATTAAAGCTAACTTGATACGTTCAATAGGATACCTTCCTTTTAATATGTTTGCAGAACAAACACCACTTTGTTGTTTATATGATTACATATCTTAAGTATTCACCATGTTTAGCGGTCCTTTAACATGTTCTCACTTGATTTATCTGGTACAGTTAGTTAAATGAACGTCGACATACACTAATGGAAGAATTTGCCAAGGATTAGTATATGCATGGAAATAGTGCTCCTGAACTTAAAGGGGAGAACTGGCCGGTGAAGGTAAAAAAATTATTTTAATAATTTTATATATTTTTCTATAAATTCCTGTATATTCGAATAGTTTGGAGTTGTATCCAGTGTCTTGATGCTATGTTTTCTTATCATAGTGATTATTTAAGTTGTAAAGTTGCTATTTTCAGTACATAATTTAGAGGCGGATGGTTCCCAAAACATTAGGTTGTTTTTAGTCCAGGCTCCATCCTAAATTTACCAGTTGTACCACAGACAACCATTCGACTTTTTAGGGACATAGAGATTATATTGTGTTTGGTTCCATTTGTATTTGTATTTAAGACTCTTTTCGAATTAGAAGGCTTGCTAAATAACTAGATTGTAGATAGTTGATTTACAAAGGGTATATGCCCCTTTCTATTGGTTGGGTTTCCTTTCCTGTAATTTCTTGCTTTCAGCAAAACCATAATAATAGTGCAACAATTGAGTTCGGTGGAAGGTGCAGGATTAAGATCAGGGACTTTAGTAGGAGTCTTCTCTTTTAATAGATTCGTTTAGCAGTAGGGAGGCTTAATGTGTACATAATTGTACACATTTTGATTCTTAATGTGTACATAATTGTACACATGTTGATTCTTAATGTCCACATAATATTTAATACCTCTATTAGTTTCACTTAGTAAATTGAATCAGAGATACCTTTATTACACGAATCCAATGGTTCTATAAGAGAAAATATTGCATATCTTGGATAAAGAATTTACCATTTCATAAACTAAATATTGTTTTTTCTCTTTTATCGGAATAATTTTTTGGAAATGCATCTTTAAAACACGAGTATTAGCTTTATCATTTTTTTTCTCTCGCTTTTGGATAGTTTAAAGACTTAATTGTTTCCTAATGTAAATGTCATTCTTTCACAGGTTCATTGCGGAGGATATGTCTATTGTATCCCATGTATTCCAATTGCTTGATAAGTTTTAGGTTGAATTCCAGACAACTTTTTTCTTTCATGTATTCCAAACTTGACAAGATGCGATTTATTTCTTATTTTTTTGCATCTCTAATGTGATATGTGATGTTAACTCAGGGGGAAGCTGGTGTTGATGACGACGGTGAAGTTCCTGATATCTCTAAATGAGAATGTATAATATGGCTTGCAATTTCGACAGCTTAATTGGATATCAGTCCTCTGTGTTGGTTCAAGCGACAAGGTAAGCCAGTTTTATTTCACTATACGTGATGTACATATTTGTACACCAGTTTTACGCGGTGTACTTTTTAGTGCACCAGTTTTATCATACTGGTTATAAGTTGTGCACTTTGTTTCTGCATTGATTATGTCCAAGAAACTATGTGGCTAGTATATGCATTCAGATTTATCTACTACAGTGATCTTATGACATTCAAGGGGTTTGTTATGGATTTTTTGCTTTTGGATACTTTTAGTTAAACCGGGTTGGTATTACAAAAATTTAAATTTTTATATAGTGGATTGTTTGATTTTAGCACAATTTAGTAGAACTATGAATGGATAAGTGATGTTTGTGCTGTATTGGGCTTACTATAATGTTTGTTAAATGGTATTGTTGTCGTGCTTTTGCACCACTAAGATGTGGGTGACTTTTTAATGATTTTAATGTTGTTTTTGCTATCAGAATTAATTTTTCGAAACCATGACTCAAAGTTGGTTCTGTTGCAAACGATTGCTCATCGTTTTTTAAGCCCGGGACATGTACTACCTAAAGATGATCGAGAAGAATAAGAAATTCAACTATTGTGGATAGCATTAATGCTTTTAGTCTCTTGAAAGCTTGAGAAAGGCTTTTAGGGAGATCAGTTCCATATGCGCCAAACAAGAGTCTTTCTCAAAACTTACATAGATGGTAGTTATATTGTTAGTATTGCAATAAATTGCAGATAATAAGAAATGAAATTGGCTTCGAGCCGATTACTCTGATGCTTTTCGGACTGATCCATTCATGAACCTACAACTGTTGAGAAATGTTGTGGATTTTCAAAGCAATTGTTTGACACTTGGCTTGCATGGTAATTTCTCTCTCCTACCAGTTATATTATGTCTTTTACTTTTTTATAACATATATTTTACCTTGCTGATTTTGGTATGCCTATTTTGGTAATGTGTACATAGTTGGAACATGTTGATTCTTAATGTGCACATGATTGTACACCTGTTAATAGTTAAGGTGCACATAGTTGTACACCTGTTAGTTGACGTGCACATAGTTGTACACCTGTTGATTGTTAATGTTCTCATTGTTCTACACATGTTAGTTGAAGTGCACATAGTTGTACACCTGTTAATCGTTAATTTTCACATAGTTCTACACATCTTGATGTAACATATGCACATAATTGTACACATGTTGATCGTTAATGTGCACATAACTGTACACTTGTTGATTGTTAATGTGTACATAATTGTACACCTATGAATGAATGTTTATAAACGTTCCAAAAAAATATTTGTGCACTAAATTATTGGCTAATTTTCATCCTTTAAGGTTGAGTTTATCAAAATCAGGCTCATCTTTGGTTTACAATAGTAAAACCTTAAGGAAACCATATTTTATTGTTGTTTGCGGTGTAAAACTTAAAGCAAATAGTAATTTATTGTTTTCTGAAGTGTCTTGTCTTCTTATAACTTGATTTCTTAGACTTCAACAGATACATTATTTGTTAATATCTCGAGTTCTTAGCCTTTTTCTTAATCTCAATTGCAGGTGTAATGAAGGTCAAAGATGATAGATGAGTCCCCCAACTTATGTTCCTATGCTTGCATCCCAAGATGCGGCAACACGGTGTAAGGTATTTGGTCTAATTGTATACTTGATTCCCTTTACAAGATTTTGTGCATCGGGCTTGCTTCGGTGAGTTTGTCATGTGTTGAAAGTATTTTGAGTTCTTCTCATATGAGTTCAGTATCCTACGAAATATATTGTTCCTCAACTTTTAAAGCATAATTTCTCATTTATATTTCTTGTCATGACCATATAAAGCACTATTTAAATAACTTTATTTAGGTTTGCGATGATTTTTTTTTACAAGATTCATACTGATTAGTAAAACTATGCCTACAACATTTATCATTCGGCACTATGGATTTTCCTTTGTTAGTTAACTTATTATCTTTTCCATTTGTATCTCATTTGTTCGGAACCCCTCATTTTCCGTCCAATTTTTTCTTTGTCATATCGGATTGTGCAGAAGATGGATAGCGTGAACGACGTTTTGGAACATTTGTTCAGAACCCCTCATGGATATATTGCATGTTATGTGGGCCTGATCGTTGGATTCTCTGAATTTTTACAACGATGTACATAGTTGTACACAACTGTTTAAATTAGAATTCTAAAAAAATGAAAATTATATAGTCATATGGGTACTCTTTTTGTAGATCTAGGAAAGAGCTTTCCGAATATATAAAGTTTAAAAATTTTTGACGAGCAGTTTGAAAGATAAATTGTTTTTGAGTTATTTGTATATTATTTAAAATTGTTGACGTCATCATGAGTCATCGTGGACTAAACTGCAAATATTTGGACTAAATTGTAAAAAGATTATTAGTGTACTTTCTCATATTTTGGACTAATTTATACCTAGTTGACTCGAGCTGAACTAACCCGTAGTTTTGGATTGATTTTTGGACTAAACCATATTTTTCCCATTCGGTTAAGAGCGGACTCGGAAACCTGCAACCCCCAGACGTAAACACAAACCTGCCCCAAATTAAACCCCAAACGGGTTTAAAATCCTCAGGGAAGTCTCAAGAGACTTCCAGAAAAATCCATAGAGAATTAAACAAGAAACCATGAACACACTTTGTAACTACAGAAAGTAAAACTTAGTAGATTTGTATGATGTCTTCAGATAAGAAAAGTAGCACAGTGAAGTTGTTTTGTCCATCACTATCAAAACTAGTTCCATGGGTTATTAAAAAAGAAGATGAAAGTTTGGATTTAGGTTTAATAGCTAATACTTTTGGTCTTGAACCATCAACCTTAAAAATTAATAATCATTTTATAAGTAGAGGAATTGATTTCGTATCATCTTCAGTTAGTTGGAAATCGCTTCTTTCTTTTTTTGCTTCAAGAGGTTTAGCTACTGGTTCTAGTGAACATGATGTTATTGTTATTGATGGAAGGGTTTGTAAGCCTGGAACTAAAAGTAAGTGCCGATTTTGCTCTCTTTACAACTATTTTTGACTTCTTGGAATTTAATTATATTTTTATAATTAGTAGATTTTGTGCCAATGAATTGCTTGTATTGCCAATTTAATGAATTTATTGAGAGCTTCTTGTTTGTCATTGTGGTACCGGGTATGTGCTTGTAGAGCTGATTAGCATATACAGTGGACATGTGTGGTGTTGTTGGCTGTTGTGTTAAATACTGCTTTGTACAATGTTGTTCTATAAATTAATTTGGTAAAACTGAACTGAAACTCTCCAGGAGGGCGTAGTAATCCCTTGGAAATTGGAAGTAGCGATGATATGAGCAGGGAGAGTACCGGACTCTCAAACAATACAGAGGGATCAATGGTAGATATTAACCTATTCAAGAAGATTAAGACAGATACATGCAATTCAGGTATGTGTTGTTCCAGCATGTTGTTACAATCGTCTATTAATGTTGGAATAGATGCCAACCTTGTATCTTGGATTAACATCGAGTAATGGTTTCTTCAGGGGTATGCCAACTTTTATCTGAAAGTTCTTCTGAGGGTCGTGAAAAGATCAAATTTAGCAGTCTTGCTGTGAAGAGGAAACCCTTGGTCGAAGATATCAATCCACCTAAAAAGGAAAAGATTAGTGAAAGCAGCTCAGGTGCGTTTATTTGAAATTATGCTTCTTTTAATGTTGGAAATTTCATGCTAGCGTGAGTAGCTCCCATCCCTATTGCTACCACACGGGCTCTTTTAGTTTGGTAGGTCATTAAGTCGAGTACCCTAACTTTAAGAAATTAAGCAAAATGCTAAGCAACTTTTCCTAAGCTGGTTGTAATATTTGATCTGTTGTGAATCCAAGAGTAGCATCCTTAGTAATGTTTTGCGAAACCAAAGCTTTTATGTATCCTTCTGATTTTCCATTTTTTTTGTAATATGAATCAGAAACTGATTACTAACGAACATACTTGAGTGAACTTAACTAGAGGATGGTGCTAGGTTTCAGTAGACTTGCAATCAGAATTAACACTAACAGTGTAATAAACATGCTCAAAATTAACTGGACAGGTAAACAGGGATGTGGGAGATTGTGTGTTGTTTTGTTTGTTCGACTCACATGGGAAGGTAACTTTTATCGCTTGTGTTTTGTTTTGTAGGTAGATTGAATTTCCCTATGACCAGTCCAGTAGTTCGATCTGTACGCAACTGTATCGATGGCAGTATTAGTGGAAGCTTAAAACGGCTGAGAATAGATGAGATGATTATGGCCACCCCTGGCAAAAGACAGAGATAACTGGTCTTGCATTTTGAAGTGTAAAATCTTAAATCTTAATATAGCGCTCATCTAGAAAGGGGTAAAAATTGGATCCACCAAGTGTGTACATATCAGTTTATGGCATAGAATACCAAATGGTTTTTGGTCCAAAATTGTATACCAGTTTGTAAACATGAATGTAAATTTTCTTTGATTTCAGCATAACTTGACAGACAGTACATCTGCAAACTGGTGCTATAATGTTACCAGCTTAGCAAATAACAATAAACCTCACTGGGGGATATAGAAGCAAACCAGGAAACACAGGTTTGTACAGTAACATTTACTATATCTTTGCCCTTTCAGGAATGAACTTATAGTTATACCACAACTGTAGTTGGTTGAATAGCAGAACAGGACTGAGAATTTTAATCAACTTCAGTATTCTTATCATTAATTATGTAAATGGGCCACAAGAGTATCAGCTTTGAGAGCCAACCAGGCTCTCACAAGCTGAATTTATCCAAAGAGGGGCCAATACATGATCCGTAAAAGCAAATTGAAAACCAGGAAAACTGTTAAGTCACAAATTTTGCAGACCATTTAGATATCAAATAAATAAATACTAAATAGAATTTTCCATTTGTTTACTTCAGCTACTGATATTGAAACTGTTTGGTCTACCTATACTCAGACTACACTGAACCCATTTTCAGTAAATACAGTTGGAAAAGCTACACAAAAGTAAATTTTACAGGCGGACTGATATACCAGAGTTGAAACAAGCGCCTGCCATGGGCACAAACATTTTGTCTGGTAACCAGCGCCAAAGCCAACAGCAGGAAAAAAACACCATCTCTATTCTCTCGAGTCTAAAGCAAGGAGTATCTTCTTCCTCGGTCCCTGAAAACCATAACCAACAAAACTTAATACAAGAGGACTGGAGAAAACTAAGTGCATCAAAAGCATGAAAAAAAAGAACTAATTCATTCTATGTTTAACAGAAGGCAAACAACAGTAAACGATAAACACATGATGTCAAGAAAGCATATAACGAGAGAGACATGGTAGAAGGTGGACTCTGGATTGAGTACCTAACATATACCCTAGATGATATCGAACTATGGTCCAAGGATCACCAACCAACACCAAGATTGCAAGTAGAAGTGACACCCTGGACAGGTTAAGCATCTCATATATCCAACTTGAAATTAATAACACTCTTTCATGCAGTACATACTACAAACAATGCCAATATTAAACGTAGCTATAAAGTTATATGAATCATGCAAATATCTCAAATTTGTTTATGTACGAGAAAAAATGCACTCAAGATATATGACAGACGTGTTGAGTATCGTACCATGGGCATTCCGAGAGCCTTGAGATCCTCATCCGTCATGTGCATCAATGCAGTCATGTCTACCTGCAGAAACAATATCAAATGTGAACCTGAGAAAACTTTGCAGGCAATAGAATTGAAGAAAATAATCCAATAGCAATCCTGCGTACTTCCTCAGCCTGAAACGTTATTGAATACTTCTCAAGACCCAAAGACTCAAGAAATCCATCTACAGATTCACCCTGCACGGTAATAACATAAACCAGAACAAAATTTAAGTTGGGAATAGGATCAGAAGAGATATCCATCACGTCTTCTATTACAGGAAAAAAAGATGCACACAGAACTTTTGGCATGAAAACTAGACTCCTACTTCAAGCGGTGAGCATAAGATGGTTAGAGCTGAAATTTAGTGTTTCCTACCCCATCGAGAAAATGACACCAAAAGATAGGTCAGCCTGTTACTAGTTCGGATAGAATTTTATTATCTAGACAAGAACATGGAGCTGATTGACTGAATAACAAACTTCTTTCTTTTGTTTAGATAACAATAAAAGAACAAGGTCACCCAAAGACTTATCCGCTACCTTTTGCTGTGACTTTTTCCTTGAAGCAGTTGGATTGACAACTTTTTTAGCCTCTGCCATGGGAACATCAACTGCAACACTTTTTCGGGCAGGTTTAGCAAGTTCTTTAGGCTTTGACTTTGGTAGATCAGTATTAGCCTGCTGTGCATGTGCAATACCTGATAGCTTTACCCGTAGATCCTGGACACCTCCTGCAAGAGAGCCCTTTCCCTTTTGATATGTTTTCTTCAAACCCTTCTTTTGGAGTTTCAATCGCAGGTCATTAGCAGCAACTCGGCGAGCTTCAAATGCCAACCATAGACAAAGCATCAGTAATGAAAACCAAAATTATGGAAAAGGTTGTTTGCATATAATAATATCAAAACTACACCATACTTGAAACTCGGGGTTTGTCTTCGTCGTCATAAAGATCGTGTTTCCACTTGTTGTCATTTTGCCGCTGTCTGCCATGCGAACAAAACAAATAAGCATCAATAGAAGGAAATGAAATGCTTACAAAAAATTCAGATAACAATAAAGATCAGAATCCAGAAGCATAAGAAGTTCCAAAACAAGTTGACCTTGTTTTGATGAAAGATGCATGAATGTGTCACCATCAAGCATATCTGCAAGGGGCCAGAGTGTCCAACGATAATATGTTCAACTGCCCAAATCTAGCTTTATCATTTTAAATCAATCTTGAGCAAAATAACTATGACCAAGCTATATATTCCTTTGGTCGTCCTTCACCTTCCAGTATTGATAGTTTAGTCACTGCGTCCCAGTTCTTCACACAATCAACAAAATCTTTGATACAGAATTTGTTACTTTGCAAACTAAGCCTACCCACATTTTTGCAGATTAAATAAAGTAACTTCAACTACCACATTCATTCTCATTGAGACCAATCTCTGAATCCAAACTAAACAATCTAAATCTCCACTCGATTTGGATATTACACACTACTTAACATTCACATATCAACTCTTCTATTTTGTGTGTGTTTAATCATTCATCACTACGCTTCTTCATCAAATAAGATAATTTTTGTTGTTCTAATGCATCCATGTATTATCCTCAATGTTCTTAACTAACATCTACAAGTAAGCTATGTAACAGAAGCAGTGCCAGTAACCCTAAGACTTACATACATGAATCTACTGTGATGCCCCATTTGTAGACTGTTTTATTACCTAATAATTTTTGCTTAAAAAAAGTTTCTAGAGCTAACACACTGAAATTCATACTCGATACAAAATCAAACTCCAAAGTGGAGAAGTGTTTACTCGGCAGTAAAGTTTCAAACTTTAATACTCCTACATTCAAACTACCAAAATAAACTCCAGAGGGGAGGAGAGGGAGGGGGGGTGGTGGATGATTAAAGCAACGAAACAACGAGATACATACAATATAAAGGAATAAAATTTCAGGAGAAAAGGTTTGAACCTTTTGCTAAAGGACGTTCTGCCTCTACCATACTCCTCATCTGAATCTCCATTAAGGCGTTCTTTAACAGACCTTTTGTTGGTCTCAGCTACAACCCGATCCGCATACATGGTTTTATTTAAATTAAACAGCTACTAAGGTAGATAATCAAAAGCAAAAAGAAGAAGACGAAGAAGAAAAAAAACCTAACCCTAATTAGGGTTTTTGTTAAGATGATTATTATTCAAAAGGGAATAGATTGAATACTATTGAGAAGATGAATGAGAGTAATAATCTAGACAGTGGAATATCAAGGCGCCATTTTAGTTTTCTCTGTTGTGCTGGTTAATCAAGCAGAGAAGTGGGATTTCGAGATCTTTGTGAAAGAGGAAACCAGAAAACTTCCCATGTCCACGTTATCACACTCTCAAACGTGCAATTTCATCGGGAAGGGTTGACACTTTGACTTACGTTGACCAACTTTAATAATACATACTCCGTATTATTAAAGTATACTAGTTTTTCACCCGTGCGATGCACGGACCTGTTTATTGCTTACATAATATTTAGTGCTCTCTTTATTTAGAGAATATATTACAAAACCAAAATGTGCAAGAAATAAAATAAACAAAATTTCATAATCTCTTATCACAATAATCTATATTATAAGCTATTGTTAAACAAAAACAAACTATTTGGTAGGGATTAAACTTCCTTTGATTATTTGAATAAAACCATATTGTTCGTATCAAATTGAAGGTTCACACCCTTTTTGCCTATGGTTTTTTTGTTATTTTTGTATGTCTGTGTTTGCCTATGGTTTTATGTTTTAATAGTTTAAGTCTTGTTCTGGTTAATCTGATAGGCTTGTCCGGCTATATTGAAGGAGTTTTCTCCTTTTCATATGGGTTTGTCAGTGCTGTTAGTAATGTTGATTTAGTTCTAGATTTACTTGTATTAGGTTTAGTAATGAAAAAAAAAACAGGAGTAACTCGTTCAAGATCATCATCTTCAAGTTCATACACTGAAAAAAAATTATCACATCTCCAAAGCCGAGTCAGTCCGTCGATTCGCTTCCCTACAGACACGTAAAGACTGATTCAGATTACTGCTGCTACTTTAGACACCCTGGTAACTATTTGAGACACTTGAGACATTATGGTTACTTCTTGGTTACTGTTACAACTAAATGGGTCATTGGTTCCTTGATTGCATTAGGCAATCTAAAATTGAAAAGCTCCGGTTCATGTTTACATGTTCTGATGATCATTGGGTTGGATTTTATCCAGTTATTGCCTTGTGCATTGATTCATACCCTAGATGTTTTGTCCTCTCCTATGCGAGAGAGAAGGTTTTACGAAACAGTTTATAGCTCTGAAGAGATTGATTGGATAGGTAAGAATTGGTGGAGATATTATTACTTGTATGGTAAGAATTGGTGGAGATATTATTCCTAAATTAGATTTCTTATTATATGTATTGAGGTTAGCCTCTTTTTTGACAAAAAAAAAATATGTCTCTTTTTCTTTTTTTGATGTGAAGTTCTTCAAAGTATAGATACGTATACTTTGCCTTTTAATATTGTTCCACAAGTCTTCTATATTCTTCTTTTTTGTGAATTTGTTGTTTTCTGCCATTTATCGTTGTTCTTTTTAATTACCGCGTGTAGGTAGTGATATTCATACCTGTATATATTACGAAGCTCTTCTAGCTTCATCGAGTTATTTTTTGGGGCTAAAGATCGCTTACATTTGGTTTCTATACACTTCTTGGCACAAAAAATGGGTCCAAGAAGTGCGCTTTAAGACTAAAAATATAATTTCATGACCGTCGGTGATCCCTTGTGGCACTCCCTTGGTTTCGTCCCTGTGCACCGATCTGCTTGCCGGTTATGAAATACAAAAAAATGTTAAATTATTATAATAAAAATTCAGTAAACTTCATGTCATGGTTTTGAGTGCAACATCTTCGAATCAAAACATATACTTAGTAGTACTTATTCCATCTTCATTTTAGAATCCCCTGTTTCTTAAAGTTTTAATATTCTTTAAATTTTAAGAGCTCAAACTTCTGTTTTCTTATATATTTGTATCTTTTTTGCCTCGCGTTTTTAGGGGCCACTCAAAAGGATTTAGGGGCCAACAATAAAACAAAAAAGGTCACCCCAAAGGGAAAATGTAGCCAGCCCTTATCTCGCGTAATTCGTAATGGCAAAATTACCCTTATATATTCGGAGGATATGATAACATTTTTATTCTCCGATTTCAATCGGAAGACAAAAATTTACCCAGACTTCCGATTGTAGTCGGTGCAGTATTAGAATGATTTCTGTTTCATTTTTTCCATTTCTTTTTCATTTTTGAGTTGTTAAAGTTATAGAGAAGAAGGTGAAGGAAAAAAGAGAAAACCCATTTTATCACTACAAAAATGGATGGATATGAAGAAGAAGGTGAGAATCATGGCGAAGACGATTTGGGGTATATGTTGAATGATCCAAACTTTTGTGGAGAGGAAAACCTAGACGACCCTTTCATGGAAGAAAATGGAGAATCGCCTGATATTGAAGCTAACGATGCATGTAAAACACAGGTATTGTGTTAAGAAACTCAAATACTCGATTTGCATGCGTTTGTGTGCTTTTGTAAACAAGAAAAACCGATTATTGCATGCATTGAATGCCATGAACTACCCAGATTCGGTAGATAATTTCTCGAATAAACTTACGAATATAACACACTGAGTACCAAATATGTATATTCGGTAGTTCCAAGATAGTAGTTTACTGCCGAATATGAGAAAAAACCCCAAACTGGTTTTCCAAAAAAATCTACATTCGGTAGTTATGTAGAGTTATTTACCTCCGAATGGACCCAAAAACGAATTCCTCAAAAAAATTCAAAACTCAGTATTCTTATCCTTTATAATCGGTAATAGTTTAACATTATTTGACTGCCGAATATAACAGTGGCCTCAAAATAAAATTTCCGAAAACATGAAAATCGGATGTTTATCGATTAAAGTTATCTCCCGGATATTTATATTCGGTTGTTTTACTATATATTTTAGATTTCGATTATATCATTTTTTGCACTCAGTAAACTGTGTACATTCATTTGCATAATCGGGTGTTTTGGGCAACCGATAGGATTCCGAATATAGTATATTCGGCAGTTTGACTTATTTAATAACCTCCAATTATTGTATAATAATTTGTTGCTTTCATATGCAGGCCGTTGAAGAGTTTGTTGATGATTTGTATTTGAGGCCCGACACTTCCATATACTATGCAAACGATTTGGTATACTCATTACTATTTTTCTTTTTTTTCAAAATTTATATGTTAAATGGTTATGCTTATTAGATTTGTTTTGTTTTATGCACGTTTAGACATTTGGAAGTAAGAAGGAGGCAAAGGAATGGCTTATGAACAAGGCAAAAGATAACATGTGCGTGGTAGTTCAAAATAATCATGTTAGTGACACTCGATGTGAAATGATTTGTGAGCGAGGTGGGACGCGAAAGAGTCACGAGGGAAAGAATAGTAAGTACGTACGGAAGACGAATAGGAAATACCGAAGAAATACCAAGAAGATAGGATGCCCATTTAAGATTGTCTTCTATAAGCCCGATGGTATTAAAGGTAAAGAGTATAAAATGTATAAAGTTGATAACGGTTGTCACAACCATGATGATCCGTTGGATTTAATTGGACATGTAATGGTTGCCAAGTTAAAACCACATCAAATGCAGATGGTGAGGTCTATGCAGATCCAAAAAGCGAGTGCGATCTTAAGTAAAATAAAGGCGGACGACCCCGATAACTTGTCTTCTTTGTCTACAATTAAGTCGGCCCTAGCTACGATCAAAAGGACTGAATGGGATGGTAGAACGGTCATGCAACAATCGGAGTGGTTAGCGGAGTTACACGGCTACACCTTGAGAAGGGAAGAAAAGGATGGTATAGTGGTTCGTATTTTCTTGGCACATCCCGAAATGATCCAATTGGCTCAATGCTTTCATCAAATTTTGTTGATAGATGCTACTTATAAGACAAACAAGTATAACATGCCGTTGTTGAACATTGCTTGCCATACTTCGGACAAACACACGTTTACGATTGCATGGGGTTTAATGGATCATGAGAACAATGTGAGTTTCATTTGGATGTTGGAGACATTGAGGTCCATTTATAACGGTGATAATTTTCCAAGGGTTATTGTAACGGATAACGATCAAGCCTTAATGCATGCAATAGCATTAGTGTTTCCGGAAGACCAAAACTTGCAATGTACGTGGCACATTCAATGCAATCTCAAAACCAATTGCCATCATCATTTCCAAGCTAAAAGACCAAGGAAGGGTACCAAGAGGTCAAATGAATAGGATGAGCGCATTAGTAAATTAACCGTGGAAGAACGTAAGGAAGAGGATAGGTTATTTGAAGAAAAGTGGAAGGAGGATGGAATTATTTGGAAAATGTTCATGAAAGCATGGAACAAAATCGTTTGGTCGATGACCGAGGAAATTTACAAATGTAACTTGAAGAAATTTGAGGATGAATAAGGCACGGACTACCCAAAACCGGTTGAGTATTGTAAAAAACAATGGTTAACGATTAAGGAGAGGCTTGTGTTTGCATGGACATATGAATATCGTAACTTCAAGAACGAAGCGACAAGCATTGCGGAGGGGTCTCATGGTCGACTAAAGAAAATACTAATTGGTAGTCAAAATGGAGTTGTGTCGATCCAAGAAGCAATCCATGAATTCACCAATCGTGATCTCGTAAAGATTAGGAAATGTATGCAATTTAGTGTACACCAATTCTCGATGGAACATATTAAGGAAAAATTGCTTTTAAGGGGAGTTGTTCATGAAGTTTCAAGATAGGCAATAAATCGCATGATGAAACAATTGAAGTTATATAAAAATTATGATGACGAGAATACGGTTTATGTTTGCAAGGATATGATAGGTATTGGACTCCCGTGTCGTCATAAGTTGGGTAGGTATGTTGAAGTGATTGACAACAATGATATTCATCCATTTTGGAAGCAATTAAATTTCACTCCGAACACCCCGGTAATTGATGGTCCGTCTTTCTTGGAGTCGGAATTGTGTGCACGAATAGCTGAGCGTTACGCTACATCAAACGGAACCAAAAAGCAAATATTGATGCATAATTTGGAGGAAGCCCTTCACCCTTGTTTAAGGGAAGTTGATGAACCTATTAAGCAAAAGAACACCGGTAGGCCGAACACCGAAGTGTCGAGGACCATCCAAAGAAAAGAGTTGAAAGAGTATTTGTCTAATAAAAGAATATTGTCTAGGCACGAGCGTTCGGAAGCCGAATTTGAAGATGAGCCGGAACCTAAGAAAATAGGTCGTCCAAGAAATGATCAAAGTGGACCAACCACCCGACAAGTAAGGCCAAAGATCTCTACAAAGCCTTCTCAAGTAACTCACCCCAATGTTGTCGAAGAAGTTGTTGAGCAAATGAACGCCTCGCAACAAACCCAACCAATGGAAATTCTTACTATAAAAGAGGACAAAGGTACTCTTCGTTGCCCTAGAGATCTTAATGGAAGACCAAATCGATCCACATATACAATATACAAAAAGTATTTGGAACAACTCCCTCCACTTATCATTCCATTTGTTTTGTCGACCGACGAGGTTGATGGGGATGGAAATTATGGGTTTCACGTTGCTACGGAACAAATGGGTTACTTTAGAGAGGCGGATATCGAAGATCTCACCCAATGCCAATATTTAAGAAATAAGATGGCGGTACAACTAGTGAAGGACAAGGGTTTTTATATGGAGATGATGAGGCGAGGAGATAGATACGACAAAGAACAAGAGTTCAAAGACTTAGTTGCGCGTGTGAAGTGCCGAAAGGGATTGAAGACAATCGGATCCAAGTATTGGATGACAATGCCTAAGAGTAAAGAAAGATTGTCCGTTACCTCCGTTGAGTAAGTGGCACGATTACTTCCCGATGAACCATTGCAAGGATTGGGTGAAACAATATGAGTCCAACATGGTTGATTGGGATCGCGTTATGGACAACAACTTTCCCGCTGAGTTACTCGAATTGATCCCCTCGGATGATGACGATGTTTGATCGTTTTTTTTCGAACATGTAATTTGTACAAGTTTTTTGGAAACTTTTTTGTGAAGATATATGATTTAATCGGTCACAAAAAATACAATGTTGTCTCCCGAATGTAGGAATCGGGCTCTTTGATACACGTTTTGATTCCGAATATTATAATCGGTTGGTAATGATACACGTTTTGATTTTGAATATTATAATCGGTAAAACTCTTAAATATCTATCTACCGATTTGGTGTTGTATTTACAGCACTCAAACATCACATGTTATTCTTTTTTCCCAGTCCGAGATGCAACAATCAACGCGGCTTCGAAATGTAGAAACGACTCTCTTCTCCACTTGGAATAAGCATCTTGTGCCGCAAACCTGTCGTCTCTGTGCCTAGCAAGAATACGGTTGTACTCGGTGCACAATTTTATAACATGGTGCACCCTTGAAGAAACATGGGATGGTTCATAATTGTGGCGTGGCTTCTTGTACTTACCAACAAAAGGACCCAATGAAACGTTAATCCAAAATATACGATCGTCCTGCTGTTCTTTGGGTAGATCTTTCACAATGTAATAATTTTTTATCCATTCGGTCTCTTCCTCAACTTGTTTTAATCTTTCTCTATGATGGAATTGTTCTTGACCTCGCTTCTTAGCCTTGATTTCCTCTTCCTCCTCCTTCGTTGCCACTAACGATGGTTTAATTTTTTTGGGTTGTTTGTTCCTTTTTTGTATTTCTTCTTCCATTGTTGCAATTGATGTAGTTGTTCGCTTGCATCTTCGAAGTATGTTGTCGATTGATGATGGACGTGCCATTGAAAAGGTTTTTCATTCTGATTTTTTACTCAATAATAACTGAGAGGGGTTACCCTCCTTATATAGATTAGAGTTCCAACGGCTCTAATTTTTGAAAATATGGCCGTTGAGGTTTCTGAAAATATGGCCGTTGAGGTTTCGTATAAATGATGCACTACAATCGGTTGCTAACGATACACGTATTCCCTCCGAATAGGACATTCGGTAGCGAACTTAAATTTTTATCTACCGATTAGGTTGGTATTTCTAAACACGACTATATTATTCGGAGGATATTTTTTTTGTAAAGTCCCGAATGTACGATGGCCCAAAAATCAGAATTTGGGGAAAACTGATACTTTTCAAATTTTGAACTTGCAATAATCGGAAGTAAACTTAGTTACCCAAACTTCCGAATATGGGTTGTCTAACCTTCTATATTGGCCCTTGGAACCACCTAGAGCCATGGCATGGTTTTTTTTGAACTTGTAATATTCGGAGGATAATTTATTTTTGTAAAGTCCCGAATGTACGATGGCCCAAAAATCAGAATTTGGGAAAAACTGATACTTTTCAAATTTTGAACTTGCAATAATCGGAAGTAAACTTAGTTACCCAAACTTCCGAATATGGTTTGTCTAACCTTCTATATTGGCCCTTGGAACCACCTAGAGCCATGGCATGGTTTGTTTTGAACTTGTAATATTCGGAGGATAATTTTTTTTTTGTAAAGTCTCGAATGTACGATGGCCCAAAAATCAGAATTTGGGAAAAACTGATACTTTTCAAATTTTGAACTTGCAATAATCGGAAGTAAACTTAGTTACCCAAACTTCCGAATATGGGTTGTCTAACCTGCATGGTTTGTTTTGAACTTGTAATATTCGGAGGGTAATTTTTTTTTGTAAAGTCCCGAATGTACGATGGCCCAAAAATCAGAATTTGGGAAAAACTGATACTTTTCAAATTTTGAACTTGCAATAATCGTAAGTAAACTTAGTTACCCAAACTTCCGAATGTACAACACAAATCATTGTCATTTATCTGCTCTTCTTTACTTTACGACCGTGAATACCTCCCAGTCCTGCACGACCACGGGGTTTAGCACCTTCAGTTGGAGCACCTTCAGCGCTCGATGAAGCTCGAGTTCTTTTACCCTTCTTTGATACTGCCACCTTGGGCGGATGCCTCTTCGTGACTTTCTCCCCAAACTGGGCAGCATAATCTTCGTTATCCATATTATCAACTAGGTCTCTAGCCTCTTTGATCTTCTCAGCTGGCATGGGATCTCTGCTCTTCAGGCATGCAGTTAACATTTTGGAAACACGCTTGAACCTATTCACCTGTTTTTATACGTAATGACATAACATCAAACGGTAATTACCTAAGATTTATAGGAATAATATAAAATGAACAAAAATATAAGAACACGCATCAGTCTATCATAACCAGCTGGTTTGTCTTTGATGATACAATTATAACTTGAACCCGCCGCAGTAGTGTTGGATTTGATTTCACGGATAACCAAAGGATGTGATACGTTGTTATACCAACTCATATAGTCTGGAGAATTTTCATCACCTCGGGTGGTTCGTCTACCAGTGTCGATAATGAAGTCATTCCTCTTATCCCAGTTATCAAAAACAGTAGGTGGGCCTGTGTGAACAATCGTGAGATTATCACCACTAGAAGAGCACAACTCCAACTCCAATTTGTAGTAATCCCCCATTTTCTCCACAGGTTGATGTTGTATATACCTGTGTTGTCGCATCACCCTAGAGGGGTTATACATCACATATCATGTGGGGTGCCACAATGGTCCAAAATAAAGGGACAAGTCCGACCGAACATTTATATGCCCACTGGCTCGATCTACCTTTTATGGATCAAAGCATACGTCCGAGGCCTTCAATTGGTCCAAAATCTCCCTCATGTGAATCAACTGCTGCTCTTTTGTCCTAGAACGGTTGTCTTCAAATATATAATTTGTTCCTCTAGGAGTACCTTTGCACCACCCCGGGTTCTCTCCGGCCAACTTCAGGATAGGGAAGTGGTCATAGATCCATGCCTATATACATAAGAAACCAAGTTTTAGTAAATAGATTGTGTATATTCGGTAGTAATTTCCAAACATTATTTCTGATTATATATAATCGGAAAAAAAACTGAGTACCTATCCACCGAATACCCAACATTCGGAAATAGATATGGATCATTTCCTAACGAATATGCGTCATTTGGAGTTCAGTAACCTATATTTTTTCTGGCCTGTATATTCGGTAGTAATATCAAAAGAATATTTCCGATTATATATAATCGGAAATAAAACTAAGTACCTAGCCACCGAATAACCAACATTCGGAAAAAGAGATGGATCATTTCCTACCGAATATGCGTCATTTGGAGTTCAGTAACCTATAGTTTTTTTGGCCTGTATATTCGGTTCTAATATCAAAAGAATATTTCCGATTACTACCGAATATCAAAAGAATGCTAGGCATTCCGTGCCCCAAGAATAGTCACCGACTTCATGGAGAGGATCCAAAAGTTGTATAAGGTTGGCGTCGATCCGGTTGCCAGAAGTATTGAGGAATATGACACATCCCAATACACAAAGGAGATCTGCGGTGGCAGCTTGGTTCACTTGCTCATCAATTAACGTTCCATTCTTTTCCTTCTCCAAGGTGCCTCGGAACATATTCATCAAAGCTGTAATGTTGATCTGTCTTGTTCTGTAACTTGCATGCCTCCTAAACTCTGCTATTGTTGTCTCTTCATCCCAACCTAAGCACTTTTTAGTTAGAGCATAAAGTTGTGCCCAACTTAACTGCTTTGTGTAGTTAAACTTCACAGTTGTGCCTTGGTCGGGAATGTTAAGAATCTGCACAACATCATCCGGAGTAATCGTCATCTCCCCAAACGGCATATGGAAAGTATCGGTTTCAGGATACATTCTCTCAACGAACGCCGATATGGACACACGATCATGTTCCAACAATGAATTCTCGGCGGCATTAGCTAACCCCGAGTTGGCAACAATTGACTTGAACCTTTCACATTCACCGGATAAAGGCCACGCAAGCATTTTTGTTGGTGCGGCGGTAGGTTTGAGTAGACGGACCGCATCTTGATGATCCTATTAAAGTACATAAAAAATCCTTAATACAAATATTACGATATAACACATAGACAATACATTAATAAAAAATAGTAATTTTATTACCTCGGTTTCGTATATTTCTCTGGCCCATGAGTCTTTGTATCCAAATAGCAATTTTGTGCCTGCTGGAATACCCTTCTTCTTCAGGTGCTGAGGGACAAGATGTGGTGCTTTCTTAGCAATATCCTTCTTTACACCATCTTTTCCTTTTTTGGCTTTTTGGGTACCACTTGGTTGTCCTTCTTCTTCTAATCTTGGCACTGGATCAACTGGTTCAATTTCATGGTGGGGTGTAACTTGTGGAGCAGTTGGTTCTGCACTTTGTTGAGCGGCTTGTTCAACACTTGGTTGCACCCCTTGTTCACTGCCTTGTTGTCCTACACTTTGTTCAGCACTTGGTTGCACTCCTTGTTGACTGCTTTGTTCTTGTAAGCTTTGTTGAGCACTTGAATTATCTTTGGCACTCCTTTCCCTCCTAGCACTAGCTGTCACTTTCTTCCTCCTTTCTCGACTTTGTCTAAACAACAAAGAAATGAACAATATTTACAAATTATACAATCGGAAGACAAAGTATGGAAATATAACCTGCATGTACACATTCGGACGTAAAAGGACACATACTGTTCCCGAATACAAAACAATCGAAAGCTAACTAAACATATTTACAACCGAATATGCATCAATTGGAGTTCAGAAGCTCTAAATTTTTCATCCCACACAATCGGAAGAAAAAGTACAAAACTATAACCCGAATAAACAAATTCGGAAGTAAGAAGACACATATTTTTCCCGAATGAAAAACAATCGGAATATAACTAAACATGTTTACAACCGAATATTCATCAACTGGAGTTCAGAAACTCTAAAATTTTATCCTACACAATCGGAGGTATAAAACATTATATTGTCTTCCGAATAAATACTGGCCCCAAAATGGGATTTTTCCTATATCAGAAATTTTGAGATTTTTTCAATATACATATATATATATATATATATATATATTCGGTAGTGAGTGTACTTCCGAATACTGTGTGTCTACTTAAATATATTCGGGAGCCAAAAAATTCATTAAACTACCGATTATTACCAGTTTGTATCCAGGAAGATATGACCAACAATATTCGGCCGATAACCATCAAATATTTCTTCCGAATACTGTCGATGTTCTTGAGAAATGAAGAACACGACTACATTCGGAAGTAAATAAGCATGAATATCGCCCGAATCTGGATAAATAACCGAAAACACTAGAAATTTTTTTTCTCGATTCGTCGAATTAAAGCGAAATAAACCCCAAAAATGATAGATTCTTACCTAATTGGGGCCATTTGAAGTTGACGAAGTGTTTGACTATCGGAATCGCAACCACCGACTACATCGACGGGTACTTCTTCTTCGCGTTCTTCGCGTTCTTCTTCATTTGCAGCAACAATTTCTTTATTTCTTGCTAAAATCCTGGATTGATACCCCGAGCAACGTTTTTGGTTCTAGGTCTGTGAGTTTCATTTCCCTTATCCATTGTTTTATAAACGAATCGACGATGTTTTGATTTTACGATTTGCGGCGATGTTTCGGTTGAACACAAGAACGAGGGAAAGTTTTTTTTTCTTCCACAATCGGAAAATAATATGAAACTGGAAGAAGAAGAGTTGAAATGAGTAGAATTTTTCTTTATTTGGTTTTTATACAGTTTTACCAGAAGGACATTTATGTAACTTCAATATCATATAGGGTACCCCTTAACTAGAGTCTTTGGCTGGGTATAAATTGATGGCCCCTAAATCCTTTCGGGTGGCCCCTAAAAACGCGAGGCTTTTTTGGTCCAACTAATTATTGTCTGCCTTTCATTCATCAGAAATGTCATCAAGATCACATCAAAATAATTAAATAAAATCTCGTTCAGTCTCTTGTGGTCCGCAGATATTAATTGTCCTCCGCTCCCTTCTCAATGAGCTTGTGTGCATGCATAATTGCAGATGATCTAAAAAAAAAACAAGAGAGCTTGTGTACATGTAGCTAGATGGTTTAATTTCAATGCATGTCAGGTATCATACATTGAATTGGATCCTAACATTTAGTGCATAAAAAGATAAGTAATAACTCGATTTCGAGTTGCTTGAGAAGCAGTGACTTCGTCTCTAATGATGTAATTGTATGAACCGTATCAGTTATTATACATCGTTATGTCTGTCCATCGGTGATCTGTATCTACTTCTCTTAAATTGAGGTAGCACCATGTTTCCTTTATTATTTTCATGTTATCGTTTACATATGAAGTAATTAAGAAATAAGAGCTCTTT
Source organism: Papaver somniferum (assembly GCF_003573695.1). NCBI lineage: Eukaryota > Viridiplantae > Streptophyta > Magnoliopsida > Ranunculales > Papaveraceae > Papaver > Papaver somniferum. The sequence goes on from NW_020622934.1 coordinate 3,989,416, forward strand.
TGGTTTCATAATAACGGAGTTGTACAAAAATCATAATTATTAGAAAATGTTGATTAGCTGAAAAAGAAACTAAATGGAAAGGCTCCTACTGGAATAGGCTGACCAATCTCGAATTGTGCAGCCATATGGTGTGCACTGTGCATTACCATAAAGAAAAAGAAGAGAAGAAGTTAATGATTTACCAAAACACCCATCTAGGATCATACACTCAACTCCATATGATATCTACCTTCATTGTATCTATTCGCCACCAATTCTAATCTAAAAGCAATAAAATTGAGACCAAATAGCAAACCAATTACATAAAACAGTAAAGTTTTGACCATCGACTATTCAACTACAGATATTTTATATAGGTTAATAGTACATCAATGGAGCTACAGAGATGTTGATATAGCTTTCGCAACGCCATTTCTTACACTTTAATACTCGATGTTTCTGTTTGTGAAACTAATTAGAATATAATGCATCCCATGATAACCTTTTGGCATGCGCACTTTCTTTCGCAGAGATATCTTTCGCATGGATGGCACCACTCATTAGAAACCGTTAAAAGTGAGAAGGATACGCGGGATAATTCTGAGACACACGAATAGCAAATATTATGCACGTTGCGTCGCTCAAAGTCTGTTTTTAATCGGATTTGAAGATTTTGTGCTTAAATTATGATATCTTCTTTAGATTCAAGACAGTTTGGTCAAAGGAACCTGGACAAACCAAAAATTATGGCTGTTGAGAGCACTTAATAGTAGCTTATGGGGCGTACAAAGTGATACTTTTATAGTTGTCACTGCCTACTGCATTTCGTAATTATAAAGAAATATTTTTTGCCTCTGCATTTATGACATGAGGAAACAGTATGTGGCTGGATCTTATCAGCATAATGAAATTACCTTTTCCTATGTTTCCATTGTAGGCCGTAACAGTTCCTACTGATCAGAATTAATTCACTCGTATTAAACTCATAAATGACCAAAATGCTCATTGTATGTATACCCATGAATTTAGTGAAATATAGAGTATATGAAGAACCATAATTGAAGGAACGCTTGTTTCATTTGGATTTGGGCCCAACAATTTATGTCAGAATTGCATTAAAAATCCTTGCGTTTTTAGGGGCCACTTAAAAAGAATTAGGGGTCAACAATAAAACCTAAATTGAATCACCCCTTATCTTTTTTTTTCGTAATGGCAAAATTGTCTTTCAATAATCGGAAGTTAAACATGAATTCAGTAGTTAGTGTACATTTAGTTATTGCTAGCAGAATTATTTTAAGTTTTTTTTTTTTTTTAGGTTCACTTTTTCTAAAGAAATGATGAACATCAACCAGAATTCTAGGATTTGCAGTATCAGGAACATAATCGGTAGATAAAAATCTATTTTACCTACCGATTATAGATGTTGTTCTTAAAAAATGATGAACATCAACCAGAATCGGTGATAATATGATTGTTATCTACCGATTATTCTTGATTTAAAAAATTCAATTTTTCTAAAAATTAAACACAATCGGTGGATAATGAACACAATTATTACCGATTACGGTACCGAAATTCGAAAATTTAAGAATTTTTTTCAAAAACTCATTTTGAGGCCAGTATATATTCGGAAGTTTAATTAACTTAAAATACTACTGAATGTGGCAATTTTCATTTCACATGGCACTATATAATCGAAAGTTAAGTTCACTTACCTTACTTCCGATTGTTATAATTCCAAAATTCGAAAAATTAAGGTTTTTTTTTCAAAAACTCATTTTGGGGCCAGTTTATAATCGGAAGTTTAATTAACTTAAAATACTACCGAATATGACAATTCTCATTTGGAAATGCCACTATATAATCGGAAGAGAAGTTCACTTACCTTACTTCCGATTGTTATAATTCCAAAATTTGAAAAATTAAGCTTTTTTTCAAAAACTCATTTTGGGGCCAGTATACATTCGGAAATTAAATTTACTACTGATTATGGTGGTACCAAAATTCGAAAATTAAATATATTCGGATATTAAAGTAACATAATTTACTACCGATTGTGGTAGTACCAAAGTTTAAAAATTAAAGGATTTTGACAAAATTTCATTTTGGGGCCAATATTCATTCGGAAGTTAAATTTACTACCGATTATGGTAGTACCAAAATTCGAAAATTAAAGGATTTTGGGAAAATCTCATTTTTGGGACATTATATATCCGGAAGTTAAATCAACACAATTTACTACTGACTATGATAGAACCAAAATTCGGGGAAAAAAAATCTGCTAAAAATAACTAAATGTACACTAACTACCGAATCCATTTTAATTCTCGATTATTGAAGGGCAATTTTACCATTACGATAAAAAAAGATAACGGGTGACTCAATTTAGGTTTGGGTGATCCTATTTTGTTTTATTATTGTCCCCTAATTTCTTTTGATTGGCCCCTAAAAATGTTAAAATTTGTAGAAATGGCCATAGTCTTTACTTCTTGCGCAATCTAAAAGGTTAAAAGATTAAAATGTTAAAATTTGTAGAGCATAAGATCTTCAGATGATAAGATTAATGAAAAAAAGTAACCAGCCTTCCCACTAACTACTTGATCAGTGAATCAGTGTCCATCTCCATTTCGGAGTTCGATGTTCCCATTTTACATTAGCATTAGCATCAAGTAGATTAGCAACAAATAATTTAATCCATGGAAATAAGTGAACAGTCATTGCAAGCATATCTAATAATTACATCTCTGGTGCATATTACCTCTGTAGTGCATAACTTTCGCATAGGCTCCGTCAGTGGGTCATAATTGTACAACTTTCTTATCAGCTTTGGTTGGTGAAATTGTATTTCTCTGTTATTGTTTTCTGACATTTATTAGTCTTTCGTGATTCTTCTCCCACAATTTAAAATATAAAACCTCATCAACAGGTCAAAGAATGCACTTTTAACTCCAATTTACACCTGCATAAATTGAGGTGTTCACGAAGAACTCCTCTCTCCACCTGCATAGTTTTTTAGTTCTAGAGTTAATGTCCTAAAGCCTAATCTTTACAATGTATCCTCCACATTAGTTGTTTTTAGAGCTCTCTTTTTTAGATTGTAAGTAACTTACAATTGAATGACGCACCTTGAGTGATGACTGTTTTCTCTTTAGAGTTAATTAACTACGAACCATAGTATAACTAAATTACCTTGAAGCTTAAATAGTCTGCAATTTTCGTTGTATTTAACTTCTCTTGTATATTCTGCAACATTTGCATTTTGGTGCAGAGACTTCAAAGCCACCCGTTTTCCTGCCAGTCAGAGCTTTCGTTTAGATTGTTACAATCTTACAGTTGTATCACGCAACTTGGGCGATGATTGTTTTCTCCCACGAGTTAACTACAAACAACAATATAACTAAATCACATCAGTGCATGAGCATGGATTGTCTGCAATACAATTTTATGTACCAATCAATGAGAAAAATCTGAGAGTGAATCTTTCATTATCAGAACCAATTGATCAAGTGCACGACTGCAAACTACAATAGTGCATCCTCTTGTATTCATCATTTACTTGCATTTCGTTTAATGAAATGAAATCAATTAAGTGACTGACACAATTATCTAATCTTGGATGGCGTATAAATATAAAACACACATCAGTCATCCATCCTGTCTATAGGACAAAACTAACAACCTTATTATTTGGCTAGCCATTTTGGATATTCCATCTAAACTTGGTATAAAAAAACGATAAACACTCACCACTCTCGAAAAATAAGCCATGCAAAAAAAAATTGGTGGCGCCCGTAATTCCTATATGTACATATAGACTCAGTCACTCAAAGCATACCTGGAAGGGACTCAAACCAACAATGAGAATAATAAATTTGCTGCTAATTAAGAAATAAGGATAGGCTATCGATACTCCACGAGAAAAAAAAACTTTATAAATTTGACTGATTATCTAACCTGTGATCATTAAACGTTATAAACAGAGACTTACGAATATAACACAAAATCGTAAAAGCCTGTAGGGATACGATTAAATCAAACAAAAAACCAGAAAACTAATGTAAGCACCGGCACAATAAGAGATGCAAAACTGGCATATTCATCTTTCAATCCATCAAAACCAAACAAAACAATCACGGCTAATAAAAAGTAATGAGGAATTTGTGAACACTCAAATCACGAAGGCATCCGAATGCTCACAACCAATCATCGTAATTTAGAGTGATTTGTGATGATGATATCTTAGTGTTGATTCCTTGGCTCAAAACCTTCGGGTTTATCACAGCCTCGTCTAACAACTCCATGCGGGGCGTTTGCGCACGGGATATATGTAAAAACAAAGAAAACAATACATACAAGTAAAGATCCATGGGTTAGGCAAATATAAAGTGCTGAAATATAAACAAGACCGAGGTTTACGTGGTTCAGCAATAAGGCCTACGTCCACGAGGTTTGTTGTTTCACTATGTTCTTCACGGTTACAAGAGTAGTCGAATGACTTTTGGGTTTACATGTATTTTCTCTTCTAAAGGATTAACTTACACTCGAAATCTCTCTCTCCTTCCCTTCCTGATTTTTCCGATCCCCCTTCCTCTTGGTGGAGAGGGGGTATTTATAGGGTTAGAGTGTGGGTCCCATCTCTGAAGGCCGTTGGAACCTTATCTTCTAGTGTCTTGTGTCCATCACGCAGAGGTCTGCATTTGCCACTTGATCACGCAGAGACATCCTCGCTCGTCCCACGGGTTGATCGACACGTATACTGCTCAGAGTGTTTAATGAGGGTAGTTGAGATGCCTGCTCGTGTCAGACAAGTGTCTTCTGCCCCTGTCACGTCCGTGTCAGCTAACTTTCTCTCCACCGTTGATCTTAGCTTCTTTTGGGGATGAGATAAAGTAACTCCTTGGGGTTTATTTGGTGTTCCGTAGTGCATCGTATTTTGATGTCTTGGCCTGCATGCTTTCCACGTATCTTTCTATATACACGTGTCTGATGGTGAGATATATGTATACACAATTTGCCCCTTTTCTTCGGGCTTGAATGTTTGTGCATTGAAGAAAACAGTCGTTGCATATTCTTCTATCTCTCCTAATAACTTTTCCTAGATACTTGGGCACGTCTTTTATTTGTGCATTAACTGCTCATGTAACGGGCACGTTTCCCATTCCTCCATTAATTTCCTTCTCTTTCTTTCGGGTATATTAAGGAGAGAAAGAAAATTAATTTCATTCTTCCTAAACATTCTCTCGGTTTGCATTCTTCGTTCTTCAGCCCTTAAATTCTCTGTCAGTCTTCATTCTTCCGCCCTTAAATTCTCTGTCATTCTTCATTCTTCAGCCCTTAAATTCTCTCCACCTTAGCATTAATCACGCTTGCCTCCTCTTTATTTCTGATTTGTTCTTTCTGCTGCTGTTTTTGCTGGTAAGTTTTTCTTTTCTTTGTTTCCACGGTTTTACGCTATGTTGATTTGTAAATTTTCTGCTACTGTTGTTCCTTGTTTGTGATGAAGAACTTCTTTTAATGCTTGCATGCTAGTTTGCCCATGTTATTCGTCTTAAATCAAGGAGGCCATTGTTTTCTTGTATTGATTGAGCTTTTCAGGGTAGGGATTTTATGGAATTTCGAGCATGTATGCGAATTTTAGGGTTTCTGCGTTATCGTGTGTGGATTGCTATTTATGTGGTTTTTTGATCGTTGGTAATGTCCTTGAGTTTGTTTTTGACTTGTTTATGATTAATCTTTTCGCAGCCATGTCTGACCGTCCGCGGCTTCCTTATCAGACTCCTGGTTCTGGTCTATCGAGATCTCCTCCGCGTAGAGAGTCTCAAGATGATGTTCGTAGAAGTCGAGTTTCTTCTGGGGCGAAGGCCTCATCTTCTAGGGAAGAGGTTCCTTCGACAAATCCTTCTGGGGCTCGAAAAGTCTTCGATCGCGCGGTGTCTCGTCCTCGTGATGATGTTAGGAGTACGCAGGCACCGACTCGTGCTGTCGCTTTTGATGTTCCTCCTCTACGTTCTGTAGTGCCTGAGCATCATCTGCCGCCCCCTCCTACAACTTCTTTTAAAGGGAAGAATACGAAAGGTGGTGTTCCGAGGGCTGAATCTTCAAAAAATCCTTCTTTGAAGAGAAAGGCTTCCGAGGCGTTCATTGGTTCATACGGTCCCGCCGAGGAGGATGAGGCTGCCCCATTGATACGCAGCGTTTCGGTCAGCAAGAAAAAACTAACGTTCAAGCATATTGATCTCGAAATTTTCAAGGAAAAGCATGAGCTTCAAGCCTTCGAGGTTCGTTTCTATGCCCCTGAGGATGATATTACTTATGAGCTTATCTCAAAGTATGAGTTCGATGAATTTCATTTGTTGACTATGGTTGGAGCGTTCGAAGCTGGTCTTATGCTGCCGTTGTACAAGTCAGGTGATTCCTTCTACTATGATGTGCTTGCTAGTCGTGAAGGCTCTTCCACCAATACTCAAAGCCGTTCTGTATCGCAACTATCGGGGAATTATCTCCGTGCCCTGAGGGAGTGCTATCTGCGGAGTAAGGGGGAGACGACAATGACTTGTTACGTTCCCAATCCCGCGGAGAAGGAATGGTATACTCCTGAGAATTTCAATAACTCCTTCGGTGATTACGTCAATAGTAGGAACCGTAAGCCGTGGAGTGTCAGCCTTCGGAATCTCGCTGCTCCTCGGGGCGAAATTCGTCTGTTAAATGAGGTCAGCGATGCCAAGCTGAAGTATGTTCCCGGCACGGAGGGGTCTAGTCAGCGGAAACTTTTCCCGGCCCGCGAGAGGATCAAGCGCGACCATGACTACGAGTGGCACGCTACCGTTATCGAAGTTGTTGGTCCATGGGCGTACGGTTGGATCCGTGGTCCACGCGGTTGGCGTCCTACTGAGAGTAGCAAGCCACGTGAATCTCCTCATGCTCGTTATGGAGATTTCTGTCCCTGGCGTTTAAACTTCGCAGGTATGAATTTTCCTTATGCCCTTGACGTCATTGAGGGAGACGAGGAGGAAGGTTTTGGTGCTATACTTCCACCGAGGAGTGCCTCGACTGCTCAGGTACGCGGATTCTAGCTGCGCTTCTCCTTCTTTAGAAATTCAACTGTTCGGGAAAAATAATTCTTTTTGTGGTGTTGGTTTTCAGGTGTCGAAGAAGAAAAAGATTAAGCCGAAGCAGTCTTCTATCATTGTGAGTGAAGAAGTTACAAGTCCGGTGAACGAAGAGTTTGCTGAGGATGAGGAGATTACAGATGGGGAGGAACGTACTGGTACTTCCCCTATCAATGTCGAAGAAGAGGTCTGTGTGGGTCATGATGGTGATGAAGGGAGAAACAACGCCGTGGTAGCTGATGACGGTGTTATTGGTGATATTTCTGTCCCTGTTGGGGATGCCGCGGATACTCTCCCCACCCTTTCTCAAGAGTTTTCTTTTAACCGGATGTATTCCACAGGGGAGTTCTTGGATGATGCCCTCGATTTTCCTGAGGACTTCTCTCTACTTTCCCCCAATGATGATTGGGATGTGCTCGGGGGTGCTGGTAACGGAGACGTTGTTGTTCAAGATGGTGGCGCGGAGGAGCATGGTGCGCATGTTGGTGCCGACATTTGTGCTGAAGGGGCCGTGTCAGAAAAGGGGAAGTCGGTGATTGATTCTCCTGCTGCGGATCTTCCTCATTCGCCGACATCTGAGGGTGAGGACGCCATAATGGATTGGCTCAAGGAAAAGAACCTGCTATTTGTCCCTCATCCCGCCCCTGTTGTTGCTGGTGAAAAGGATTCTGATGCGTATACCCGTCGTATGATGGAAATGTCTTCCAAGGCGCGGGTGTCTGAGGCCTGGGGAAGAAATTTGAGTGTTCCCGAAGCTACCCTTGTGTCGGAGCCTCCTACTTCCGTTGCAGATATGATGGCCATAGCCGACGGGTATCAATATGGCTTTCCTCAGTAGCGTGTCTTGGAGGTAAATTTTCGTACATACTTCTACGTAGCGATCCAATTCTTCGGTGAAATAATGTTTTTCGTCTTGATGTGTAGATGATGAGGAGTGAGCATCGTAACCACGTGTTGTATCAGTTCTTCAAAGCGAAATCTCTGAAGCTCGAGGCTAAGCTTCGTCATAGAGAAAAGGAATTATCTGCGGCTGAGGTGGAAATAGAAGAGCTGAAGAAAAGCCTCAAGGAGAAAGAAAAGCTGGGTGAAGCGGAGGCCGGTCTTCGTTCAGAGCTTGTTGTTTTCGCGCTGAGTTAGAGCAAACTCGCGGCCAAGTTTCAGCTTTCACAGGTTTGGTTCTTTTTTCTCTTTTCCCTCGCAGTGTGTCGTCATTCCTCTATTTCTTAGTTGTTCTGTCTGAGTCTCCCCACCCTATCTCCAGTGGGTGGCGTCCCCGAGCTGATATGGCTTCGAAACGAAAGAGCACGGCAAAGATCTCGTATTAAAGATCTTGTTGAGAAAATTAAGTGAAGCCAAGAAATGGGATGCTCGGGCTGAGGTATGGCGCGCAAGGCATGTTCAGATGGTCGACATGCAAAATCTGTATAACCATGACCGTGCTTTATTTAATGGTACGCTGCTGTGGACACGTGATAGTCTGCGGGAATCCCGTGAGCGTACTTCCTTGTTGGAGTCTAGGATTCAGCTTCTGGAAGAAGAATTACAGAAGGCTCGATCCATTCCTCTTTCCAGGAGTTAAGGAAGTATGCTTGTGTCAGAGAAAAGACGATGCCCGTGCCGAAGATGCTCTAAGCAAGGCCCTTGCCGCGTCCCGCGTTGAAGTAGCTCGTCAGGCTGAGTCTGAGGAAATCTTGAAGTGTGTATGTACGACTTAGCAAAGGGGTATCAGAGATAAATAAAGAAGTCGACCACCTTCGTCACATGGATTCGATGAAGCAGGTAGAATTAGATGCCTGTCAATTTACTCTCACCAACCTTCAACTAGACTATAAGAAATTATCCGCGGAATATGACATCTTGATGAAGCGCGAGATGCGGTTGTTAATGAGTATGAAGAGGCTTCGGCTTGTGTCGAAGGTATAACCCTATTCATAGAGTGTGATTGTGTCTTTTCTGTGCTAACTCCCTGGTGTTTATCTTTTCAGAGCTCGAGACAACTCGCGTTGCGAATGAAAAATTGAAAAGGCCATTTTCCTTAACGCAGCAGGGAAGAACAGACCAACCATTTAAGAGTTTGGCGGCAACACGCGAGGAGGTCGTGGTGCTGCTTCTAGAGAAGTGAATCGTCTATCTTCGTTGTTTCCCCCACCCAAGCAACGGACGTTATTAAGCACAAGGCTCGTGTCAATTGGCTGAGGAACGAACAAGATGCTGAGAAGATAGAACTTGGCCTAAAGAGAGCATGGTCTTGTGAAAACTATCCGCGTCGTCCAGTTCCTGCTGCCATGCCTTCCCCTCGGGACCCTCATCTGGTGGGAGCGTCCCTTCAAGTCTTCCGACATCCTGCTGATGGGGCGCATTATCTAGGTAGAGACCGCACATTTTACCCTTCCCTTTTTGTAATTATGTAACAGAATATTTTTTGCTAGATATGTAAAGGAATATTTTTTTATGTGTATCTTCTTGAATTGGCCTTTCACTTTTGTAATCATCCTTTATATGAAATGGATCCTTTTCTTGATATACCTTCGTGATCGTCTTGAGACCTGTCACCCCCGCTGGCGAATCCTGGGCCAGAGGATTCCCAGACGGTGGGGGCCGGGCAACGTTCTAGGATATGGGATTAAAATATTTACACACCCATTCCGACCCGTTGCCTTAAGATTGGTTGGGTATCTCTTTCTGCTGGGTGCCTTCCCCCTGGTCTTACACTTATGGACACTGATGGGGGAGCCCTGAGAGATTGTAGATTAACTACTTTCCCCAATATTGTCGATAGATTCCGTGACTTGATAATTTGAAAGCTTGTTTGATTGATAGGTTGAGGCCTGCAATTCCTCTTCCAGAGATAGAAACATGTGGAGCGGTCAGGCTCCCTTCTTCTTCTGGTACACTCCAAGCAGATTCAAGTCTGCGTTGCTCCTATGGGAAGTATGGTTTGAGCCACTTAGCATTCCAAGGATGCCGGAGGACCTCGCCTTTTAGATTACGAAGGTAGTAGGAACCGTTACCCGCAACGTCGTGTATTATAAAAGGTCCTCCCCACGTAGGTGCTAATTTTCCCCATTCTTTTCTTGCTGATACCGTGGGATTGTTCTCAACACATACTGCCCTCTACAAAATTCCGAAGCTTTACCTTTTTGTTGTACTCCCTTGCTAGTCTTCGTTGATAATTTTCCATCTTTTGTAATGCTGCTTCCCTTCTTCCTTCCAAGTCGTCCAACTTTCTAACATCATATCTGTTGTGAGGTTTTTCTCCCAAGCTTCGGTCTTCGTGGTTGGCATGAGGATTTCCGTAGGGATGACTGCTTCAGCTCCATAAGTTAGAAGAAACGGGGATTCCCCGGTGGCGGATCTTCGTGTTGTCCTGTATGCCCATAACACATTGTGCAGTGTTCGCACCATCTCCCTTTATGCTCGTCTAATTGTTTTTTGAGTATAAGGGCGAGGGTCTTGTTGGTAGCTTCCGCTTGTCCGTTGCTTTGAGGGTATATGGGGGTGGACTTGTTCTTTCTTATTTGAAAGTATCGAAGAGCATGTCTATATTTTTCCCCTGTAATTGCTTGCCATTATCAGATACAATTTCAGCGGGTATACCGAATCTGCAAATGATGTTCTGGAATATGAAAGTAAACACATCCACGTCTCTGATCCTGGCCAAGGCCTTAGCCTCCACCCATTTACTGAAGTAGTCCGTGGCTACTATCAAAAATCGTCTTTTCCCTGATCCTTCGATGAAAGGCCCGACGATGTCTACGCCCCATTTTGCAAATGGCCACGGGCTATCGACGGAGTTTAACATTGTTGCCGGCGCGTGGATCTTTTTGGCGAAGCGCTGACATTCTTCACACCGTCGGGACATCCTCGCGGCATCCTGTATCATTGTCGGCCAGTAATATCCTTGCGTTTTTGCTTTGTCAGCTAGTGATCTCATGCCGCTATGATTCCCCGCGTCACCATAATGGATATCATTTAGAATTCGATGCCCCTCTTTCCGGGACAAGCAACGTAGTAATGGTCCAAAAGGATTTCTTGTACAGGACCCCATCCCGAAGATCATATCTTCCTACTTTGGAGAGTATCTTCCTAGCTTGTTTCTGATCCGCAGGTAAGCTTCCTTTTCGAGAAAGGCATGGATCATCTCCAGTCATCTTCGTTGCTGAAGTCTTCGTCTTGATTTGCTCTTGACAGGATATCTTCTTCGTCAAAGTCGTTATGGATGTCTTCTCCTACCTGGTCTTCGATATTTTCTTCCACTGTATCTTGATTGGTAGCGAAGGAGAATTGAGATGCAATCGAAGGCTCGTATACCCTTGCTATTTTAATAGCTTCGACGTTTTTATCCCTCAGCATGGATGATATATATGCTAGGGCATCCGCGTGCCTGAGGTCCCTTCTGCATAAGTGCCGGAACTTAATTTCGGGATTTGCGATGCCAATGTTTGGACCAAGGCCATGTAAGCTGAGAGGGTGTCATCGTACACATTATACTCGAGCCCTATTTGCCGTATGACAAGCTGCGAATCACTTGTCAGCCTTACATCGGTTACCCCCATCTCTATTATTATACGGAGGGCATGTACGACAGCTTCGTATTCAACGATGTTGTTGGTATGCTCTTTGAATTCTAACCTAAGTGCCTGTATAATCCTTTCTCCGGTTGGGGTGTATGACAATGCCTATTCCTGCTCCTTCCTTATTTTTGGATCCGTCGACGAAGACTTCCCATTGTCTTTGACTCGCAGGTTCGAGGATATCCATTGGATCCTTGTTTTCTTCCCTCGGCTTCTGGTATTCCCTTAATCTCTTCGTCGTTGTCAAGGGGGAGGTCTGCTAAGAAATCCGCCAGAACTTGGGACTTCCGAGAATGTTGAATTTCATGAATGATGTTGAATTGGTCCAGATGGGTGTTCCATTTGGCTATTCGGCCCACTTTTCCCGTGCTTTTGAGGACTGCTTCCAATGGTGCTTTGCATGGGACCCTGACGAGGTGAGTTAGGAAGTAGGTTCTCAGTTTTGAGTAGCCCATACCAATGCGAGGATGAGTTGTTCATCTTAGTATAGTTCCTTTCCGCAGAATTGAGGGTCTTGCTGACGTAATAGATAGGTTGTTCTATCTTTGTATTGGTTTTGACCAACACTGCGCTGACTGCGTCTTCTGTTGCTGCTATGTACATGCCAAAACCTCGTCAGGATCTGGCTTCTGCAGGATCGGGATTGAGGCTAGGTGTTCTTTGATTTTTTGGAATGCTTCCTCGCATTCAACGGTCCATTCGAACCTGCTCCCTTTTTTGAGAATATTGAAGAAATGTTTGCATTTGTCCGAGGACCGGGCAATAAATCTGCCCAAGCTGCTATGGATCCATTGAGTTTTGTACTTCCTTTAAATTCTTTGGGGACGGCATCTCTACTATGGCTTGAATCTTTGCTGGGTCTACCTCGATGCCCCTTTTTGTTACCAGATACCCGAGGAATTTCCCCGAGGTGACACCGAAAGTACATTTCTCCGGATTCACTTTCATGTGATGTTTTCTCATTGCTTCGAAGATATTCCTCAGATCCTGGTGGTGATCTTTACGCAGCTTGCTTTTGACGAGCATGTCGTCAACGTAGACTTCTAAGGTTCCTCCAATCCATGGCTTGAAGATAGCATCGACCATCCTTTGGTATGTTGCCCCTGCGTTTCGAAGTCCGAAGGGCATTCTAGTGTAGCAATAAAGGCCATGTGGGGTGTAAACGCTGTGTGTGGCTGATCTTCTTCTGCCAGGGCTACTTGGTTGTAGCCAGAATGTCCATGAATGACAGTTCTTCATCCTTCTATCTCTTCTACTGCTTCTACCAGCTGATCTATGCTCGGCAGGGGATAGCTGTCCTTTGGACATGCCTTGTTGAGATTAGTAAAGTCGATGCATATTCTAACCCCTCCATTTTTCTTAGGAACAATGACCATGTTGGAGATCCAGGTAGGGTACTTGACTTCCTTGATAAATCCTGCGTCTAGTAGTTTCCGAAGTTCTGTTTCTACTGCCTCATGATACTCTGGAGCTACTTTTCGTATTTTCTGCCTGAACGGGGGCGTGCCCGGTTTGATGCGTAGCTCGTTTGGATTACTTTTGGGTCAATCCCCGGCATATCTCCTAGCTTCCAGGCGAACACATCCGCGTATTCCTTAAGTAATTTGGTTAAAGAATCTTCCCTTCCTTCGTCCATTATGGTCCCTATTTTGATCATCTTCGGGTTTCTTCCGTTCCTATGTTGATTTCTTTACGGGCTCCACTGGTGTGAACACAGGCTTCGGATTTCCGAGGACTGGGACGTTCTTTAATTGCTATTTAGCGTGTTTCTGTTCTTCGCTGGTTGTTGAAGTACTTGTCTCTGTGCTTAGGACATTATCATCTTTCGTCAAGCCCTTCCCTGTAGTTTCCTTGAGGAACAGGTCTATGGCCTTCTCTTTCGCGGTTTCTTTATTTTTTACTCTTCGGATTTTTCGCTCTCTTCTTGCTCGTTGTTGATATGATCCTGAGTGGCCTGGCACTCTCGTAGTGACCCGATCTCCCTTGATTTCCATTACTCCCTCAGGTGTTGGAATCTGAGATATTGGTGGTACGTTGCCGCAACTCCTTTGAGTTTATGTATCCATTTTCGTCCAATAATGCGTTGTAGGGGGAAGGGGTGTCCACCACACTGAATCGGGTTTCTAGTTTCATGGGCCCTGCGTTAACCTGCAACACGATGTCTCCCAAGGGCTTCGTGGCTGCTCCATTGAATCCGTAGATGGTGTATAAGAGGTCATTAACTGTTCATCATGGAGCTTCATCCGTTTGAATGCATCGTAAAATAGGACGTTTACGGAGCTTCCCCCGTCTATGAGGATCTTTTTGAGGTTACATCCAGCTACTGGTAGTGTTAGGACCAAGGGATCGTTATGGTCTTCCATATCTTCTTCGATATCCTCGGCATCGAAGATGATAGGAGATTCCATCCATCTTCGTGCTCGTCCACCACTATCCCATCGACCTTATACAATTCGCAGCGGTCTTCGAATTGCTTCCGTAACCTCTTTCCTATCTGCGCTGTAAGTGAGGGCCCTGTGGCTTCAGAACACGAGATGGTGTTGATTGTTCGGTTTCCTTCCGGAAGTTGGACTGGTTTGGTTCGCTTGGATCTATCCTCGGTAATCCTTTCGTACGTAATGTTTGAGCTCTCCCGCATCAATTAATTTTTGGATCATTATTTTAAGGTTCTTGCACTTTTCGGTCTGGTGTCCGTTGAAACAATGATATTCACAGTAATCTTTAGACTTCTCGGATCTCGGGGGCTGCTTTCCCTTAGACCATGGCCACTCCAGTTTTCCCTCCCTTTGATCTCTCGTAGGATACGAGCATAGCTAGCGTTGAGTTTCGTGTAAACTTGATCTTCGAATTTTCGGTCACCTGTTCTTCGTTCATCCCTTCGTTCCTTCCTATCTTCGTGAGGTCTCTCCACTGAGCAACTCCTTTTGGCCCCATTGGTTTGTTCCGCTGAATTGGTGCGGTGAGATCTCTGCGGATATGCCCTCGGGTTTTCCCGTTGAATTTCTTCAAGTCGAGCGTGCTTTTCGATAATTATTCGAAGATCTCCCTCTGTCTTAGGCACGCTCCATGAATTCAACAAATAGGGGACTCATTCGGTCTAATCCCCATTTGTAGCAATTGATGCTTACCACTGGGTCCACGCTCCCTATGGCTTGGCAGATCTTGTGCCATCTGTTAGTGTACTCCCTCGTGGTTTCCTTGTAGCCAATCGCTAGTGAAAAGAGCTTATCCATTCCGGTGTTTACAGTCTTGTTGTACATGTATGTTCTTAAGAATTTCTCTGCGAGTTGGTCGTATGAGTGGATGGAGTTTGGTGGCAGATTATCAAACCATGATAATGCGATCCCTTCAGGCTTGACGGGAAGTATCTGCAGTAGTACGGCGTCGTTCTGACCCCATCTAGCTAAGACACGGTTGTAGTACCGAATATGTGCAAGGGTCGCTGGATCCATCATAGCATTCGAACGTTGGGACAGGGCATTTCAGTGGAATAGGGGTGTTGGCCAAGCGATGAGTTAAGGGCGTAGAGTTAGCTTCTCTCATGACCTCTTCTAACCTCCCCCCCCTTGTCTATTTTTAATTGCCTGATCTCGGCCATCATCTCATCTCGTAGCTCTTCCATCGCGCGGTGGTGCCCTAAGTTCTTCTGCTCGTTACCGTGATCTCCGTCGTCATAATCCGGGTCGGATACGCTACTTCCCCTAGTCGCGTCTCCATTAGCCGCTATGACGACTCTACGTCTCGGTTTGGCTCTGGTGCTTTGGAATTTGCTTCATCAAGTTGTTGGCTGGTCTTCGTGCTTAGAGCAATCCGCTCCTTTAAATCTTGATTTTCTCTGGCCAACAGGCTACAGCATCTGCGTAAACCTGCTGGCTCTTCTTCAGTTCCTCAAGCTCAGCCATCAGTCGATGTGATTGGTTGGACCCCTGATTGGGAGTCCCAGCGCGTGCCACTACGGCCATGGTGCCGCCTTCCTACGGTCTGCACTAAAGGTGGCAGAGGTTCAGCTTCGGTTGCTGGCATTTCCAAATCGGGGTGAGTGCCCCTCTGCGGTGCTAGAGCCGCCGGTATGGTTTGATTTTGATCATTTGTTGGTGGCATTCCAAAGTTGGAAGGTGCACGGGTTGGAATGTTCTGGATTCATCCACCCTTTCTCTTGGTTGATGAAGTTGATTCATAGCGCAAGTTTTGCTAGCCTCTGCAGCCTTCGGGACTACCGCAGCCGCACCGTACTTTGTCGCCGCTGCTCTGAGAGCCGCGGCTGCAACTGAATTAGCGTTCATAGGTGAAGTGATTTCCGCAGTATCTTGCCTTTGACTGGTCATTTTAGCTTTGTCTCCTTTCTGCTTGCTTCGGGTGATGACCGGGGTTGTCCTGGGTGTTTCCTTTGACAAAGCTTTGAATTTTCCTGCTTCCTGCGTCTTTTCCATCACGGGTCCTTTTGTCGACAATGAAATCTCGCAGAAACTCGCCTTCTTTACTCACAATCCGTTCTTTCTGCACAAGGGAATTTCAAACAGCGAAAAACGGGAATATCCGCGTGAATCGTGTTAGTTGGCGAAATATCTTCTTCCAGGAGAGGATTAATACATACGAGTTACAATACACGGGTTAAAGTTTTATTAAAAGAGATCCTTTTAAAAATGCAAGTAGATCCTTTAAAAAACTACGAAAACCCCCCTGAGAGACAGGTTCGCACGAGATCTAAAGAAAAACGTAAATCCATGGATCAAAACAATAAATCTTATCGAAGATAATAGGTGCGTTTTCGAATATAATAAAGTTAACAAATGATCTATACGGTCCGAGCTAATAAATCAGAGCAATCATATGCCAGTTTAAGATGAAATCACAGGACAAGATAAATCTTTTACCGGGACGAAGTCCCTGTTTCTAGCGCCAAATTGTGAACACTCAAATCACGAAGGCATCCGAATGCTCACAACCAATCATCGTAATCTAGAGTGATTTTTGATGATGATATCTTAGTGTTGATTCCTTGGCTCAAAACCTTCGGGTTTATCACAGCCTCGTCTAACAACTCCATGCGGGGCGTTTGCGCACGGGATATAGGTAAAAACAAAGAAAACAATACATACAAGTAAAGATCCATGGGGTTAGGAAAATATAAAGTGCTGAAATATAAACAAGACCGAGGTTTACGTGGTTCAGCACTAAGGCCTACGTCCACGGGGTTTGTTGTTTCACTATGTTCTTCACGGTTACAAGAGTAGTCGAATGACTTTTGGGTTTACATGTATTTTCTCTTCTAAAGGATTAACTTACACTCGAAATATCTCTCTCATTCCCTTCCTGATTTTTCCGATCCCCCTTCCTCTTGGTGGAGAGGGGGTATTTATAGAGTTAGAGTGTGGGTCCCATCTCTGAAGGCCGTTGGAACCTTATCTTCTAGTGTCTTGTGTCCATCACGCAGAGGTCTGCGTTTGCCACTTGATCACGCAGAGACATCCTCGCTCGTCCCACGGGTTGATCGACACGTATACTGCTCAGAGTGTTTAATGAGGGTAGTTGAGATGCCTGCTCGTGTCAGACAAGTGTCTTCTGCCCCTGTCACGTCCGTGTCAGCTAACTTTCTCTCCACCGTTGATCTTAGCTTCTTTTGGGGATGAGATAAAGTAAGTCCTTGGGGTTTATTTGGTGTTACGTAGTGCATCGTATTTTGATGTCTTGGCCTGCATGCTTTCCACGTATCTTTCTATATACACGTGTCTGATGGTGAGATATATGTATACACAGAATTAATTCAAAGAGAGAAAACTTTTTTACCCGAGATGTTGTATTCAAATCAAAGAAGTAGCGCCACTCAACCACACTTTTCATAATACCTAGAAAACAGAAGACAATCACACATCAGACGAATCATCCACAAAACTGAAACCCTAAAAAACAAAAGGAATAGAAAAACAATCAACCATTCTCGGAACAAAAAATTCGAATCGATTAGGCTTTGCTTGCGCTCTTATATACATGGAGATAACGATAATTTTGGAATTGACGTTATATTTACCAATAAAAAGCTAAAATGGTTAGTATGCCTCCCTATTATTAAGAAAATATTCTTGATTAGAAGTATTAATTCCATTTTTAATCTTCGGAATTTATTGTTTTTGAGATAATGTAATTCAATTTGTATATTATATATATTTGGATAGCCACGTAATAATCTGTCAAAAATATTAGACATTCAGTATCTTGCACGTCTTGATATGGATCTTATTATATTTTGCTATTTTTCTTTAGTGGAAGGAATAATTTTTTTAATGGAAGGAGTAATATTGAAATTCATTCATTATGTTTATTGCACTTTTCATCTAATGTTCTTTTTCTCTCGTTCTCGTAATTTGTTTAACGTCATGTATTATTCAATCTATATTAACAATTTTATCTTTGGACTATCATGCAGGATTAACAATCTATTTTTTTAAGAAAGAGAAAAAGTGTTTCCATCTACAGGTTAGTATCTCGAACTCTACGCCTTAAATCTGATCAATTCTTAGTTAGGAGTTGTAATTAGGCGAGTTTTATTGTTATAAAAAGTGTAAATGAACATTGGACATTGGATTTTTTTTATATATAATTTTATGATTGATTTAATTTTATAATGAAATCACGATGAATATTGCATATTTAATTTTATTATGGTTTTATAAGTATTTTTATTTTTTTGGTAATGTTACGTTTTTATATTAGTTTTGGTGATGTTTTTAAGATTTTATAAGATTTAATAATTTTAGGTAACTATATTCTCGAATGTGATTGGCCGGATAATATATTGTGGGTCCCAAAGATTGTCTTCAATTTCTATTGGCCGAAATAATAAATGGTGGGGCCAGAATCAACCAGAAACTCCGATTAACCACGTCGCTCGAAAAAATTCTGTTTTTATATAAAGAATAATATTATAATGTACTATGTATTGAAATACTAGGTATCACCCCGGCCTACGGCCGGGGAACAATCTTTTCTGATTTTTTTTTCTGTTGTTTAGTCGGATGGTCAGTATTTTCCCATAAAATTTTAGTCATTAACAAAAGTGTCATATAAGAAAACATCGAGTCTATAAGTTAGTCGGGGCCTGCGACCCTAATGTTTTGTTGGTCAGTTCAAATTATCTGTGGCTTACGGCCCTGGTCGTGATTTCTTAAGCATGCCCCAGTGTTTTGTTGGTCGAGTCAAATTTGTCGGGGATTATATCCCCGACCGTTGCCTCTTAAACATGCCCTAGTATTTTTTCGGTCGGGTCAAATTAGCCCCGGCCTTTACCTCTTAAGCATGTCCTAATGTTTTGTTGGTCGTGGTGAAATTAGCTGGGGCCTTGACCTCTTAAGCATGTCCTAATGTTTTGTTTGTCGTAGTGAAATTAGCCGGGATTTACAGCCCCGGCCTTGGCCTCTTAAACATGCCTTAATGTTTTGTTGGTCGTGGTCAAATCATGGCTTCTTAAGCACGCCCTATATCTTGTTGGTTAGGGACGACTATAATATTTAGTTAATCAGATCATAGTAACATGTTTAGTTAGTTGGGTCGATATTTAATTAGCCGAGTCAAAATATATATTATATTTAGTTAGTCGGGTCATAGTATCCGGGTCTACGACCCCGGCCATTAGGGACGACCATAATATTTGGTTAGTCGGATCATAGTAGGATGTTTGGTTAGTCGGATCGATGTTTAATTAGCCGAGTTATATTATAATATTGCGTTTAGTTAGTTGGGTCATAGTAGCTGGGGTCTACGACCCAAGCCATTAGGGACGACCATAATATTTGGTTAGGCGGAGCACGGTAGCATGTTTAGTTAGTCGGATCGATTTATAATTAGCCGATTTAAAATATTGTGTTTAGTTAGTTGGGTCATAGTAATCGGGGTCTAAGACCGCGGCAGTCAGGGACGACTATAATATTTAGTTAGTCAGATCATAGTAACATAGTTAATTAGACGGGTCAATGTTTAATTAGCGGAGTCAAAATATTGTGTTTAGTTAGTCGGGTCACGATCCCATAATAAGGACGACCATAATATTTGGTTAGTCGAATTATAATAGCATGTTTAGTTAGTCAGGTCGGTGTTTAATTTATTTATTTTTTCTGATCGGTGGGTCGGTGTTTAATTAGCCGAGTTATAATATTATGTTTGTGAACTTATAACTCATTTAAAAGTTATTATAGACCGTATGTAACAGAACTTTAAACAAAAATGGGGGCTATTTTGGCCTTTTTACATTTTTCTTTTATAAAATCAACCTTCTCCCGAAGAAAAAAGAAAAAGAAAGAAATATAATTTTCAAATAATTTCACAATGTACTCACTGTCAGAAACTCAGAAGGCATGTAACATGCAAGAGTGTTGGAAACTGGTATTCAAACAGTAGTGGATCGTGAGATCTATACTGATAGAATATAAACAAATTTAATTCTTAATTGTTGTCAAAAAAAAGTATTGTGAGAAAAGACAAAGCCCTATCCAGAAACCTACACACCTAAAAATGTTTAATCAAACATGGTACAGGAGTTCTTCCACCGTTGGTGCAACCACAATAGTTAATAAACATGAAGCACATATCAGCATCAAATGATGTTATCCATGTGAAGTCTGTGGGATCCAATCTCTAAGTGAATTCTATTAAGTTACATCAAAACTATCTGTTAGAGCACTGCTCGGTCGAATTCGCATGCGTTGCTATTTCAAGCATGTTTGTCAATGTTAGTGATCAAAACAATAAGTCTTGATTTCTAGTCTACTATAGCTAAGTCTCGGACTAGGATAGAAAGTGCAGTTGAGCTCAAGAACTCCATGACGATCATCATACAAGAGGAAGAACTACTCAAGGAACTGGTGGAACTTCATCGACTAAAAGGTATGTGGAGACTTGAACTTATCTATCACTCAAAAGTCTATCTACTCTATCTCCTATCTTGAGACAAAAGTCGTTTTGCTATATAGACCTTGATTATACACATTTGTTATTTCGAGCCGAGTTTATCTCGCCTATCTATTTCTCGAAATATGTGCTGGTAAGCTTTCGCGTTGGCCAAGTTCATCTTTACCTCGTGACGAAGTCATGTTATGTTTCAATCACTTTGAAAATGGCTTTGACGAAAAATGGTTTGTGAATAACAACTATATAACGTCCTCATCCCGAGAATATCTGCTGGAGTTTGTGAACTCCTTCCGGGAACTTAAGTCCGCGAACTAAGTCCGCGTACTGGTGTTGGTTATATCTAAAAACGGTTATTTGTGAACTTATATTTATATTAACTAAGGAATGCAAATTGCAAACCGTGGCTATAAAGTTCATGAATCGATTCAAGTGAATCAAATCCTTTTTGCTTCGATTGTGTCTTGTATAGTTATATAAGATTTATACAATTGATCTAACTAGTTCATTTGAGTCATTTGAACTAGTTATGGTGAAGAAGAATATGGTTGATATGAAAGTTCTCATATGGCTAACCATTTGGTTAACTACTGTTGAACAAACAAATGTACATGTTTGGGTACGGTTACACAAACCTAAAATCGTGCATTTCATTTGTGTGTAACAAGCTAAGTTTTCGATCCAACGGTTGAAAGATATTAGCTTGAATCTAATCAGGTTTTCATCTAACAGTGAATATTGAATGCTTTGTTAGTAAGATAACATTGATTGCAAACCCTGATCTGAAAGACTATATAAGGGAGAACTCTAGCAACTGGGAAACCTAATCCCCAGACCTCCTGTGTGATACTAGTTATATAATCTAGAGTCGATTCTCCTTTAACCTTAGGTTTCTTCTCGAGACCCTGTAGGTTAACGACTTGAAGACTTCATTGGGATTGTGAAGCCAGACCGATATTACTTTCTTGTAGTTGTGTGATATGATCTTGCTGATTCTATCGTTATGAGTACAATCGTAACGATTGGCTTGAGATTGTTATCTCCGATAGGCAAGATATAAAAGTAGTCACAAACATCTTCGTCTCATCCTTTGTGATTCCACAATATCTTCTTTCGCCGCGTCGATTAAGATTATTGTGAGTGATTGATAATACTAGGATGTTCTTCGGGAATATAAGTCTGGGTTATCAATTGGTTCCTGTTCACCTTGATTTATCAAAAGACGGAACAAAACTTGTAGGTATTTCTGTGGGAGACAGATTTATCTATTATCGTAGACTTTTCTGTGTGATACAAATTTGTTTATTAAAGACTTCAACTTTGGGTCGTAGCAACTCTTAGTTGTAGGTGAGATCAGCTAAGGGAATCAAGTGCGTAGTATCCTGCTGGGATTAGAGACGTAAGAAGCACAACTGTACCTTGGATCAGTGTGAGATTGATTGGGCTTCAACTACAGTCCAGACTGAAGTTAGTTTGTAGTAGGCTAGTGTCTGTAGCGGCTTCATACAGTGTGTGTTCAATCTGGACTAGGTCCCGGGGTTTTTCTGCATTTGGGGTTTCCTCGTTAACAAAATTCTGGTGTCTGTGTTTTTTCTTTTCCACATTATATTTTGTTATATAATTGAAATATCACAGGTTGTGCATTAAGATCAATCTATTAGAATATCCAACCTTTGGTTGTTGATTTACATTGATTGACACTTGAACATTAGTTTTTGGTACCGTTCAAGTTATTTCACATAATAATCAGGCTTACGGATTTCTATCTGTTCGATTTGCTGATTACATTGTGAAATAGAGATATTAGAACTCTTTGGTATACTTTATTAAGATTGTGTCTAGTTGATTCTCTTGAAAGTATATTGGAGTTAGTCCATACAGATTGTTAATCAAAATATTGGGTGTAGTTGTTGTACCCCCGCTTTTTTAATTGGTATCAGAGCAGGCAAACACGTTAAAGACCTTACAAGTCTGTGTTTGTAGCGATCTGACTTTATGGACAGAGGTGCTATCTCTATTAACGTACCACCAGTCTTCGATGGCTCTAATTACTTATGGTGGAAAATTGTTATTTGAGCTTTTCTTCAAACACGTGATTTTCAATCATGGGTATATGTAGTTAATGGATATGATGCTCCCGTTGTGGCAGTAGGAAATGTAAATGTTCCTAAGGAAATTGGTGAATACAGTCCTGCCGAGATACTTGTTGCAAAGCAAAACTCTAACGGTTTGGATGCCATCATACATGCCATTACCCCAAATCTTCAGCACCATGTGACTACGTGCACTAGGTCTAAAGATACTTGGGATATCTTTGAAACCATATTCGAAGGTAATACCAGTGAAAAGGAATCCAGGCTTCAAAACCTTAATTCCGATTGGGAAAATATTCGTATGGAAGAGAAAGATTCATGTCATGAGTTTAATCACAAAGTGTCTGAAATTGTTAACGCATCTTTTGCATTGGGTAAGACTATTCCTGAAAAGGACATTGTGATGAAAATTCTCAGATCACTGCCATCTAGGTACGATTCTAAGAAGCATTCCATCGTTGAAGGAAATAACCTTGATGCTCTTTCTAGAAACACGTTGGTTGAAAATCTAAAGATCTTTGATCATGAGCACACATCCAAAATCGGAAAGGATGTTGCTTTTAAAGCACAAAAGAACACTAAATTACTTGACAAAAGTAAAAGTGTTTATGTCTCTGAGGATGATCTTTCTGAGACTAATTCATCAGATGAATATCTTGACAAATCAGTCTCTATGATCACAAGACAGTTTAGAGATCTTCTATTGAAGAGAAGTAAACGGTTTTCAAGAGACATACCTAAGTCATCAGTTAAACCTCATAATCGTATTCCTCCTAAAAATTGGGACACGGATGAAACTGATGACGAGGATATGCCTCAGTTCTTTAAGTGTAAAGGTTTTGGTCATTTTGCAAATGAGTGTCAAAATCGAAAGAAATACACTGGGAACAAAGGTCTAGCTGCAACTCTTGATGAAACGTCTGACAACTATGATTCTAATGAAGACGAGAAATCAAGTGTTGCGCTTCTTGGTGAAAATATTGATTTTTATAATTGTATCAATACATACATCAATCTTGATATTCTTTCAGAAGAAAACTCAACCAATCTGGAAGAAAAAATTGACTCTTTTCTTGAAAACTCTGTATGTGATGTTTCAGGTTCCACTGCGTGTCTAGCTGCTTGCGCATCTCAGATGACTGATTTTTATCCAAGATTGACGTGCTCATATTGTTCTGTAAAGGGTCATGAACTATCAAAGTGTTACAAGTACAAACACCAATTGAGGCATGTCAACAAACTTCAACGAAGAGCAAATCGATTAGCAAATAAGCTTAAACTTGCTCAGAAGACCGCTGAGGTATGTAGGATTTTATCTTCGTCTAAGAAGTTAGTTTCCAAGGATAAAACAAGACCATTAGAGAAGAAAGTATGGTCAAATCGTTTCGATAGACAGAGGTCTGTGGATTCCTCTCAAGAGGAAAATGGTGGACAAATTTTTGTTCACCGCAACGCAACTTGATTGTGTTGATTTGTAAATCTTGTCTCCTGTGCCTGATCAAAAGAGACAAGATTTTGTACCTCTCAGGCTTTAGGAAAAGGTTGCTCTATTCTTTTCTTAGTTTTGTTTTTTAAATCCCTATCTATCAATAAATAATGGTTATTCTCGAAAATTCTACTCTCTTTAGGGTTCAGAATTGTGCGTGCACGAACCTGTTAAAGGTTAACCCTACATTCCTTTTTTCCTTCTTTTAAACCTCTTTTTATCTTAAGACTGCTTGTTGAGATTGTGATTTCCTCTCACAAACCCATACGTTTATGGATACTCCGAGTATCATGTCTTCTGATGAAAAAGATGTTAATAAGATTGTCAAGCCATTAATCATGAAGGAAAAAGAGAAATCTCCGTTAGCTCCGACATTGAAAAGAAAAATAAGGAATGTGAGGAAGACTAAAGATGTTCCTTCAAATTCTCAGAAGTTTTCTGATGTTCTTGAAGTGTTGAAGGAGATGCAAAAGGAGATTCAACAAATAAAAGCTTTTGTGTTTAAGACTCATGAGATTCAGAAGGCCCTAGTTCGACATCAGTCAAGAAGGTTTATTGACATTAACTCCTATCTTGATGAACCTTATGTCCCAATGGTTGTTGACGATAAGGAGTTCGGGGACGATAAAGAATTCTTCAAAGGTCTTAACATCTAGTAAATCTTCGGATAAGAATTTTCTTTTCTTGTTTTATTTAGAAGAATAACTAGAGTTTGGAATAGCCATTATTGTGATTACATATAGCTATGTCCAACGTTTTCATCTTCATGTTTTTAGGTTTATTTGTTTAAATTTTAAAATTGTTTGGAAGATGATTGTTGCAGTATTAATCTTTATGGTTTTATATATTGCAATTTGTTATGGGATATATGTGTTTGTCTCCATGAACTATGATTGTCCCATACCTTGTCAAGAGTTAAGTCTTTCATATGTCAATATGCATGTATTGATAAAAGAATTAATGAACTTTTGACAAATATAAAAGTTAAGCCTATTAAGCCATTTATTGATGGAAGATAGGTTAAAATCTTTTGTTGACAAGGATTATGTCTATTGTATGTCATTGTGCGAATAGTGATGGAAAATAGAATGAATCCTTGTGTATTCTACAGTATTGATCTTTCCTGATCCATATTTTTATGTTATACTGTGAGGCTCCGTAAGTTCTCTTATGTCGAGCATGATCAATTAAATTCATCACTTTTTGTGGTTAATTTGGTTGTATATTTCCGATTAGATTAATTATGGGTTCTCTTGTGATTAATCTAATTGAGTATTTTTAGATTCA
This sequence comes from Papaver somniferum, assembly GCF_003573695.1. Lineage (NCBI taxonomy): Eukaryota > Viridiplantae > Streptophyta > Magnoliopsida > Ranunculales > Papaveraceae > Papaver > Papaver somniferum. The sequence goes on from NW_020622934.1 coordinate 4,014,842, forward strand.
AATTCATATTCGTATGTGATTTGTTATGTTCAAAGAAATCCTTTTTTTTTTGAAATTAAGGTCTCTCTTGTTGTTCCTTCGGGAATGACATATCATGGGGGAGAGTTCTTAATTTAACTTGTGCTTAATTGCCAAATCTTTGTGGGGAGTCTGGCTGTGGAATATTATAGGAATTATCTTGTATCTTTATAAACTCCTTGATGAAAGCATTTAGCTTCGGATTTATGATTGCATCTAAACAAGTTGATATGTGCTTTTGTTAATGGTGGTTTTTAGCTTAGGGTTAAAATTGTAAAACCTTGCATCTGATGTGACGTCACTCTGTAAGGAAACGGAGCTACAAGTTTCAGCCTCTCCACTAGCATACTTATTGAGTCGTTCAATATATCCACATGAAATTTACCCAGACTGGTGGGTGTAGCAACCATCCCAAACACTCTGTAATACCTCGCCAATACAAGACTCACTGAGTACTTTTCCTGTGCTATGTTCCCCGGCAGAACCCTTAATATCGGTATGGCATGACGGATTTATGTTCACTCGCAGCAGAGTAGCATGGACCTCCAAGTACCAAAGTTAAGGCCATTGCACAAAATGCTCAGACGGAAAGCACACTGCATTCTGTAGATAAGGATTTTTGTGGCAGCATACAAAATCCAGCCAATTATCGTGATAACTCAAAAAAAACTCATAAACCCGACTAATTTGCAAAATTAGGATTTCGCGCCCCGCGCAATACACTAGACCCCGTTGGTCGAAAAACTATTCTTATCCAAACTAGGCGATTAAATCCGCCACAACGCATTAGAAGTGTGGCCACGCCCTAGCTTGCCGGCCCCACTTCCCATCGACTAATCAAGTCGCTCTAAAACCCAAACACTCTCGCCAGAAGTGTAGCCGCGCCTTATGTTTGGCCGGCCCCCTTTTCGTGGCCAATCAAGTTGCTCTAAACTTGCCACCATACATTAAAGGCCAAACGCACCCTGCCGCGCCACCATACTAACTGGCAAGCCAAACGCGCCCTGCCACGACAACATATTGATCGGCATGCCGACATGTCACTATACCGCGGTAACATGCCAACATGCCACTCTACCGCGATAACATGCCAACATGCCACTCTACCGCGGTAACATGCCAACACGCCACTCTGCCGCGGTAACATGCCACTTCGTAGCAACCTGCCATAAATAGCCACCACACGGAAATCCCTACTCTTGTGGCCTTTTCCACACTACGGCCTTTCCATAGTTCCTTTGGCATATCCATGACGCCATTCGCACAAAAGTATCGCCATGCCACGACTACTAGTATGCCGCCATGCCACAGCTACTGGCACGCCGCTATGCCACGGCTACTGGCACGCCGCCATGCCACGGCTACTGGCACACTTCTATGCCACTGCTACTAGCATGCCGCCACGCCACGGCTACTAACACGCCGCCATGCCACGGCTACTGGCACACTGCTATGCCACGGCTACTAGCACGCCGCCATGCCACAACTACTAGCACGGCGTTATGCCATGGATACTGGCACACCGCTATGCCACGACTACTGGCACACTGCTATGCCACGGCTACTAGCATGTAGCCACGCCACGGCTACTAGCACGCCGCTATTCCACGGCTACTGGCACACTGCCATGCCACGGCTACTGGCACGCCGCCATGCCACGGCTACACCATTGCCATGCTGCTATGCTACGGCTATGCCACTGGTATACCACTAGCATGCCGCTCTGCCGATGGCGCCACTCCGCTATACAACAAGATGCATCCATAATCAATGAACATCCTTCCTTGTGAGATGCAATCTCAACCATTCAAGTTCGCTACCGAACTGACACACTTGTGTCAAGTTTCAGGAGACCAGCTGCCTAAATCTTGTGTCCATGGATACGCCAGGCGCCACTTGCACCAACGTGCCACTGGCATGCACGATCCATGCCATCCACGCCACATTACCACTGTGCCGTTATCAGGCGCCAATACAAGGTAGCCATAATCAACGGCTACCCTTCTTCATGAGATGCAATCTCAGCCACCGAAGTTCGCCACCGAACTGATAAACTTGTGGCAAGTTTTAGGCGACTAGCCAAAACGAGCCTAATAGCCTTACATGCTATTTTCCTACGGTAAGTCCCTTGACTTTGACTTACCACATGTAGCAAAGTGCTACATGTTTTCCACGAAAACACTCGAGACATCAAACATGTCACAAACTGGGGGATGCTCATCAGGGTATTGGTCTGGCGGTTACAGCGTGCGGCGTGCAATGCGCCCGTTACAAGAAAGTGTCATGAAGTGGGAAAATTAGTAGTGATAAAAGTAACTGTGTAAACAATTCATTTCCTTCATCATGGAAGCGTAATGTCTTATAGTTACATGAACTCACTTCCTTCATCATGGAAGCATAACGTCTGACAGTTATACGTTACCCTATTCTTCACCACTCAATCGTTTCCACTTCATACGAGACCAGGGTACGTTTCAATATGGCTTGTATAAATAGGCTTCACTTATTTTCACCAAACAATAAGTCTTGGTCAGGAGAACAATACGACATCCAGAAATCATTTGATAGATTTTCATTCAGCTGGCCAGTTCAACTTTCTGATACAAGTCATGAAACACCCACACTTCTGGAATCAACTATTCTGGTCTCAACACTTTCTTCTCTTCCCTTCCTAAGACCAACCCTTCTCCTTCACTTTGTGACTGAAGCAAGCCTGGAACGACCATTTCTTGGTTTAGGCCAGGATTGTACAGATAGATCTCTCGAATCAAAAGTACTCCCGTGCAGTACATTGTTTTGGGTTTAGATTTGTTTCTCATCCACACACCAAAAATTACCAAAATCAGCAGAAACAGTTTTCACCCACAAACAACTTTCTTTTGGTCATGAAATGTCTCTTTTGGAAATTTCATTAGGATCTCGTTTTCGTACCTTTGCCAATTTTATTAACAAAAAAGGGGACAATTAATATGTAGTTCATACTGTTAGAGCATTGCTCGGTCGAACTCGCATGCGTTGCTATCTCAATAATGTTTGTCAATATTAGTGATCAAAACTATATGTCTTGATTTCTAGTTTACTTATGACTAAGTCTCGGTCTAGGATAATCAAGTGTAGTTGAAGCTCTAGACTCCATTGCGATCATCTTATGAAGACGAAGAACTACTCGAGGAACCGGCGTAACTTCATCCGACTAAAAGGTATGTGGAGACTTGAACTTATCTATCACTCAAAAGTCTATTCTATCTCCTACTCTTGAGACAAAGTCGTTTAAGTATGATAGTTTTCATACATACACATTTGCTATTTCGAGCCGAGTTTACTCGCCTATCTTTTTCTCGAAATATGTATTGGTAAACTTTCGCTTTGACCATTTTAATCTTTACCCGTGATGAAAGTCATGATGACGTTTCAATCTTGAAAATAGCTTTGATGACGATAGTCGTGAATAACGATTGTTATAATATTATAGAAGAATGTTTCAATGATTGAAATGTAGAGTTGAGATTACCATCTATGGATATAAGCATATATAATGTGTTCGCACATTAGTGTATAAATCCATGTACCGGAAGCCAAGTGCGTGCATATGTGTGCATGCGGTATTGGTGAAGGAGACAGGTTGAGTACGCGTACCCACGGAAGTTTCACAATGAAAATTTCTGCTGGAGTTTGTAAGTTTGCAAACTAGTAAACCAGTCACCTTAGGTACGCGTACCCGCATGCGTACCCACAGAAGTTTTCAAACCAAAATTTTTTGCTGAGTTTATAAACTCAAAACCGGTAGCTAAGGTACGCATACCCGTACGCGTACTCAAGCTGGTGATATCTCAAATCGGTAGTTCATGAACTTAAAATAATAAATTATAATGAATGCAATCTTTGCAAACAATGGCTATATTCTTAATGAATTGATTCAATTGGATCAAACCGATTTTGTTTCAATTGTGTCTATGAATAAAGACCTAAGCAATTGAACAACTCTTCAACTAGTTATGAGAAAGATGAATACGGATAATATGAAAGTGCTCATATGGCTAACCATTGGTTAACTATTTGTGAACCAACTAAGTGTACACGTTTAGGTACGGTTACTCAAACCTAAATGAATGAATTTCATTTGTGTGTGTGACAAGCTAAGTTTCGATCTAACGGTTGAAAGATATTAGCTTCGTTGAATCAGGTTTTTCATCCAATGGTGAATATTGAATGCTTTGTTACCAAGGTAACTTAGATTACAAACCCTGATTTGAAAACTATATAAAGGAGACATCTAGCATCTGGAAAAACTAATCCCCACACCTCCTGTGTGATACTAGTTGGTTTTCTAGAGCCGATTCTCCTTTAACCTTAGGTTTCTTCTCGAGACCCTGTAGGTTAACGACTGAAAGACTTCATTGGGATTGTGAAGCCAGACGAAAATAATTTTCTTTTAGTTGAGCGATCTGATCTTGCCATTTTCTATCGTACGAGTTCAATTGAATAATTGGCTTGAGATTATATCTCCGATAGGGCAAGATAAAAAGAAATCACAAACATCTTCGTCTCATCGTTTGTGATTCAACAATATCTAGTTTCGCTACCATACGATTTAGATTATTGTGAGGTGATTGATAATACTAGGTTGTTCTTCGGGAATATAAGTCCGGTTTATCAGTTAGTTCTTGTTCACCTTGATTTATCAAAATACGGAACAAAAACTCTTGGGTATTTCGGTGGGAGACAGATTTATTCAATTCTATAGACTTTTATGTGTGAGACAGATTTGTCTATCAAGTCTTCGACTTTGGGTCGTAGCAACTCTTAGTTGTGGGTGAGATCAGTTAAGGGAATCAAGTGCGTAGTATCTTGCTGTGATGAGAGACGTAAGGAGTGCAACTGTACCTTGAATCAGTGTAAGATTGATTAGGTCTCAACTACAGTCCAGACCGAAGTTAGTTTGTAGTAGGATAGTGTCTGTAGAGGCTTAATACAGTGTGGTGTTCAATCTGGACTAGGTCCCGGGGGTTTTCTACATTTGCGGTTTCCTCGTTAACAAAACTTCTGGTGTCTGTGTTATTTTTATTCCGCATTATATTTTGTTATATAATTGAAATATCACAGGTTGTGCGCTGTATCGATCAATTGTGAAATCCAACCTTTGGTTGTTGATTGGAAATTGATTGATCCTTGGATATTGGTCTTTGGTACCATCCAAGTTTTTATCCTTATATTTGATAAAGACTCGCAGATTTCTATTTGCTTGAGTAAAGATCAAATCAAGAGATTGAGATATTAACTCCTCGATATAATTTTCTCTAGATTGAGTCTGACTATCTAGTTGATTCTCTAAAAAATATATTGGAGTTAGTCCATACAGGTTGTTAATCGAAATATTGGGTGAGGTTGTTAGACCCCCGCATTTTCAATTGGTTGACTCTATGGACAAGAGTACTATCTCTGATAAACGTGTCACCAGAAATAAAAATTCTGTTTCTAATAGGTCTACCAAAGAGAAATATCCCTAAATCTCTGTTATAGACGAACCTAGTGTTCAAACGAAACATATTAACACTGACATGTGTGTTTCTAATGAATCTGACTATGTTATTCAATAGGAAACAACTAGAGAGAGTAAACTAATTCTAAACCTTGTTAGAATTCAAGCTGATAGATTCAAACAGTTAAAAATACATGTCAATGTTCTTCTTGGTGTAGTAAAAGACTGTGGCTCCAGTGAAAAGGCTCCTTATAAAGAAAAACCTGAAGTTCGATCAACTCGTATCTTACTTGAGGAAAAGCTTAAAAAGGATGCCTTATATGTTAAACATCTCTTGAGAAGACTCTCCATTCAAGGATGTTCAGAAAAGTATACTATACCATCTACTTCTATTCAAACTGAAAGAGCTCCAGTTTCAGAAGTAATTTCAGATTCTCTTCCCACTCAAACTATTGTGGATGGGATTCACACATCTGTTGTAAGAAAGACATCTCCAAACGATAATTTTAGGTCTGAGATCTCTAATCGCTCACGTGATCAGAATGTGTGTCTGTTTTGTGATTCAAAAGGGCACATTGTGCAAAAAAGGAAATCCCAGTTGAAAAACAAATCTTTGATTCAACTTCAACACACCTTAGATTTAATTATTAAAGGTGTAACTGACATTCGTATGTCTAAACCAATTGGTTTTAGTTCACATCATGTGTTCCCTACCAGGAAGGTCAGTTCGATGAGTTCCTCAAATGCACAAAAACATTATAGACCCGTTAACAAATATCGTCCAAGAAGAACTATTGTTCTCTCTCCTATCACAATTGGAGATAATACAAATTATGATGTGAATCATTTATCGAGTGAAAAGTGCAGATATGAGCGGATGGATGACAACCTAAGATTGATTATTGAGGGATATAAGGAAATCGTCAACAAACTGCGTACTCCATCTAGACAACACTCTTCAGGTAAAAATCCTTACTATGTGTCATATTATGATGATAGTAAATTTTATGATAAATTTTCACATCATAAAAGTCTTCTTCCAAAGAATAGAAGAAAGGGGTTTAACCAAAATCGATATTCATTTGATGAGCTTAAAGCTCATACTTGTGCAAATTGATCACAAGGTTGAAATCTCTCACACAAAAATCTTGGTTGAGAGATATGCTCAGGTATACTTGCGTCATATTATTCTTGGATTCTCAAGCTATTTTCTTATTGTTCTTAGCATGAGTATCTTTTGAAAGAAATACTTGTATAAGTATTTGTATTTTATATGTCATTGTTTTTTCTTTTTGGTTAAACAAGGTGTTACTCATGTATTCTAAAACTGCTTCTCTATGAGACATAGATTTTTAGAGTCATTAAGATTACTTCAATTTGCAAGAGTCTTCACAAGGTTGTGTGCGTATGACTTTTGTCTCCTACATGTTTACCCATGTAACTGGCACGAGTCAACTAAGGAAACACTAAATTTCCTACCCTAAAAAACCTTTTAAGTACCCTACCTATTGAGTTACGTAAGTCACGTACGTATACTCTAGGTTATTCTATGGGTTATCAAGAATGTCATCTTCTTCATCTCACTATGGTGATTTTGCAAAGGGATTTCTTGAGAAAGGATTTGGTTTTGAATCAAAAGGGAGGAAGAAAAGAACTCTTGTAGAAGATGGTGCACCTAATGCCTCGTGCTTTTATGCCTACTCACACCAAGATGTTGAGAATGAGGATATGGTCTCTGCTGAAGTGGTTCATGAATTTCTTAAGTATTTTGAGGAAGCAAAACTGCAACTTGTTGATACAATGAAGGATCTCGATGTGGTTAGAATTGAGTTGAAAAAGGTTACTTCTGACCTTGGTCTCATAAAGTCACATGCTAAAGAACTTCTCAGTAAGGATATCTTCTCCGAAGACGCAGTTGATATTTTGAATCACAAGCTTGAAGGCCTCGAACCCCGTGAAGCTGGCGAATGTGAACTTTGTTTTTATCTTGTGACCGGGTTCTAGTAGATTTTTTATTCTTTTATTTCTTATCTAGTAATCTTCTTATGAGAATTCTATTCTTGTTTTTGTCTAGAAGAATAACTAGAGTTTGGAATAGCCATTATTGTGAGTACACATAGCTATGTCCAACGTTTTCATCTTCTTGTTTTTAAGTTTATTTGTTTAAATTCTACAAAATTTGTTTTCGAAGATGATGATTGAAGTATTAATCTTTATGGTTTTATATATTGCAATATGTTATGGGATATGTGTGTTTGCGTCTGTGAACTATTATTGTCCCATACGATGTCAAAAGTTATCTCGTTTATATGTCGATATGCATGTAATGATAAAAGAATGAATGAACTTTTGACAAGCAAAAGTTAAGCCTATTATGTCAATTCTTTGATGGAAGATAGGTTAAAATCTTTTGTTTACAAGGATTATGTTTATTGTATATCGTTATGCAAATAGTGATGGAAAATAGAATGAATCCTTGTATATTCTGCAGTATTGATCATCCCTGATCCATATTTTATATATATACTGTGTGGCTCCATAAGTCTTCTTGTGTGAGCATTTCCAACTAAATTAATTATAGATTCGTTTGTGATTATTTTAGTTGTGCATTCCGATTAGATTAATCATGGGTTCTCTTGTGGTTAATTTGATTGAGAATTTTTGGATAACAAAATCATTTCTTGGTTTTTGGTGTCCAAATAAATCCTTCTCTTCTTGTAAAAGTAAGGTCGCTCTTGTTTTTCTTTCGGGAATGACATCAAATGGGGGATAGTTCTTTTGAACTTGCGCTTAATTTCCATACCTTTGTGGGGAGTGCGGCTGTGGAATATTTGAGGAGTTATCTTGTATCTTTATAAACTCCGTGATGAATGCATTTAGCTTCGGCTTTACGATTGCATCTAAACAAAGTTGATATGTACTTTTCTTTGGTCTCGAAGTGTCTCCATGAGAATTTCATTAGGATCCCGTTTTCGTACCTTTGCCAATTTTATTGACAAAAAAAGGGAGAATTAATATGTAGTTCACACTACAAATACATATGGTTTACGTGTTTTACAGATCATTATGTAAGGGGGAGTGGTTTTCGTGTTGAGATGAAGTATTGACTAAGGGGGAGTGATACATATCGACATAGTATTGTTGTCGAAGTTGTGATATGAGAACTTTGATGTTGTGTAATAATACTATGACACTGTATAAGAATGATCGAGATCTTTTGTTTTCTCATTGTTATGGATACGGAACTTCAACAACGATGATGCTAAACTTACAACCTTTGGAATCATTGGAGTACTTGGAAGTGACGAATATTTCGAGTAATGTTAAAGCACCAAGGAGAGCAAGCATGTGGACGAGAAGCTACAAATTTTTTATCTATTTTGTAATCCATATGTATTGGTAGTTTTGCCACTAACATTTACAAAGGGGGAGATTGTTAGAGCATTGCTCGGTCGAACTCACATGCGTTGATATCTCAAGCATGTTTGTCAATATTAGTGGTCAAAAATATATGTCTTGATTTCTAGTTTACTTATGACTAAGTCTCGGTCTAGGATAGTCAAGTGTAGTTGAAACTCTAGACTCCATGGCGATCATCTTACGAAGACGAAGAACTACTCGAGGAACCGGTGGATCTTCATCCGACTAAAAGGTATGTAGAGACTTGAACTTATCTATCACTCAAAAGTCTATTCTATCTCCTACTCTTGAGACAAAGTCTTTAAGTATGATAGTTTTCATACATACACATTTTCTATTTCGAGCCGAGTTTACTCGCCTATCTTTTTATCGAAATATGTGCTGGTAAGATTTCTCTATAACCATTTTAATCTTTACCCGTGACGAAAGTCATGATGACGTTTCAATCTTGGAAATATCTTTGATGACGATAGTCGTGAAAAACGATTGTTATAACATTATAGAAGAATGTTTCAATGATTGAAATGTAGAGTTGAGATTACTATCTATGGATATAAGCATATATAGCGTGTTCGCACATTAGTGTATAAATCCATATACCAGAAGCCAAGTACGTGCATATGTGTGCATGCGGTATTGGTGAAGGAGACAGGTTGAGTACGCGTACCCACGGAAGTTTTCATACCGAAAATTTATGCTGGAGTTTGTAAGTTTGCAAACTAGTAAACCAGTCACCTTAGGTACGCGTACCCAGACCGAAGTTAGTTTGTAGTGGGCTAGTGTATGTAACGGATTAATACAGTGTGGTGTTCAATCTGGACCAGGTCCCTGGGTTTTTATGCATGTGTGGTTTCCTCGTTAACAAAACTTCTGGTGTCCGTATTATTTCTATTCCGCATTATATTTTGTTGTGTAATTGAAATATCACAGGTTGTGGTTGTATCGATCAATTATGAAATCCAACCTTTGGTTGTTGATTGGAAATTGATTGATCCTTGGATATTGGTCTTTAGTACCATCCAAGTTTTTATCCTTGTATTTGATAAAGACTCGCAGATTTCTATTTGCTTGAGTAAAGATCAAATCAAGAGATTGAGATATTAACTCCTCGATATAAGTTTTCATATCAAAAATTTATGCTGGAGTTTGTAAGTTTGCAAACTAGTAAACCGGTCACCTTAGGTACGCCTACCCACAGAAGTTTTCAAACCAAAAATTTCTGCTGAGTTTATCAACTCAAAGTTAAGGTACGCATACTCGTACCCGTATTCAAGCTGGTGATATCTCAAATTGGTAGTTCATGAACTTTAAACAATAAATTATAAGGAATGCAATCTTTGCAAACCGTGGCTATATTTTTCATGAATTGATTCCAGTGGATCAAACCGATTTTGTTTCAATTGTGTTTATGAATAAAGACCTAAGCAATTGAACAACTCTTCAACTAGTTCTTATGAGTCATTTGAACTAGTTATGATAAAGATGAATACGGATAATATGAAAGTGCTCATATGGCTAACCATTGGTTAACTATTTGTGAACCAACTAAGTGTACATGTTTAGGTACGATTACTCAAACCAAAATGAATGCATTTCATTTGTGTGTGTGACAATCTAAGTTTCGATCTAATTGTTGAAAGATATTAGCTTGGTTGAATCAGGTTTTTCATCTAATGGCGAATATTGAACGCTTTGATACCAAGGTAACTTAGATTGCAAACCCTGATTTGAAAACTATATAAAGGAGACATATAGCATCTGGAAAAACTAATCCCCACACCTCCTGTGTGATACTAGTTGGTTTGCTAGAGGCGATTCTCCTTTAACCTTAGGTTTTTTCTCGAGACCCTGTAGGTTAACGACTAAAAGACTTCATTGGGATTGTGAAGCCAAACGAAACTACTTTTCTTGTATTTGAGCGATCTGATCTTTCCATTTTCTATCGTACGAGTTCAATTGAATAATTGGCTTGAGATTATATCTCCGATAGGGCAAGATAAAAAGAAATCACAAACATCTTCGTCTCATCGTTTGTGATTCCACAATATCTAGTTTCGCTAACATACGATTTAGATTATTGTGAGGTGATTGATAATACTAGGCTATTCTTCGGGAATATAAGTCCGGTTTATCAATTAGTTCCTGTTCAGCTTGATGTATCAAAACATGGAACAAAAACTCTTGGGCATTTCTGTGGGACACATATTTATTCAATTCTATAAACTTTTCAGTGTGAGACAAATTTGTCTATCAAGTCTTCGACTTTGGGTCGTAGGAACTCTTAGTTGTGGGTGAGATCAGCTAAGAGAATCAAGTGCGTAGTATCCTACGGGGATCAGAGACGTAAGGAGCACAACTGTACCTTGAATCGGTGTGAGATTGATCAGGGTTCAACTACAGTACAGACCGAAGTTAGTTTTTAGTGGGCTAGTGTCTGTAACGGATTAATACAGTGTGGTGTTCAATCTGGACTAGGTCCCTGGGTTTTCATGCATGTGTGGTTTCCTCGTTAACAAAACTTCTGGTGTCTGTGTTATTTCTATTCCGCATTATATTTTGTTGTATAATTGAAATAACACAGGTTGTGCGTTGTATCGATCAATTATGAAATCCAACCTTTGGTTGTTGATTGGAAATTGATTGATCCTTGGATATTGGTCTTTGGTATCATCCATGTTTTTATCCTTGTATTTGATAAAGACTCGCAGATTTCTATTTTCTTGAGTAAAGATCAAATCAAGAGATTGAGATATTAACTCCTCGATATTATTTTTCATACCGAAAATTTATGCTGGAGTTTGTAAGTTTGCAAACTAGTAAACCAGTCACCTTAGGTACGCGTACCCATAGAAGTTTTCAAACCAAAAATTTATGTTGAGTTTATAGACTCAAAGTTAAGGTACGCATACTCGTACCCGTATTCAAGCTGGTGATATCTCAAATTGGTAGTTCATGAACTTAAAACAATAAATTATAAGGAATGCAATCTTTGCAAACCGTGGCTATATTGTTCATGAATTGATTCCAGTGGATCAAACCGATTTTGTTTCAATTGTGTCTATGAATAAAGACCTAAGCAATTGAACAACTCTTCAACTAGTTCTTATGAGTCATTTGAACTAGTTATGATAAAGATGAATACGGATAATATGAAAGTGCTCATATGGCTAACCATTGGTTAATTATTTGTGAACCAACTAAGTGTACATGTTTAGGTACGGTTACTCAAACCTAAATGAATGCATTTCATTTGTGTGTGTGACAAGCTAAGTTTCGATCTAATTGTTGAAAGATATTAGCTTGGTCGAATCAGGTTTTTCATCTTACGGTGAATATTGAACGCTTTGTTACCAAGGTAACTTAGATTGCAAACCCTGATTTGAAAACTATATAAAGGAGACATCTAGCATCTGGAAAAACTAATCCCCACACCTCCTGTGTGATACTTGTTGGTTTGCTAGAGTCGATTCTCCTTTAACCTTAGGTTTCTTCTCGAGACCCTGTAGGTTAACGACTAAAAGACTTCATTGGGATTGTGAAACCAAACGAAACTACTTTTCTTGTATTTGAGCGATCTGATCTTGCCATTTTCTATCATACGAGTTCAATTGAATAATTGGATTGAGATTATATCTCCGATAGGGCAAGATAAAAAGAAATCACAAACATCTTCATCTCATCGTTTGTGATTTATAATACTAAGCTGTTCTTCGGGAATATAAGTCTGGTTTATCAATTAGTTCCTGTTCAGCTTGATGTATCAAAAGATGGAACAAAAACTCTTGGGCATTTCTGTGGGACACAGATTTATTCAATTCTATAAACTTTTCAGTGTGAGACAGATTTGTCTATCAAGTCTTCGACTTTGGGTCGTAGCAACTCTTAGTTGTGGGTGAGATCAGCTAAGGGAATCAAGTGCATAGTATCCTGCTGGGATCAGAGACGTAAGGAGCACAACTGTACCTTGCCTCGGTGTGAGATTGATCAGGGTTCAACTACAGTCCAGACCGAATTTAGTTTGTAGTGGGCTAGTGTCTGTAACGGATTAATATAGTGTGGTGTTCAATCTGGACTAGGTCCCTGGGTTTTTATACATGTGTGGTTTCCTCGTTAACAAAACTTCTGGTGTCTGTGTTATTTCTATTCCGCATTATATTTTGTTGTATAATTGAAATATCATAGGTTGTGCGTTGTATCGATCAATTATGAAATCCAACCTTTGGTTGTTGATTGGAAATTGATTGATCCTTGGATATTGGTCTTTGGTACCATCCAAGTTTTTATCCTTGTATTTGATAAAGACTCGCAGATTTCTATTTGCTTGAGTAAAGATCAAATCAAGAGATTGAGATATTAACTCCTCGATATTATTTTTCATACCGACTTTATGTTGGAGTTTGTAAGTTTTCAAACTAGTAAACCAGTCACCTTAGGTACGCGTACCCACAGAAGTTTTCAAACCAAAAATTTCTGATGAGTTTATAACTCAAAGTTAAGGTACGCATACCGTACCCGTATTCAAGCTGGTGATATCTCAAATTGGTAGTTCATGAACTTAAAACAATAAATTATAAGGAATGAAATCTTTGCAAACCGTGGCTATATGTTCATGAATTGATTCCAGTGGATCAAACCGATTTTGTTTCAATTGTGTTATGAATAAAGACCTAAGCAATTGAACAACTCTTCAACTAGTTCTTATGAGTCATTTGAACTAGTTATGATAAAGATGAATACGGATAATATGAAAGTGCTCATATGGCTAACCATTGGTTAACTATTTGTGAACCAACTAAGTGTGCATGTTTAGGTACGGTTACTCAAACCTAAATGAATGCATTTCATTTATGTGTGTGACAAGCTAAGTTTCGATCTAATTATTGAAAGATATAGCTTGGTTGAATCAGTTTTTCATCTAACGGTGAATATTGAACGCTTTGTTACCAAGGTAACTTAGATTGTAAACCCTGATTTGAAAATATATAAAGGAGACATCTAGCATCTGGAAAAACTAATCCCCACACCTCCTGTGTGATACTAGTTGGTTTGCTAGAGTCGATCTCCTTTAACCTTAGGTTTCTTCTCGATACCCTGTAGGTTAACGACTAAAAGACTTCATTGGGATTGTGAAACCAACGAAACTACTTTTCTTGTATTTGACCGATCTGATCTTGCCATTTTCTATCATACGAGTTCAATTGAATAATTGGATTGAGATTATATCTCCGATAGGGCAAGATAAAAGAAATCACAAACATCTTCATCTCATCGTTTGTGATTCCACAATATCTAGTTTCGCTACCATACGATTTAGATATTCTGAGGTGATTTATAATACTAAGCTGTTCTTCGGGAATATAAGTCCGGTTTATCAATTAGTTCCTGTTCAGCTTGATGTATCAAAGATGGAAAAAACTCTGGGCATTTCTGTGGGACACAGATTTATTCAATTCTATAACTTTTCAGTGTGAGACAGATTTGTCTATCAAGTCTTCGACTTTGGGTCGTAGCAACTCTTAGTTGTGGGTGAGATCAGCTAAGGGAATCAAGTGCGTAGTATCCTGCTGGGATCAGAGACGTAAGGAGCACAACTGTACCTTGCCTCGGTGTGAGATTGATCAGGGTTCAACTACAGTCCAGACCGAATTTAGTTTGTAGTGGGCTAGTGTCTGTAACGGATTATATAGTGTGTGTTTTCAATCTGGACTAGGTTCCCTGGGTTTTTATAATGTGTGGTTTCCTCGTAACAAAACTTCTGGTGTCTGTGTTATTTCTATTCCGCATTATATTTTGTGTATATTGAAATATCATAGGTTGTGCGTTGTATCGATCAATTATGAAATCCAACCTTTGGTTGTTGATTGGAAATTGATTGATCCTTGGATATTGGTCTTTGGTACCATCCAAGTTTTTATCCTTGTATTGATAAAGACTCGCAGATTTCTATTTGCTTGAGTAAAGATCAATCAAGAGATTGAGATATTAACTCCTCGATATTATTTTTCATACCGACAATTTATGTTGGAGTTTGTAAGTTTTCAAACTAGTAAACCGTCACCTTAGGTACGGTACCCACAGAAGTTTTCAAACCAAAAATTTCTGATGTTTATAAACTCAAAGTTAAGGTACGCATACCCGTACCCGTATTCAAGCTGGTGATATCTCAAATTGGTAGTTCATGAACTTAAAACAATAAATTATAAGGAATGCAATCTTTGCAAACCGTGGCTATATTGTTCATGAATTGATTCCAGTGGATCAAACCGATTTTGTTTCAATGTGTCTATGAATAAAGACCTAAGCAATTGAACAACTCTTCAACTAGTTCTTATGAGTCATTTGAACTAGTTATGATAAAGATGAATACGGATAATATGAAAGTGCTCATATGGCTAACCATGGTTAACTATTTGTGAACCAACTAAGTGTACATGTTTAGGTACGGTTACTCAAACCTAAATGAATGCATTTCATTTGTGTGTGTGACAAGCTAAGTTTCGATCTAATTTTGAAAGATATTAGCTTGGTGAATCAGGTTTTTTCATCTAACGGTGAATATGAACGCTTGTTACCAAGGTAACTTAGATTGCAAACCCTGATTTGAAAAACTATATAAAGGAGACATCTAGCATCTGGAAAAACTAATCCCCACACCTCCTGTGTGATACTTGTGGTTTGCTAGAGTCGATTCTCCTTTAACCTTAGGTTTCTTCTCGAGACCCTGTAGGTTAACGACTAAAAGACTTCATTGGGATTGTGAAACCAAACGAAACTACTTTTCTTGTTTTGAGCGATCTGATCTTGCCATTTTCTATCATACGAGTTCAATTGAATAATTGGATTGAGATTATATCTCCGATAGGGCAAGATAAAAAGAAATCACAAACATCTTCATCTCATCGTTTGTGATTCCACATATCTAGTTTCGCTACCATACGATTTAGATTATTCTGAGGTGATTTATAATACTAAGTTGTTCTTCGGGAATATAAGTCCGGTTTATCAATTAGTTCCTGTTCAGCTTGATGTATCAAAAGATGGAACAAAAACTCTTGGGCATTTCTGTGGGACACAGATTTATTCAATTCTATAAACTTTTCAGTGTGAGACAGATTTGTCTATCAAGTCTTCGACTTTGGGTCGTAGCAACTCTTAGTTGTGGGTGAGATCAGCTAAGGGAATCAAGTGCGTAGTATCCTGCTGGGATCAGAGACGTAAGGAGCACAACTGTACCTTGCCTCGGTGTGAGATTGATCAGGGTTCAACTACAGTCCAGACCGAATTTAGTTTGTAGTGGGCTAGTGTCTGTAACGGATTAATATAGTGTGGTGTTCAATCTGGACTAGGTCCCTGGGTTTTTATACATGTGTGGTTTCCTCGTTAACAAAACTTCTGGTGTCTGTGTTATTTCTATTCCGCATTATATTTTGTTGTATAATTGAAATATCATAGGTTGTGCGTTGTATCGATCAATTATGAAATCCAACCTTTGGTTGTTGATTGGAAATTGATTGATCCTTGGATATTGGTCTTTGGTACCATCCAAGTTTTTATCCTTGTATTTGATAAAGACTCGCAGATTTCTATTTGCTTGAGTAAAGATCAAATCAAGAGATTGAGATATTAACTCCTCGATATTATTTTTCATACCGACAATTTATGTTGGAGTTTGTAAGTTTTCAAACTAGTAAACCAGTCACCTTAGGTACGCGTACCCACAGAAGTTTTCAAACCAAAAATTTCTGATGAGTTTATAAACTCAAAGTTAAGGTACGCATACCCGTACCCGTATTCAAGCTGGTGATATCTCAAATTGGTAGTTCATGAACTTAAAACAATAAATTATAAGGAATGAAATCTTTGCAAACCGTGGCTATATTGTTCATGAATTGATTCCAGTGGATCAAACCGATTTTGTTTCAATTGTGTCTATGAATAAAGACCTAAGCAATTGAACAACTCTTCAACTAGTTCTTATGAGTCATTTGAACTAGTTATGATAAAGATGAATACGGATAATATGAAAGTGCTCATATGGCTAACCATTGGTTAACTATTTGTGAACCAACTAAGTGTGCATGTTTAGGTACGGTTACTCAAACCTAAATGAATGCATTTCATTTATGTGTGTGACAAGCTAAGTTTCGATCTAATTATTGAAAGATATAAGCTTGGTTGAATCAGTTTTTTCATCTAACGGTGAATATTGAACGCTTTGTTACCAAGGTAACTTAGATTGTAAACCCTGATTTGAAAAATATATAAAGGAGACATCTAGCATCTGGAAAAACTAATCCCCACACCTCCTGTGTGATACTAGTTGGTTTGCTAGAGTCGATTCTCCTTTAACCTTAGGTTTCTTCTCGATACCCTGTAGGTTAACGACTAAAAGACTTCATTGGGATTGTGAAACCAAACGAAACTACTTTTCTTGTATTTGACCGATCTGATCTTGCCATTTTCTATCATACGAGTTCAATTGAATAATTGGATTGAGATTATATCTCCGATAGGGCAAGATAAAAAGAAATCACAAACATCTTCATCTCATCGTTTGTGATTCCACAATATCTAGTTTCGCTACCATACGATTTAGATTATTCTGAGGTGATTTATAATACTAAGCTGTTCTTCGGGAATATAAGTCCGGTTTATCAATTAGTTCCTGTTCAGCTTGATGTATCAAAAGATGGAACAAAAACTCTTGGGCATTTCTGTGGGACACAGATTTATTCAATTCTATAAACTTTTCAGTGTGAGACAGATTTGTCTATCAAGTCTTCGACTTTGGGTCGTAGCAACTCTTAGTTGTGGGTGAGATCAGCTAAGGGAATCAAGTGCGTAGTATCCTGCTGGGATCAGAGACGTAAGGAGCACAACTGTACCTTGCCTCGGTGTGAGATTGATCAGGGTTCAACTACAGTCCAGACCGAATTTAGTTTGTAGTGGGCTAGTGTCTGTAACGGATTAATATAGTGTGGTGTTCAATCTGGACTAGGTCCCTGGGTTTTTATACATGTGTGGTTTCCTCGTTAACAAAACTTCTGGTGTCTGTGTTATTTCTATTCCGCATTATATTTTGTTGTATAATTGAAATATCATAGGTTGTGCGTTGTATCGATCAATTATGAAATCCAACCTTTGGTTGTTGATTGGAAATTGATTGATCCTTGGATATTGGTCTTTGGTACCATCCAAGTTTTTATCCTTGTATTTGATAAAGACTCGCAGATTTCTATTTGCTTGAGTAAAGATCAAATCAAGAGATTGAGATATTAACTCCTCGATATTATTTTTCATACCGACAATTTATGTTGGAGTTTGTAAGTTTTCAAACTAGTAAACCAGTCACCTTAGGTACGCGTACCCACAGAAGTTTTCAAACCAAAAATTTCTGATGAGTTTATAAACTCAAAGTTAAGGTACGCATACCCGTACCCGTATTCAAGCTGGTGATATCTCAAATTGGTAGTTCATGAACTTAAAACAATAAATTATAAGGAATGCAATCTTTGCAAACCGTGGCTATATTGTTCATGAATTGATTCCAGTGGATCAAACCGATTTTGTTTCAATTGTGTCTATGAATAAAGACCTAAGCAATTGAACAACTCTTCAACTAGTTCTTATGAGTCATTTGAACTAGTTATGATAAAGATGAATACGGATAATATGAAAGTGCTCATATGGCTAACCATTGGTTAATTATTTGTGAACCAACTAAGTGTACATGTTTAGGTACGGTTACTCAAACCTAAATGAATGCATTTCATTTGTGTGTGTGACAAGCTAAGTTTCGATCTAATTGTTGAAAGATATTAGCTTGGTCGAATCAGGTTTTTCATCTTACGGTGAATATTGAACGCTTTGTTACCAAGGTAACTTAGATTGCAAACCCTGATTTGAAAACTATATAAAGGAGACATCTAGCATCTGGAAAAACTAATCCCCACACCTCCTGTGTGATACTTGTTGGTTTGCTAGAGTCGATTCTCCTTTAACCTTAGGTTTCTTCTCGAGACCCTGTAGGTTAACGACTAAAAGACTTCATTGGGATTGTGAAACCAAACGAAACTACTTTTCTTGTATTTGAGCGATCTGATCTTGCCATTTTCTATCATACGAGTTCAATTGAATAATTGGATTGAGATTATATCTCCGATAGGGCAAGATAAAAAGAAATCACAAACATCTTCATCTCATCGTTTGTGATTCCACAATATCTAGTTTCGCTACCATACGATTTAGATTATTCTGAGGTGATTTATAATACTAAGTTGTTCTTCGGGAATATAAGTCCGGTTTATCAATTAGTTCCTGTTCAGCTTGATGTATCAAAAGATGGAACAAAAACTCTTGGGCATTTCTGTGGGACACAGATTTATTCAATTCTATAAACTTTTCAGTGTGAGACAGATTTGTCTATCAAGTCTTCGACTTTGGGTCGTAGCAACTCTTAGTTGTGGGTGAGATCAGCTAAGGGAATCAAGTGCGTAGTATCCTGCTGGGATCAGAGACGTAAGGAGCACAACTGTACCTTGCCTCGGTGTGAGATTGATCAGGGTTCAACTACAGTCCAGACCGAATTTAGTTTGTAGTGGGCTAGTGTCTGTAACGGATTAATATAGTGTGGTGTTCAATCTGGACTAGGTCCCTGGGTTTTTATACATGTGTGGTTTCCTCGTTAACAAAACTTCTGGTGTCTGTGTTATTTCTATTCCGCATTATATTTTGTTGTATAATTGAAATATCATAGGTTGTGCGTTGTATCGATCAATTATGAAATCCAACCTTTGGTTGTTGATTGGAAATTGATTGATCCTTGGATATTGGTCTTTGGTACCATCCAAGTTTTTATCCTTGTATTTGATAAAGACTCGCAGATTTCTATTTGCTTGAGTAAAGATCAAATCAAGAGATTGAGATATTAACTCCTCGATATTATTTTTCATACCGACAATTTATGTTGGAGTTTGTAAGTTTTCAAACTAGTAAACCAGTCACCTTAGGTACGCGTACCCACAGAAGTTTTCAAACCAAAAATTTCTGATGAGTTTATAAACTCAAAGTTAAGGTACGCATACCCATACCCGTATTCAAGCTGGTGATATCTCAAATTTGTAGTTCATGAACTTAAAACAATAAATTATAAGGAATGCAATCTTTGCAAACCGTGGCTATATTGTTCATGAATTGATTCCAGTGGATCAAACCGATTTTGTTTCAATTGTGTCTATGAATAAAGACCTAAGCAATTGAACAACTCTTCAACTAGTTCTTATGAGTCATTTGAACTAGTTATGATAAAGATGAATACGGATAATATGAAAGTGCTCATATGGCTAACCATTGGTTAATTATTTGTGAACCAACTAAGTGTACATGTTTAGGTACGGTTACTCAAACCTAAATGAATGCATTTCATTTGTGTGTGTGACAAGCTAAGTTTCGATCTAATTGTTGAAAGATATTAGCTTGGTCGAATCAGGTTTTTCATCTTACGGTGAATATTGAACGCTTTGTTACCAAGGTAACTTAGATTGCAAACCCTGATTTGAAAACTATATAAAGGAGACATCTAGCATCTGGAAAAACTAATCCCCACACCTCCTGTGTGATACTTGTTGGTTTGCTAGAGTCGATTCTCCTTTAACCTTAGGTTTCTTCTCGAGACCCTGTAGGTTAACGACTAAAAGACTTCATTGGGATTGTAAAACCAAACGAAACTACTTTTCTTGTATTTGAGCGATCTGATCTTGCCATTTTCTATCATACGAGTTCAATTGAATAATTGGATTGAGATTATATCTCCGATAGGGCAAGATAAAAAGAAATCACAAACATCTTCATCTCATCGTTTGTGATTCCACAATATCTAGTTTCGCTACCATACGATTTAGATTATTCTGAGGTGATTTATAATACTAAGCTGTTCTTCGGGAATATAAGTCCGGTTTATCAATTAGTTCCTGTTCAGCTTGATGTATCAAAAGATGGAACAAAAACTCTTGGGCATTTCTGTGGGACACAGATTTATTCAATTCTATAAACTTTTCAGTGTGAGACAGATTTGTCTATCAAGTCTTCGACTTTGGGTCGTAGCAACTCTTAGTTGTGGGTGAGATCAGCTAAGGGAATCAAGTGCGTAGTATCCTGCTGGGATCAGAGACGTAAGGAGCACAACTGTACCTTGACTCGGTGTGAGATTGATCAGGGTTCAACTACAGTCCAGACCGAATTTAGTTTGTAGTGGGCTAGTGTCTGTAACGGATTAATATAGTGTGGTGTTCAATCTGGACTAGGTCCCTGGGTTTTTATACATGTGTGGTTTCCTCGTTAACAAAACTTCTGGTGTCTGTGTTATTTCTATTCCGCATTATATTTTGTTGTATAATTGAAATATCATAGGTTGTGCGTTGTATCGATCAATTATGAAATCCAACCTTTGGTTGTTGATTGGAAATTGATTGATCCTTGGATATTGGTCTTTGGTACCATCCAAGTTTTTATCCTTGTATTTGATAAAGACTCGCAGATTTCTATTTGCTTGAGTAAAGATCAAATCAAGAGATTGAGATATTAACTCCTCGATATTATTTTTCATACCGACAATTTATGTTGGAGTTTGTAAGTTTTCAAACTAGTAAACCAGTCACCTTAGGTACGCGTACCCACAGAAGTTTTCAAACCAAAAATTTCTGATGAGTTTATAAACTCAAAGTTAAGGTACGCATACCCGTACCCGTATTCAAGCTGGTGATATCTCAAATTGGTAGTTCATGAACTTAAAACAATAAATTATAAGGAATGCAATCTTTGCAAACCGTGGCTATATTGTTCATGAATTGATTCCAGTGGATCAAACCGATTTTGTTTCAATTGTGTCTATGAATAAAGACCTAAGCAATTGAACAACTCTTCAACTAGTTCTTATGAGTCATTTGAACTAGTTATGATAAAGATGAATACGGATAATATGAAAGTGCTCATATGGCTAACCATTGGTTAATTATTTGTGAACCAACTAAGTGTACATGTTTAGGTACGGTTACTCAAACCTAAATGAATGCATTTCATTTGTGTGTGTGACAAGCTAAGTTTCGATCTAATTGTTGAAAGATATTAGCTTGGTCGAATTAGGTTTTTCATCTTACGGTGAATATTGAACGCTTTGTTACCAAGGTAACTTAGATTGCAAACCCTGATTTGAAAACTATATAAAGGAGACATCTAGCATCTGGAATAACTAATCCCCACACCTCCTGTGTGATACTAGTTGGTTTGCTAGAGTCGATTCTCCTTTAACCTTAAGTTTCTTCTCGAGACCCTGTAGGTTAAAGACTAAAAGACTTCATTGGGATTGTGAAGCCAAACGAAACTACTTTTCTTGTATTTGAGTGATCTGATCTTTCCATTTTCTATCGTACGAGTTCAATTGAATAATTGGCTTGAGATTATATCTCCGATAGGGGAAGATAAAAGAAATCACAAACATCTTCGTCTCATCGTTTGTGATTCCACAATATCTAGTTTCGCTACCATACAATTTAGATTATTGTGAGGTGATTGATAATACTAGGATGTTCTTCGGGAATATAAGTCTGGTTTATCAATTAGTTCCTGTTCAGCTTGATGTATCAAAAGATGAAACAAAAACTCTTGGGCATTTCTTTGGGACACAGATTTATTCAATTTTATAAACTTTTCAGTGTGAGACTGATTTGTCTATCAAGTCTTCGACTTTGGGTCGTAGCAACTCTTAGTTGTGGGTGAGATCAGCTAAGGGAATCAAGTGCGTAGTATCCTGCTGGGATCAGAGACGTAAGGAGCACAACTGTACCTTGACTCGGTGTGAGATTGATCAGGGTTCAACTACATTCCAGACCGAAGTTAGTTTTTAGTGGGCTAGTGTCTGTAACGGATTAATACAGTTTGGTGTTCAATCTGGACTAGGTCCCTGGGTTTTTATGCATGTGTGGTTTCCTCGTTAACAAAACTTCTGGTGTCTGTGTTATTTCTATTCCGCATTATATTTTGTTGTATAATTGAAATATCACAGGTTGTGCGTTGTATCGATCAATTATGAAATCCAACCTTTGGTTGTTGATTGGAAATTGATTGATCCTTGGATATTGGTCTTTGGTACCATCCAAGTTTTTATCCTTGTATTTGATAAAGACTCGCAGATTTCTATTTGCTTGAGTAAAGATCAAATCAAGAGATTGAGATATTAACTCCTCGATATAATTTTCTCTAGATTGAGTCTGAATGTCTAGTTGATTCTCTAGAAAGTATATTTGAGTTAGTCCATATAGATTGCTAATCGAAATACTGGGTGAGGTTGTTAGACCCCGCATTTTCACATACTACAAATGCATATGGTTTTCGGATCATTATGTAAGGGGGAGTGGTTTCCATATGAGATGGAGTATTGACTAAGGGGGAGTGATACATATCACCATAGCTACGGATTTTCAACAACGATGATGCTGAACTTACAACCTTTGGGGTCATTGGAGTACTTGGAAGTGACAAAGATTTCGAGTAATGTTGAAGATTAGGCATGTGGAATAGGATCTACAAAATTTTATTTATTTATTTTTATATTCCATATGTATTGATAGTTTTGTCACTAAAATTGACAAAGGGGGAGATTGTTAGAGCACTGCTCGGTCGAACTCGCATGCATTGCTATCTCAAGCATGTTTGTCAATGTTAGTGATCAAAATTATAAGTCTTGATTTCTAGTCTACTATATCTAAGTCTCAGACTAGGATAGAAAGTGTAGTTAAGCTCAAGAACTCCAAGGCGATCATCGTACAAGACGAAGAACTACTCAAGGAACTGGTGGAACTTCATCGACTAAAAGGTATGTGGAGACTTGAACTTATCTATCACTCAAAAGTCTATCTCCTATCTTGAGACAAAAGTCGTTTTGCTATATAGAATTTGATTATACACATTTGTTATTTCGAGCCGAGTTTATCTCACTTATCTATTTCTCGAAATATGTGTTGGTAAGCTTTCGCTTTGGCCAAGTTCATCTTTACCTAGTGACGAAAGTCATGTTATGTTTCAATCACTTTGAAAATGGCTTTGGCGAACAATGGTTTGTGAATAACAACTAATAACGTCCTCTAAGAATGTTTCAATTATTGAAATGAGAGTTTAGATTATATAATCATTGTTGGATACAAGCATTGTATGGAAACACATATATGTATAAGTCCTTATTCCTTTAACCAAAGTATGCGTACTTTGTTGATCAGGAAAACCGGAACAAGAGATGTGAACTCAGTCCGCGAACTGGCGGAGGTTCTCATCCCGAGAATATCTGATGGAGTTTGTGAACTCCTTCCGGGAACTTAAGTCCGCAAACTAAGTCCGCGTACTTGAGTTGGTTATATCTAAAAACGATTATTTGTGAACTTATATTTATATTAACTAAGGAATGCAAATTGCAAACCGTGGTTATAAAGTTCATGAATCGATTCGAGTGAATCAAATCGTTTTTGCTTCGATTGTATCTTGTATAGTTATATAAGATGTATACAATTGAACAACTCTCTAACTAGTTCATTTGGGTCATTTGAACTAGTTATGGTGAAGAAGAATATGGTTGATATGAAAGTGCTCATATGGCTAACAATTTGGTTAACTACTGTTGAACCAACAAATGTACATGTTTGGGTACGGTTACACAAACCTAAAATCATGCATTCCATTTGTGTGTAACAATCTAAGTTTTCGATCCAACGGTCGAAAGATATTAGCTTGAATCTAATTAGGTTTTCATCTAACGGTGAATATTGAATGCGTTGTTACTAAGCTAACATTGATTGCAAACCCTGATTTGAAAGACTATATAAGGGAGAACTCTGGCAACTGGGAAACCTAATCCCCACACCTCTTGTGTGATACTAGTTGTATAAGCTAGAGTCGATTCTCCTTTAACCTTAGGTTTCTTCTCGAGACCCTGTAGGTTAACGACTTGAAGACTTCATTATTGTGAAGCCAGACCGATACTACTTTCTTGTAGTTGTATGATATGATCTTGCTGATTCTATCGTGTTGAGTACAATCGTAACGATTGGCTTGAGATTGTTATCTCCGATAGGTAAGATATAAAAGTAGTCACAAACATCTTCGTCTCATCGTTTGTGATTCCACAATATCTTCTTTCGCCGTGTCGATTAAGATTATTGTGAGGTGATTGATAATACTAGGCTGTTCTTCGGGAACATAAGTCTGGGTTATCAATTGGTTTCTGTTCACCTTGATTTATCAAAAGATGGAACAAAACTTGTAGGTATTTCTGTGGGAGACAGATTTATCTATTATCGTAGACTTTTCTCTGTGATACAGATTTGTTTATTAAAGTCTTCGACTTTGGGTCGTAGCAACTCTTAATTGTGGGTGAGATCAGCTAAGGGAATCAAGTGCGTAGTATCCTGCTGGGATCAGAGATGTAAGGAGTGCAATTGTACCTTGGATCAGTGTGAAATTGATTGGGGTTCAACTACAGTCCATATCGAAGTTAGTTTGTAGTAGGTTAGTGTCTGTAGCGGCTTAATACAGTGTGTGTTCAATCTGTACTGGGTCACGGGGTTTTTTTACATTTGTGGTTTCCTCGTTAACAAAATTCTGTGTTCGTGTTATTTTTTTTTCGCAGTATATTTTTTTATATAATTGAAATATCACAGGTTGTGCGTTAGGATCAATCAATTAGAATATCCAACCTTTGGTTGTTGATTTACATTGATTGACACTTGAACATTGGTCTTTGGTACTGTTGGTGCAAAAATATTTACCCCCAACATTCTTCGAGATATGTGTAGATGGATTAAATCTCCGTCGTTGATTTGATTCCACCAAAGATGTTGAAGAAATTATGATTGATGCAGATTAATCGATCTTCAGCTACTGATGCAAATCCACAACAGATCGCTGATGCGAATGATGTTGAATGGTGGGGGTACCTGCAAAAAACACTCCGATGCTAAAATCAGAGAGATTTTCTTCACATGTATGTTGTATGGAAAAGGATTAGAAAATCTGTCCCCTTTGAGTTAAGATTTTGCCTCTATTTATAGGCAGAAAATAGGTCTAGCTTTAGAGTTTCCATAGTTATCTTAATAACTTCCCTTACCTATACAAATCCAAGAAAACAACCAGATTCACAATAAAGTTTGTTATTTATTATAATTCTGATTTATCTTAATTATTATCTTGAATAATAATTATCCCCTCTCTTATAAACTATAATTATCTTAAATAATCATAATATCTAAACTAATTCCTTCCTCTTTCTGTTAGCGTTTTTGCATTTATCTTAATATTAACTATAACTACCCAAGATAATTATCCCATGGTAATATTTATCCGCTTTTTGTTAGGATTCAACATAACCATAATTATTTTAGATAATTCCAAAGCCAATATTCAAAATATCCTAGTCACCCTTATCCAAATTTAAACGCCTTTCCTGGAGAGAGGATAATTTGGGTTGGTGGACCGATTCATGGATTCTAAGAGCTAACCCATGGGTCTTTGGGCTTCCATAATAAGCAAAAATGGTTTCCATGATAAACCAAATAAGCTTCAATAATAAGCTCACTGTGCTTCCAAAAATAAGCCAGTCATGTTTCCATAATAAACGAAATGGGCTTCAATAATAAGCCAACTGGGCTTCCCAAATAAGCCAGCTGTTTTTCTATAATAAACAAAATGGGCTTCATTAATAAGCCAACTGGGCTTCCCAAATAAACCAGTTGTGTTTCTATAATAAACAAAATGGGCTTCATTAATAAGCCAACTGGGCTTCCCAAATAAGCCAGTTGTGTTTCACCGGTATGTAATAGCTTGTGCGGTACGCATGTGCACCATTTTAATGGGGTACAAACAGGTATTGTTCAAGTTATTTCACGTAATAATCAGGCTCACGGATTTCTATCTTTTCGATTTGCTGATTACATTGTGAAATAGAGATATTAGAACTCTTTGATATATTTTATTAAGATTGAGTCGAGTTGATTCTCTTGAAAGTATATTGGAGTTAGTCCATACAGATTGCTAATCGAAATATTGGGTGTGATTGTTATACCCCGCTTTTTCACTATCTTAAACTTTGTTCTCTTTCATATGTTACTGGAAAGTTCTACCAAGATAGGAGAAAGAAAAATTAGCAAAAAACCATTACTCTTAGCCATAAACTGCTATTTATATATTGTCTATATTTGACAACCATTACTATAAGCCAATAAACTCCTTAATCTAAACTATGGAGTATAGAGGAAAAATCAAAGAGGAGAGTGGTTACCTATCTCTTTTCCAAAATCTTTACTTGGAACCTTACCCTCGGGTAGGGCCGTGAAAACATTCATATTATCACCACTAACATTCAAGGAAATGCAAAAAAGATTAATCGTGCAGTATAATCTAAAAGAATCCAAGTAGACCATGAATTTGTTGAAGTACATCAAGCTCTAACTATATTGAGGTGACGCTAAATTATCGCTAATATTCAGCTTCATTAGTTGCTAAGAAATTCCAAAAATCAGATAATATCATGATATACATTCAACACAAAAAATAAGCATACCTCATCCGCTTATCAAAGTTGTAACCACTATGAGGATCAAAGAGAATGCCACCAGTCGTCCGAAACAATGCACATGAAGGACCATAAATCTGTTGCATGGAGTGTTTGGAACAAAGAGGAACCTCAAGGCACTTATATCGGCTCCTTAATACCTTGTTATTTACTTGTAAGTCTAACTCCAGTCTTTACTATCTTTGTGGGATTTTTGTTAATTCACGGTGACTTTTTTTCTCTCTGTTAACTGACTCGGTGTAAGAACATAAATATACATAGATGAATTAAGTGGGGATATACAAACGCCTTTCAAATTCCCCAACCTTAGCTAGGACGCATGATTCCTACTGATAGAAAACGGAAAATCGAAAAAATAGAACACAAAAGAGGCCTAATCAAATTTATTTGGTTCTCATATAAAATTCAGTGAGCAGACAATTGAATTTTCAATATTGCTGGCCAGAGTTTACCAGTTTTATCCTTAATCAAACCCAAACCAGTATTATGTTCTGTTTTTCATCGCTGTTTGTAAGTTGAAGAAGATATACTTGGCATGAATCAATGAAATTCCAAACCGAAAAAAATAAAGAATTCATACCTAATTCTTTCGATGCATGATTTCGATTACAAATCCTCTAAAAAAATAGCACATCTTTTTGATTCTACATCGATCCTGTAAAAACCTGGAAAAAAATCAAGAAACCCAAATCAGTACAATCGGAGAAGAAGGAAATCAGTGATATTTTTTTTCATGGTATTTTTGCCTGATATAATCGTTAATTAAGATCTTATGGAAGCATATTTATATTAGGAAACACAAGGTACGTGGTCTTTTTGTCGCTTATGGAGATATAATTAAGCAAGGAAACGTATGGATCCAATAGACGGCTATATACGATCCAAACATACTAAGGATCGGATTTTCTTTTTTATGAAAGCCTAGCCAAATTTCGAAAACTAAGGACCGAACTTCTTTTTGTGTTTGTAATTTTGAAGTCCTTCCAAGCTTGGACAGATCAGGAAACCAACGTGATCGTCTCTGAACCAAAACTTAATTAAATACAAATTTATTTCTTGTTGAACCTATACTGTTACTAACCGTCGAATAGCAATAAGCTCTGCTACTCCCCGGATTCCTATTATCACTGGATACGGAAGCGTTCGATTATCAGATTCGATCCAACCAACCCACCAAGAATAAGCTCTCAAGGTGTAAATTAGTCGAATTCTTTACACTATGTGAATCAGGTTGATCCGATCATCAAACGCATAGGCTCGGCCTGCTTACTAGTGTTATCTTTACACACAATTGTTTAACAAAATCCCTATGTCAGTTCTTGCGATTTACTACGTGTGTAAAGAGTTGATGTGACAATTACACGTATCACACAACCCTAAACTAGTAGAAGAAATATTGATTGGTTAATTTAATTGATCATTTTAAATAACCCCTCAATATTCTTAGACATTAAAAATAATAAAAATAATCAATAATAAAATAAAATTTAAAATAAACGTGATTAAAGAAAATAATGTTTCATGGTTCAGGATTTTGAAATCATCCCTAATTAATTAAAAATTTAGTTAGTCATAACCAAAAATTACTCGCAAATAAATAAAGAAGATAAACTTAAAATAAAAGCTCAGAGCAGAAACCAGCTCTCTCTGTTTCTATCTTTCTCGCTAGCATAAAATGGTAAAGGAAGAAGTAAAAGTCGAAGTCATGAAGAATGAATTTTTCTTTGCTATTTATAGCAACAGAACATCCGCATTCACCTCACGGTCCAATAACAAGATGCCACGTGGTATCCTATTTATCCGACTGTCTGCCAAATTCAGAACGTTTCTGCATGAGAGAATAAGTGCTTTTGCGAGGGTGTGACACGAAGCAGTGTAATAAGATGTGCTCAATTTCTAATTGGCTCAGATTTTAGTGGACCCATGTAAACCTAAGATTCTTGTTTAGAGCCGTCCATCCATCCAACTCCGATGCACTGTTCCGCAACGATATTTCCAGTTTCCTCCATTATTAATACCAAACTCCAACTCAAGCTCCAAAAACGTCTGACAAAATTCAGAATTTGTCGTGGGGAGAACAAGTGTTGATGCTATGGTGTCTCCTGAAACAACTTAGCTACATGCAGACGGCCTTTTAGTGGACCAACTTGTGACGTGACCCGCGTGGACCAAAGATCTTCCACTAAATGCTGTCGGTACATCCAAGTCGATGTATAGTTTCTACACCAAAATCTCACCTCACCCCAACATGTCAGAGACATTTTCTGCTCTGCCGGGTTCCTCTTCACCTTTCACTTCTATTTTCTCTTTTATCAGCAGCATTTCTTGGCCATGGACCCCACTCTCCAATTAAATAATCAAACCAAATTTTAATTTAATTAATTTCTTACTCATTAAGGCCAACCATTCTTTCTTTACCTTCGTTCATCACGTCCACTTGCAACATCAGAATGAGAATTCTGTTTTGAAAATCATTTAATTAAATTGATCGCATCTCCATTTTAATTCCAGCTGTTGAGTGAAATGTCCATTTTATCCTTCTGCCCAAAAACTTCCGCCAATTTCGACACCGATCGCAACAAGCACATCAAACCCCAGTCAAATATTATGTTTGGCGCAATATATTTTCCTGACCGTGTGAAGTACAAAAACCTGGTCTCCCTTTAGCAGTGGGAAGAGTGCAGTAGCAGTTTTCTGTAAAATGACCATTTTGCTCTTTCTAGCTTTTAAAATTATTGTTTTGCTCATAATTTCTTCATACGAACTTAGAATAACTCTGTTCTTTTGCCATTGACTTCGTCTTCTCTTCCTCTACAAAATCAAAAGTAGAAATCTTGTACTTGAACGAGTTTCACTTTGACTTTGGCCCTCCCACTTGTAGCTAGATTATTTTATTGCACAATTAAGTGCAAATTCACTTCTTTTTGAATGATTCACCTAATAAAACACAAATAAGAGAAAACAAGCGTAATATACAATAATTTGCAAGAATACAAGCAATTACTAGCATGGAATTGACACCATATATATGTGAAATATGCATTCATCACATGACCGACTAGGCTTTTCATGAAAATATTAAAATACTATTATTATTTTAATATTCTCAAATACTGATCAAACGAGCAAAGTCCTACTTGCTCATTCGAGCAAAATCAAGGATTTCAGTCAAAGATCAAACTCTTATGAAAATCCAAAATATTGCTCAAACGCGCGTTAGAAAATACCGAAACTCTCATGACTGAGACACAGACATTATGGTGACACGGGCATGCTTCCTTGACCGACCAAGACTGGCCCTAAGGCTTGTAAGGAGACGGTCCCACACATTCTTATAATTTTGACATAATTTGCTCAATTGCTCATATTGGTTCCAAACTCTTTCCAACCAACTTGGAATTTGCTCAATCGACCATCAGCTGGTCCCACACCACCAAGGGTCGGTTCTATGTCCTCTTGGTCGGTCCCTCACTTTTCCATAATTAGGTTTTATCACCTAAAGCTCGCACGAGCATTATTCTAATAAATGATCAACACCAGCATTTGATCATTCTTTCACCAACCGGTCAACTAAGGACCCTGGTGCACGCTCACTCGAGCACTTGGGAACCATATGGTCGTCCATCATCCCATGTGGTCGGTCCCTCCCTCACTCATGACCTATTTTCAGCAATTCATCAATTGACGAACAATTGATCAAAGATTAGAGTTTCGAACAAACGCTCCACAAATCATCATTCTGAGCAAGTTCAAACACCAGTAATCAACATTCAGATTAATTACATAATATTTGGTAGGCTACCAATATTTTAATTAATATTTTATCGGGCCACGTTACCAATAATTCATCGAATGAGCAATACTTGCTCAGTTGCTCGAATATTGATCCAACTATCCATATTCAGTAATTCATCGAATTGAGCAATACTTGCTCAGTTGCTCGAATATTGATACAACTATCAATATTCAGTAATTCGTCAAATTGAGCAATACTTGCTCAGTTGCTCGAATATTGATCCAACTATCAATATTCAGTAATTCATCGAATCGAGCAATACTTGCTCAGTTGCTCGAATTTACAACATTTGCTCAAACGAGCAATATCAACATGAGAACTGTACGTCTGACATGTTCAATCCATGAATCACTGAGCATTCATCACTCATGATCAATTCAACAAAACTGAGACTCACTGTCTAATAAGTCAATGACTGACTAATCAAATATACGTTTGCTTTGCAGACTCCACGTTCGTGAGAATCAATCACGTCACATGGGGGGATATCAGTTAGGGTTTTGGTCTGGCGGCCTGCGACACGTGTGTTCATCCACGATGGGAAATGTGAGTAATTCGTGCAAATGATTTAATGAGTTAGCAAAGTAGTGGGTGGACGATCAGCCAAGTCTCCACATGACATGGAACTGATTTTACCATGATCTCCCACTTTCCCACTCTTTCACAAAAGAAACCGTCACACTTACAGGGATCAATGTGTTCAACATTCTGACAATATAAATAAGTCTCTGAATCCATGATTGAATATAAGACAGAAAATCCACGAGATACTAAACAGACAATCCATCGTCTAACCAAGATTGATCGTGTGAGCAACACTCTCTCAATCATTCGAACTTATTCATCATTTGCAGAAACCCACAATACATCCACAATCCTTGATCATCATTGATCCCACACAATTATCATCTTCCCTCATACAGATCAACCCATCTCCCTCTTTGTGACCGAACTGACTGTGGAATAGCTATTGACTTGGTTTAGGCCAGAGTCATACAGATTGATCTCTCGAACTCAAACCACTCCCATGCAGTGCATCTGTGTGAGGTTAAGCAGTTTGCTCGGTTGAGGAGTCTCGTCCGAATGATCGTCTCTTCACTTTCCTAAAAAAAACAGCAAATTCTCCCCATCTACAGATTGGCGACCACAATGGGAGATTAATCTCTCGGTTGCAATCTCAATTCATCAAGATGGTTGGTCTTAGGTCTAATTCAAGTACTCCAGACTCCAGTCAGAGTCTTTCAAACATTGACGCTCCTCATGCCCATTCAAACAACTCTGGTAACGTTCATCATTCCTACTTCATTACTCCTTTCCTCTCTATCGATGCATTCGATGGAAAAATTCCGTCATTGGCTGAACTGGCATGGAGGCAAGAAGTATTGGCCAGGAACGTCAACCGATTAAAAGAAGCGATCAATAACCTATTCACTTGTATGGTGGATTTGACAAGATTCTTGGGAGCGGAAATGGTGGAACGCTCAGACTCTACTACTAATGCTCCTCGAATCAACAATTTCACGACTTACGAGAAGCCGATGGATCAGGAAGTCACGCATCTAATCGAGAATTTATGTGAACTCCTACACTTCTCCAGAGATCATTGTACGGACACGTTTGCTCCACTCAACCAAATATCATCTGATGCGCGAATAATTCCATCATCTATAGTAGTTGAGGAAGTGTCCATGGCGTCTGAACATTCGATCAACAACATCACTTTCACTGAAGAAGACCGAATGGAAGAAGAAGGATATAACTGGGCCTTGTATGTAACTGCTTTCATCAAAGATTCTGAATTCAAGAGTGCTCTTGTGGATACAGGCGCTTCTACAAATCTCATCACTATGAAGACTCTCAAAAAATCCAATGTTCCACAAAGCGAAATTGTTCACCATCCCATATTAATGACGGGTTTTGAAGGAAGCCAGAGCCGCACATACGTGTACGTCTATGTGGATTTAAAAGTGGGACCGATTCAGTCCACTGTCAAGTTACATGTGATCGAGAAAGACCCTGATTATCACATGATACTCGGACGACCATGGGTTCATGACAATAAGGTTGTCCCTTCAACATACCATCAATGTATGAACGCTTTGCTCAACAACAAAAGTATCCGCATTGCAGCTTCAGTGTCTCCCTATGCTCCGGTTTATGATGCTGAGTTCCTGGAACCACAACAGAGCATCCCTGAACCTCCAAGCAAGATCTACACTACTCCACTCCTAGGATGGAATTCTATTGAGAAAATGGATGAACCATCATCGTCTGATGCTAAGCCGGTCAAACCATCGGCCACACCGCTCAAGCGTTGCCAGGGCCAAGATACGACTCATAAGAAACCCAACTTCTTTACTAGGTATGATGCAGAAGGGAGAGTCATCCATCTCCGACGAAAAGATTAGCAATTAGCAGGGGAGGTCGATAAAAAGTCTCCCCGCCCTGAAGAATCATGTCAGAACGAGCAATCGCCTGATGAAAAAATTCAAGATGCACCACGACAGCTACAAGATGACACCGATTTCACCACCGACGATCTTGAGACTATCAACACCGGAACAAATGAAAACCCGAGGCCAATTTTAATCACTCCTGTTCTCTCATCGGAGGAACGAGAAGGATTGATAGGTCTGTTGAAAGGGTATCAAGATATCTTCACCTAGACGTACGAAGAAATGCCCGGCTGTTTTGGGGTAAAAACTGATTCAGCGGTTTTTGGTAAATTTGGGTGTGTTGATGAGAAATGAATTCAAACCCTAAACAAATGTACTGCACATGAGTATTTTTAGATTCGAGAGGCCAATCTGTAAGACTCTGGCCTAAACCAAGAAATGGTCGTTCCAGATTCAATTCAGTCACAAAGTGAAGGAGAAGGGTTGATCCTAGGGAGGGAAACGAAGAAGGTGTTTGAGATCAGAATGTTGAATTATGATGGTTGTTTTATGATTTGTATCAGAATGTGGAACTGGCTTGTGGAGTGTAAGATATCAGTTCTTGGTGTTTTCTGAATACTTATGTTGTTAACCAAAACTCTCTCGTTGGTTGAAAAATAGGTTGAAACCTATTTATACAAGTCATAGTTGAACGCACCCTAATCTCACAGGAAGTGGGAGTAGTGGAGTAATGGAGAAGTGGGATCGTGTGAAAATTTGGAAAACCACATCTTACTATGAGAGAAGACAAAGTCGGTTTACACGCACTACTTCTCTGCTTCCACTAACTGTCCGCTTTTCCTAACACTTTCTCACAATGGGCATGTTGCACACCGCACGCTGTAAACCGTCAGACCAATACCCTGATGGATATCCCCCAGTTTGTGACATGCTTGATGTCTCGAGTATTTTTTGTAGAAAATATGCACCAGGATGCTGAATGGGTCTTGTTTGCAAGACCTAGTTATTCTGATCAATCACGCGCAAGCTAGGTGGCGGGTGCTCATGCGCGAGTAGCTGCCAGGAGTTATCCATGTACATTAAAGATGTGGTGATCGGTCCCTACAGGAGAATGGTGGCTGGTAGTCATTTTGATATCCTATTGGTTGGACCAAATTAAATCTAAACTGGTTAAGTTGGCTAGCCAAGTTGGATGACTGAGATGATTTGCAGATGTTTCTGCTAATTGATGAAATTTCGTAATAAGAAAATTCAGATGTGAGACCCTCACTAAAACTGCTGTAGAATTCTCATACGAACTCGGATTTTGACGATCCGCCCCTCCATTCTTATCAGAAAAGAATTTCCTATCTTCCCGCGAGGGAATATTTAGGTTTTGAGCTCGTTTAGAAGGTGAAAACAGCCTGACAATAAAAAATATGGAAGAATTCAGTCAGTTTTCAACCATGACCTAGCTCGCCTTTTAAGCTTTATCTTTTAGCTCATTACTACATTTGATGTGATTTTTTAGTATGTTATGCTAGACATTCATACGAAACTTTTGGCATGTATCTCATACTAAAATTGTTTACCAAATGCTCCGAGTTGTTCGTCCAATCTTTGGGTGATCGTTTAGAAGCCATATGGGTAGGCCGCGGCGTGGCCGATTGTTCATTATAGAAGAGGAGCGGCTAATGCTCACCGCGAAGTTTGGTTGAACGCCTAGAATAGGATTGTGTCCGGCTGATTCGAATAGAGAAGTTGGGCGGCCGAGATGGTTTGCGGAAGTTAATGGCCGTTGTTGATTAATTTAGGGTTTAAAGTCGTGTGGCCAACCTACCTTGGGCCAAACGATTTTGGGTGTTTGCCGCTAATTTGGACAATTTTTTTGGGTAGACACAAAAATGGATGGCCGGCCAGCATGCTGGCATCTCATTGGACGCCTGAAATTAGATCTTGGTCGTCCGATTGGGCTAGCGAAGATGGACGACCATGATCGTTTTGCGACAACGACATGCTTCCGCTGGCTTGAATCAGGGTTTCAAAACGCGTGATCACCCTACTTTGGAAGTCGTGAGTAGTTCGACTGACCAGGGATGGAGGCGAGTCGCCATTGATCATACAGGTACCTCATTGATCGTTCGAAAGAAGATCTAAGCCGTCCAACGATGGGTTTGAGACTGTTACGGTCAGTCTTAGCTCGTTGAGCTTCTTTCTCAAGAGCGCGATCATCCTAATTCTGGCCAACGATTAGGGACGCTACTCGCGGGTTTAGAGGATTCCGGTTGGCTGGAATAGTGGTGGGCCCGCTGGTGAACGTTATGGAGTTTGTTTGGTCTCGCTGGGAGAAGGCCAAGCTTGTTGGGTTGGCCGACCAAATCATGTGGCCGTGCTTGTTTTAATACTGTCATGGACAGTCTAAGCTTATTTTCTTAAGGAATTTAAGCGCGTCGACCATGCTGATTTTTAATTAAAAGTGCGCGTGGCGCTTTTGGAGCGATCTGATTGGTCTGTGGGAAGAGGGGCCGGCAAGTAGCAACATGGAGCGTGGTCCGCCAGCCAGCGTGGTCTGCTGAGGCAAATCGGCCGGCCAAGTGTCGCGTCCATGCTTCCTTTTGCTAGTGCTCTTACTTGTCGCAGTTCCTCTTTATTTCTTGTTTTCTGATTTTTGGTAGGATCTTGCTCCTACTAACTCCGTGAAGGATTAATTTACTAGCTTGCGTAGGTTTGGTCTCGAACAATAGGGTTCGAGATATTGCGCAGGGCGCAAAAAACCTAATTTTTGCAAATTAATTAGGCCAAAAATTGAATCTTGTGAGCTATCACAAGATTGAAAAAATTTGATAAATTCTGTGTGTTGACACATAAATTCTTTCATCTTTATTCTCAGAGAGCAGTTTAACGCTTCTGACTGTGTACTTTCATGCATACCTTAATCTTGATACTTCGGGAAATTCATGCTACGCAGCTGCGAGTGAACACTTATTGCCATGTCATACAAATATTAAAGGTTCAGCCGGGGAACATAATATAGGAAAAATACTCAATAAGCCATATATTAATGAATAATGCAGGCGGGAGATTAAATACTCATTAGGCTATATACTAGTGAACAAATCATCTAGGAGCTTGAGTTTCAATACAATATGAAGAGCGGCATATGCACTCATCAGATTTTGATATATCCTTCAAATTCCTTGCGGAATATAGACATATCAAGGTCTACTACTTCTGATACCGGGTCAGGTATATAGACTTTTACGGTTTTCGCCCTAAGATAAAAACCACCATCAATATTAAACCCCCCTTCTTAGAACGTAATAATGACATTGTTTCGGGGTAAGCACTAGATGGTGACAGACGGAAAATAAAATTGAAAAGACGAAGCAGGTAGATATTGCCAGGGAAATCCAAATCGGCCTTCAGCAGCGGGATCGCGCGGCCAGTGGATTTCGTAGTAGCGTGTTACTAGCTCAGCTATGGGGTATGAGTGCGGTGCGCCCAACCATCTATTCCCGTTCATGGAGCAAGAAAGAATCCTTATTTTGTTCAAACTCTAGAAACTCCGTTCGTATAAAAAGGGGTATCGACCCTCTTTTATTTATTGTTGGTCTTCCGGCTCGGTGCTTTCGTATGCAGCAGCCGGATCCTCTTCGTCACTGTCAACAACTCGATCAAAAGCGTGCCAATCGTCAACGACAATGTAAGTTCATCTTGTCTTCGTATTCTAGATGTGAGTGTAATATCCATGAGTAGTTGATCAAACTTGGACATTTATCTTGGTGTGAATGACTTTCTTTGTTAGCGGCGGTAGAGTGAGCGTCAATGGAAAAAAAGCAGTCTCCAATAGTTATAATTAGCAGCAAGGCGAGCCAGGAGAACTCAAGGTAGGTGTTGTTTTCTCTTTTGTGTATGTAGCCACCCAACAGTACCATCGATCTTCTCCAGAATGTGTAATAAGGTTCTGACTCCATAAGAATGAGTACCTAACCTCTCCAGTGGATTTCAA
Organism: Papaver somniferum; assembly: GCF_003573695.1. Taxonomy (NCBI): domain Eukaryota; kingdom Viridiplantae; phylum Streptophyta; class Magnoliopsida; order Ranunculales; family Papaveraceae; genus Papaver; species Papaver somniferum. Next base: position 4,052,552 of record NW_020622934.1, read on the forward strand.
AGTTTAACAAACTCCATTGCACTCCTGGGGTGGATGGATGAAATATATGTTCGACAATGATCATGTCAGAGCTAATCTTGGAGAGTGTAGCTGCGTTGTTGATCCGTCCTTGACTTTAAGTTATTTGGTGCCTGGAAGGCTTATTCTTTCCCTTATGATTGTAATGATAATATGTTGTGGATGTTGTATGGTCAAAATCTTCCGGATCCGTTGGGTGAAGTAGACGAGCTGAGAGGCGTTCCGTCGCCGACGTGGTTCTATCAAGTCTTCAAGCCAACCATAAATTCTTCTAATTGAAAAATGCATATTGAGCCCCCAAATAAATTGCTCTGGACTTCGTTCCAAACGACATCTTTTGAACCATCTTTTGAATCTTGGACTGTTGCATGGAATGGGATGCGATGAGCAGTGCCCAGTTACACTTCTGTCTGGTCACTAGAGTAGATTAGATGGCGTGGCTGGATATTTGAATATATTTATGCGGTGTGCTCTTGGAGGGCAAGAAATCCTCATCAAATTGGCGGCACTCTGGTCGTCTATCTTCTATGAGCTAGAAAGATTTTCGACAGTGAGGGAATTTTATACCAACCTTCAATCTCCCAAGTATGATTCACATGATTATTCGTATGTAGTTGTGCTTCATGCAACAGTTAATGCGAATTTTCTAGTTTGTTGAAAAATATTCAAACATTCACAGGAACTGTAGTTGTGTTTGTTGAAAAATATCGGAATATTAATAGGAACTGTAGTTCTGTTTTACTGTTGATCAGCAGGCGAGTCCGTTGATAGCAATCCTGCAGCTGAGGGGCGTTGTATATGGCTTTACTCAGGGGTGATACGACCATAAGTATCTATGGGTCTTCTTTTGGGATCTTTGATGCACGTGTACGACTTCATGTTGAGAAATTCCCGCGGCTCGTAAAGCTTTGATAGTGATGATGATGATATCAGAAATAAACTGGTTGAGGGACATGAAGGAATCTCGTTCTAGCAGTCCCCAGATGTAATTATCCTGAGTTTATTTTCTCCTGAAAGACGTACTTCCATTGCATTTGCTGGTAAGGTGGTTGACGAATTGACGAAAGTGGCAATCTTTTGGATCCGTCATTTGTTAATCAATAAGTGCGAGTTCCACTTGATAAACCTGTACTGTATCCAAACTTCTGGCAGCCTATGCACCCCTTCAATAGGAAATTAGAAATAAACACTGAATCTGACTTTGTCAGCGATGTGGTTGTTCATGCGCAACTTCGTACATGCCTTGGGTAGGTGGTGCTGAGTTTTGAGTAGGTGATGTGGCAGACCTGATGCGGGTGGTTATGTGGCTTGTTGAGGCGTTGAAGTGGCTTCGGCTTCTGGAGAGGACATTGAAGCGTCTTCTGGAGGAATGTTGAAGCGGCTTCTGGAGAGAACGTTGAAGCGAAGCGGCTTCTGGAGAGAACGTTGAAGCGACTTATAGAGAGAACGTTGAAGCGACGACTTCTGGAGCGAAACATTGAAGCATATTCTGGAGAGAACGTTGAAGCTTCTTCTGGAGCGAAACGTTGAAGCGGCTCATGCAACGAACGTTGAAGCGGCTCATGCAGCGAACGTCGAAGCGGCTTCTGGAGAGAACGTTGAAGCGGGGCGGCTTCTGGAGAACGTTGAAGCGGATCCTGGAGCGAACGTTGAAGCGACTTCTGGAGCGGAACGTTGAAGCTGCTCCTGGAGCAAACGTAGAAGCGGCTTCTGGAGTGAACGTTGAAGCGACTTCTAGAGCGAAAAGTTGAAGCGGAGCGGCTTCTGGAGAGAATGTTGAAGCCGCTCCTGGAGCGAATGTTGAAGCGGCTCCTGCAGCGAAACGTTGAAGCGGCTATTGTAGCGAACGTTGAAGCGGCTGCTGAAGCAAACGTTGAAGCGCCTCCTGGTGCGAACGTTGAAGCGGCTTCTGGAGAGAACTCCAGTGAGGGCGCCATTAACCCTTGACTTTGAAAAACGAGTTGATACGATATGGATGATGGGAAGGCGGCACACAAATAGTGCTGGTCGGCAAGTCGTGTTTTCTCCTCATGGGAAAGAATACGCTTCTTCTGTTTGATTTTCCCATGCAACTCTCAGAGTCTTGACGGTTACAATGTTGAAGTCGGAGGCCGCGTCAATCAGTGCGCTTTCAAACTCGACGCCTTTTAGGTGTGTAGATGGGGAAAAAGATTTGCTGGTTTTTGCGGAATTGAGGAGACGACCGTGCGGTGGAGACTCCTTGAACTAAGAAAATGCTCAACCCTACACAGACGCACTGAAAGAAGGGAGTGCTTTAAGTTCGAGAGATCAATCTGTAGGAATCCGTCCTAAACCAAGACAATGGCCGTTCCAGAGTCAATTCGGTCACAAGAGAGGATGGGTCGATCTGTAGGAGGGAAGCTGAGATATGTGTGAGATCAATGATGATCAAAGATTGTAGGTGTATTGGGTATTCTGCGTGAAGAAATAAAATAAGTTATGATTGATTGAATTTGCTCTGTTGAGAGTAATTTCTCAGATGTTGAGTTGTTAATCTCGTGGTGTCTGCTTAACGAGAGATTGTCTTGTTATTTCAATCATGATTCAGAGACTTATTTATATTGCCAGAATTGTAAACACCTTGATCCCATGAAGTGTGATAGTTGCTGGAGTCAAAGAGTGGGGAAGTTGGGAAATCGTGTCAAAACCAGTTGCTCATCGTGCGTAGACTTGGTTAATTTTCCACCCACTACTTTGCTAACTCCTCTAACTGATTGCACGGATTGCTCACATTCTCATCGTGTGTATGAACACACGTGTCGTAGACCGCCAGACCAAAACCCTAGTTAATATCCCCCCGTATGACATGATTGACATCTCGTGATTGTGGAGTCATTTGCTGACTTTATGGGACGATGAGTCCTTCTATTGCTGAGTTGAACGTGATTTCCAAATGTATGAGACTCATGAATCGAACATGCCTGTTGAGATAAAAGTATATTGTAGAATAAACGTTGATAACTTAAGGTGAGCAAAGGCTGTCTAATTGTTGAATATTGATAGTTGAATCAATATTCCTTAGTCTGAGCCAATATTGCCCGTATGAGCAAGTGTTGCTCGTCTGATGGATTGTTGGTGTCAAGACCAGATAAAATAAAATATTAATTTAAGATACTAGCAGCTAGGCCGAGCATAATTATTAAAGTGTTGATCACGGGATCAACGTAAAATTATTAATGTTTGAATCTGCTCAAAATGATGTTTTTGAAGAGATCTGGATTCAAAACCCTAATTTTGATCAATTGATGATTTATTGAAAATCAACCGCAATGAAGGAGGGACCGGTTATATGGGATGACGATTCGACCATGTAACGCACAGATGTTCAGATGATCAAAATACCAAAGTCTCCTGAAGACTAGTTGGTGAAAAGATGATTAAATGCTGGTTAAATCATTTATTAAAATAGTGCTCGTGTGAGCGTCCGATAGTAAAAACTTATTATGGAGAGATGAGGGATCGAACAAGGGGGCATGAGACCGGTCCTTGGTAGTCATGGGACCAGTTGATGGTCGTTTGAGCAAACTCCAAGTTGTTTGAGAAGAGTTTGGACCCAATATGAGCAATTGAGCAAATTAGGTCAAAATTGTTAAAACATGTGGGACCGGGTCTTTGAAAGCCTCAGGGACAGCCTTGGTCGGTCAAGGAGACATTCCTGTGTCACCATAATGTCCGTGTCTCAGTCCTGAGAGTTTCGATATTTTCTGATGCGCGTTTGAGCAACCTTTTGAGAAAATATGAAGGATTCAGGGTTTTGATGAAACTGGGGAATCTTCATGAGATGATGAAAAATAATTAATAAAATAGGGAATTTCAAGGTGTGGGACCGGCCATGGCTAGGGCATGGCTGTCCAGCTAGCAATCTCGGTCCCACAACACCTTCCCAATTTTATGTATTTTCCCTGATGTGAGCGAAATACCATAAACTGAGGAATTTCATGAGATTATGGAAATAATAATAATAAAATAGGGATTCATGAAATGTGGACCGTCTATGTCTAAGGCATGACCGGCCGACCAATGAGCACGGTCCCATGGCACTTTCACTAATTTTATATTATTTTCATGACTTTAGGGAAATATCATGAAATCAAGGAGTTTGTTGAAACTAAGGATTTTCCTTGAAGTGAAGGAGTTTCCATGGGATGAAGGAAACAAATAATATTAAAATAATGAGAAAGAGCGTGTGGGACCGGTCACGGCTAGGGCATGGCCGGCCAGTCAATGAGCCTGGTCCCGTGCGTTTTCTCCCTAATTTTACATAATTTTCATGAGTTTAGGGAAATATCATGAAATCAGGGAATTTTCATGGGATGAAGGAAATAATAAAATAATAAGGAACCATGAGGTGTGGGACCGGCCACGGCTAGGGCATGGCCGACCAGATAGCAAGCTCGGTCCCACGACACCTTTCCTTATTTTTATTATTTCTTTGACATGAGGAAACACCATGAGATTAGGGAGTTTCCTTGAGACGAAGGAGATGTGCTCAAATGTAAAGACTTTCATGAGATCAGGGAAAAATAATAAAACATGATAAAATATGAAATTAGGCGTGGGACTGGCCACGGCATGACTGGCCGGCTGGTGAACCTAGTCCACTAATGCCTTTCCAATTTTTTTTTTTATTTTTCATCCTATTTTGCATAGGTTCATCGTTCCTTCGTGTTTTGGAATGCTCGTTTGTGCATTCAGGTGCTCGTTTGTGCATTATTGCTGAGTATACTTGCACCGTTTTAGTCGGGGCTTACTCGATAGCTGCTCAGATGCCCGTACATTGAATATTTATCACTAACCCATGGAATTCTGCTGGGAAGAACCACGAATTGAAGTAACGAAATATTGTGAAGAACGTAGAATATTCCTGAATATTCAGTTAATGAATTTAAGGATTAAAGATAATTAATTGATGGCTCTATACTAGCAGGCATGCTGTCTAAGAGCATTAATTATCTGAGAATTGTGTAATATGAGCTTGTTGAAGCGTCATATTTATTATGTATAGTCAGGGAAAACGTTGTTGCATCCTGAAGACGTTATCACTCTATACTAGCAGGAAAGCTGTCTAGGAGCCGTCCAATCACACATGTCTCTTATATAGTCAGGGAAAACATTGTTACATCCTGAAGACGTCATCACTCTATACTAGCAGGAAAGCTGTCTAGGAGCCGTCCAATCGTTCGATTCTATATAAAAGTAATTACTGAAATTGCTCAGTATTCATGAGATATGCCGTTGTCTCAGTTGAGAGACTGCACATCTGCATATGCTCTGAGAGACAGTATTCTCAGTCAGAGGTTCTTGCGGCATGAACTTTCATGCTTCGATGAGAGACATGGGCCTCAATACTCATCTGATTGCTGGTCAGGAGTATGTATAATTATGGTTTTACGATTTTATCCTTTGTCGAAAATCCACCATCTACATTAAGTCCCCTGCTTAGTGAGGGATAGTCATGTTCCTCAGTCAGCACTGGAAGGTGATTTTCTAGTCATAAACGAAATATGTAATTGAACTTAGTCGTAAGATAAGATGTTACCGGATTTTCGATTGTACGAGTGAACCATGGCTTGGACGAAGATCCCAGTGGCATGATAGAGCATTGTCTAATGAGTGTAAAGTGGTGTAGCACCGCTGATTTGGTGATGAAACCTTGGTCGGTTTAGGATTCACGGATCCGGGCCCAAGAAAGGAATCCGTTTTAGTGCGCGGACGTTCGTTCGTTAGTTTAAGAAACAAACAAAATAGACGTGAGTCTAATGATAAAAATTTTGTCTATGAGCTTTCACGAAAAACAAAATTTTATTTTTTAAATACGTGAGATTTCACAAAGTGGAATAAACTCTCGTTTCAAAGGTGGATGCTCGTACGAGAGATTTTTTTTTAATAAACGTGCATCTGTTAGTAATAAAATTTTGTTTATGAGCTTTCATGAAAATATTTTAACTTTGAGGTTTCAGAAATCTTTGAAAATATACTCTCGCTTCAAAGACAGATGCTCGTGCGAGGGAGCAAAAATATATAGATATATTTTTCAAATTTACGTGAGTTTCACGTTAAATATTTATATATTTTGTAAAATCATGTTTTGATTTTGAACAACTGTTGAAAGTAGACCATTATACATGGTGAAATAATGTCTGTATGTGAGTTTTCACAATTGTAGAATGGACGTCTGTCTGGTTTTTGAAAAACCAGTGGATGTTAAAATTCACGTGGGTTGTTCACGGTTTTATGAAAATCAAGTCATGATTTTGAATAATGAATTTTGCTCGTCTTTGCAGGTTTAAGGGAATGAGCAAGTTTTTGAAATTCTGACGTTATAATCACTACAGCTAGTGAAATCATAAATAGGTAAGAGTTGGATTGTTACCATTTTGTTACGCGCTTGTTATTGGTATATCCATGACTCTATGTCTTTCGCCTCAGATAGTGGTGACTTATGGTTACAACCACTCTTCTGGCCCTTCCGGGGAACGCTCCAGAAATATCATGTCAAAGATGAAGACTTCTGCAGATGTTCATGCCGAAGTGAATCAACCTTTCAGAGACGCTGGAAAGCTGATGCATTGTATGTCTTTCGATCATCTGGGAGTCATCTGTGATGGAATTAATGCTTTCTTAGTCTCAGCGGATGCAGAAGAGAAGCATGGACGAGATGAGTTAATACTGAAAAGGAAAGCTGAAGAAGAAAGGCTTGCAGCTTATCAGCAAAACGCCGCCGGCTTCAGAAAATGAGACTAGCGGCTGAAGATGAAGTCTAATCTCGCGCGGAAGGCGTAGCTTCTGATTCAGATGTAGATGAATGAAGAATTTTGTCATAATTCGTCATCAGAAAATTCAGAAGTCAGGTCTTCATTGAAAATGCTGTAGAATCTTCGTCCGATGTAGGATTTTCGTGATCTACCCATGTTTCTTCATCCTAAGAAAATTTCCAAGCTTTATCAAAGAAGATTTTCGGCCTTTGAGCACGTTAAAGGGCCGAAATTGACGAAATAGTAAACTTCCAAGAGACTTCCAGAAAATTTTCAGCTGGTATGTAGTCCAATGTTTTCGCCACATCATTTTGCTCGTTTTTCCAATTGCTATGAATTTTGGATATGTTGTATAGGACATCCATACAAAGAGAATGATATATGAGGCATCCCGAGATTCTTCACCAATTTTCCCAGATCGCTGCTTTGTGCGTGACAGCGTAAAATCATCTCAGGCGAGGTTGTTGTAAAACACTCATGTTGTGTCTTTAGACTATTCGCTTGTGTCTGGAACGGTTGGTGAAGGATTTTAATGTCATTGATTCATTCGATATCAGGAGCCCTTGATTGATACATGAGCATGGTGCTTGTAGTGCCATCTTGTTTCTGTCAGTCGTAGAAACATCACTTCTGAAACCGTGGTCACGAGACCATAACTGAGGTTGCTCTCAAGAGGGGGTGATGTAATGACCATGGTTGCATATCCTAGTGGTAGCATTCCTTTTATGATGAATGTTTAGCACATGAGAGTCTGGTGTCACGGGTCTTGGACTGTGAAACTGATCATCATGATCAGTGGACCATCAGTCCCCAGTATATTGTTAAATCTCTCCTTTTTATTTTCTCTTCTTCTGGCAAGACTTGGATAGAGGACCCAGGTAGAAAAATTAATGTAAAGACCTAGGTGGTAGAATTTGAAGGTACTTTGATGAAGGACTTAGTGGAAAGACCTGGTGGACACCGATCGACTGTGAAAGTTATGAATCCCGTCCAAGAATTTTTGCCTGCATGTTGTATGCTCTGGAAGCTGTAGGAACCTCATACGACGTCGAATTCGATGCTTGACCCCAACTTTGAAGCTAATAGACTGAGTTATCACATGAGAAAAGAATCACTCAATTTGGGGTTGTAGAGGTCAGCCAACGAAGCGTGCACATTTGTAATTTATAATCCCGTACAAAATTTTCAGATTTTGTAGACCTGACGGTAAAGGCCATATCTTTCAGCTCGTATGTCCGATTGATGCGCCCTTTTGGTATGTTGTAGAAGAAACATAGATGCACATCTTTTGTTAGGAAGTATTGTTCCATTCCTCACTCATTGGTACGTTTTTGTAAACCCATGGGCTGAAGTATGTTGTATCTTATTTGTAGAGGTGATGAGAACTTCTTGTAGAAGACTTGGGATTGTGCCCGCCTGTTGTGCAAGCTTCGGAAAATACTTTCATGTGAACATATTTTATGTCTAAACACCTTGATATGAATCATTAGTGCTTGGAGAAGTCTGATCCATCGAGTAACACTTCAGATAATGGATAGTTGATGAAGCTGGTCATGAGGATGTTACCCCTGAGACCGTCGTTGATGCTGGATCACGATAGAATTTTCTCCAGAAATGCTTGTTGATGCTGATACTATGGTATGAGTTTCTCCAAATACCGAAAAGGCTAGATCCATGATTATCGACATAGTCTTTACTCCTTCATCCAGCGAGCCTTTACATTAACGAACTAATTGATGAGTTGATTGTCCCTAAGATGAGGGTGTAGGGTTTAACCAAAATTCCCCCGAAACTTTACTGTGAAGTGCCTTGACATGGAATCGGTGTTGTTGCGGCAGATAGAAGCCGCAGTTTCCATTCTGGATGTGATCGGTGAAGAGAGGAAGTTCCTCAGTCGTGCAGGGGCTTGCGATGTAGAGAGAGCCGTTAATGAAGTTTCATGGAATCACGTCAGGTCGCAATAACTTGTTATGTGGATAACATTTATTGAAATAGAATTGATTTCTCCAATAAGATCAAGTCCCCGGTGTATGTTGAAGGAGTTTGTGCCATCGATGGATGAATGATGTTTCATCTGCTTCAGAAGTCTTATCATGGGATAATGAAGACTTATCTATTGTAGTTCAGTTGCACTTTGATCGTGCTATTGTTGAATCAGTGTGTCATCGTTGAGATATTTGTGCTGAAGCCAGATGCGCAATTATCGAAGGTGTACTCTTTAATTAGGAGTACAATTTGAAGGATTCTTAGATGCTTGAGCGTTGAAGTGTACATTCCTTAAGCATAGAATGTCTTAGGGGTTTGATCATCTCGGCCTTGGATTATATTCTGTTGATTCAGCATCCCCTTCGTTGCGGTAGTGGGATTCGAAACTTGTGCAGACATCAGAGCTTTCTGATTTTGTGGAACACGTGGACTTGCAGGAGAAACGCCCAAAGTGTTCTTTGCCATGTTTGGACATCATCTCAGTAATGAATGTTTCCGTGCTTGATTCAGAGAAACGCCAGATTCAACCACTTGGTAAAATACTAATGCGGTGAAGCTACCATTCATAACGTCTTGCGGAGTTGCTAGCAGAATTGAGTCCCCATGCTAGGATAGCATGTAAGGAAATAAATGACATAGACATGGAATGAGACTTTCATGAGTGTGGAACCTCTTGATGAATGTCTATGCATATTTTGCAGGTTCTTGCTTCAACCTCGTCAAAGTTTTAAATTCCTCCAAGTACTCTGATGATGGAATGTCCGTCAAATCTTCTGGATCAGAAATTTCTTCGTTGGAGATATGTGCAACCAAAGGCGCTTCGTCAGTACCCATATTTGTAGCGTGGATCCACGCTCGTCTGAAGGACATGGCATATCCTGGATCTTCCTGATTATGTGAAACTTGGTTTCTGTCCAGGTTGAACTTATGTTCACTTTGAGAGTGATGTAGCCATAAGTATTTCCGAGCGTTCTTTCAAGGTCTCTGATTGAGATGGGAGCATGAGTAGCTTCTTGTCGAGTGATGCCTGTGGATCAGATGGTTTTCAGTGGAATGTTGTTGATGGAGGTGCCAACATCGATCAACATTCTTCCAAATTCTTTTCTTTTGAGGTTGACTGTGGTAAGGAGTCCCCAGTCGTAGATCTCTTGGTCTGTAGCTGGAGGCTCAATAAATATTTCCAGAATGGACTTTTTGACACGATGTGGTTCAGTGCTGTGAACATGTCTCTCCTTTGTGCCTTCGACAGATAGAGCAATTCACTTTCGACGAAGGATTGAACTGCCTCTTTGATAGGTTTTTCAGAGAGTGTAAAGGTTCTGATTGGGAGAGGATTGTTGTGTACTCCTTCAGTCCCCAGTTGAAGCTATTGTGGATCAACCTTCTCTTTGAAAATGTGATTCAAAATATTGCAGTTGCTTGTTGGATGATTGATGAATCTATGAAGGTGACATTAACTGGGATTCTCCATTTCTTCTTCAGTTGGCTCTCTCCTGATAAACGACAATTTGATTGCACCATCTTGAACCCAGACTTCAAGTAACTCGATCACTCCTTCATGAGAAGAGAGAAGTTTGAGTCTGTCCGATCATTTCCCCGTTCGTTGATGCCGAGTCAAGGTTTGTGCATTTCAAGATTGGTTATCTTTCTTTGGTGCTTTCATAGGAGTTGAAGAAGCGTTCTTGCGTTGTGACTCATATTTCAATTTGATCCCTTCTGCAACAACATTTGTGGAAGGTTGGAGGTTGTACTTTTTGTTGATCAAACGTCTGTTACCTCTAGTTTCTCGTGGTTCCTCAGTTTTTGTAGCTTGATCTTTCCAGTAAACTAGGTGCGGTAGTTACTGATCGCTTAGCTGCTTCATAAAGTTCTGAAAAAGTCTGGAACCAGAGATTTTCCAATAAAGCTCTGTAGACCGGGATCGTTCCGTTGATGCATAAGTCTACAAGTTGCTGCTCTGTGACATCTGGGTCGTGGCAATCCAAGGCTTGAACTCTGAATATTTTCACATAGTCATTGGGATGTTCATTGTTCCTATGAAACATTCTTCCCAGATCAAAGAGAATAATTTGCTCTGACACGAAGAAGTACTTTCTGTAGAAGGCGTTAATCATTTCTCCCCAACTAGTGATGCTTCCTGGCACGATGTTGTTGTACCAGGTATATTCCCTGCCTTTCAGGGATTTTGAAAATTCCTTCAGACGGACGACATGATTGTGCTCATGTTCACGCAATGCTTCCAGAAACCGAGAGACATGCTCTCGAGCATTGCCTGTTCCATCATACAAAGTGAAGGTTGGAGAGGTATAACTTTTTGGAAGAGGATTTTTTTGCATAGCAACAGGGAATGGAGGCTGGTGACGATGGACATGTGGTGTCTTGTATTTTCCACGGTCCTCCAAGAGGCGTCCCAAATCTTCTCGAGTAATGAAATCTGGTGATTCTTTCACTGATGGATCGTCTGTAGCTTTGCGGACTTCATTGTCATCCACCGTATGAACTGGAACGACTTCAGGATCAACATCCGAAGATGTTTCTTTTCCTTTTCTCTTTTCTTGAGTTTTCTTTGACATCTTGTCAGTGAGTGTTTTGAGATAATTGCACAGATCCTTCTGTGTTGCAGCCATGTCCGTCTGATTCTTGGCAAGAGTCTTTTGCACCTTCATGAGATCACCTATGGTAGGTGGATTTTCTATGACTTCTTCAGAATGCCGGACGAAGATAGGATGACTTCCAGTGTTGGGCTGAGGAGGCGTAACGTCACTACCATTGTTAGAAGCAGGAATGGTTTCTGTGATACCATTATTGTCATTGTTGCTAGTACTAGCGTCGTTTGTATTCGTAACTAACCCAGACCTAAGATCAACCATTGAATGAAAGTTGATATTGCAACCGAGAGATTGATCTCCCACCGTGGTCGCCAATCTGTAGATGGGGAAAAACGATTTGCTGGTTTTTATGGAATTGAGGAGACGACCGTGCGGAGGAGACTCTTTGAACCAAGCAAATGCTCAACCTCACACAGATGCACTGCAAGAAGGGAGTGCTTTAAGTTCTAGAGATCAATCTGTAGGACTCCGGCCTAAACCAAGACGATGGCCGTTCCAGAGTCAATTCGGTCACAAGATAGGATGGGTCGATCTGTAGGAGGGAAGCTGAGAAATGTGTGAGATCAATGGTGATAAAAGATTGTAGATGCGTTGGGTATTCTGCGTGAAGAAATAAAATAAGTTCTGATTGATTGAATTTGCTCTGTTGAGAGTAATTGCTCAGACGTTGAGTTGTTAATCTCGTGTTGTCTGCTTGACGAGAGATTGTCTTGGTCTTTCAATTATGATTCAGAGACTTATTTATATTGCCAGAATTGTAAACACCTTGATCCCATGAAGTGTGACAGTTGCTGGAGTCAAAGAGTAAGGAAGTGGAAAATCGTGTCAAAACCAGTTTCTCATCGTGCGGAGACTTGGTTAATTTTCCACTCACTACTTTGCTAACTCCTCCAACTGATTGCAGGACTTGCTCATATTCTCATCGTGTGTATGAACACACGTGCCGTAGACCGCCAGAACAAAACCCTAGTTAATATCCCCCCATATGACATGATTGACATCTCGTGATTGTGGAGTCATTTGCTGACTTTATGGGACGATGAGTCCTTGTATTGCTGATTTGAACGTGATTTACAAATGTTCTGAGACTCATGAATTGAACATGCCTACTAAGATAAAAGTATATTGTCGAATAAACGTTGATAACTTAAGGTGAGCAAATGTTGCTGAATTGTTGAATATTGATAGTTGAATCAATATTCCTTAGTCTGAGCAAATATTGCTCGTATGAGCAAGTGTTGCTCGTCTGATGAATTGTTGGTGTCAAGACCAGATAAAATAAAATATTAATTTAAGATACTGGCAGCTAGGCCGAGCATAATTATTAAAGTGTTGATCACGGTATCAACGTAAAATTATTAATGTTTGAATTTGCTCAAAATTATGTTTTTGCAGAGCTCTGGATTCGAAACCTTAATTTTGATCAATTGATGATTTATTTAGAATCAACCACAGTGAAGGAGGGACCGGATACATGGGATGACGAGTCGACCATGTAACACGCAGATGTTCATATGAGAAAAATACCAAAGTCTCCTGAAGACTAGTTGGTGAAAATATGATTAAATGATGGTTTAATCATTTATTAAAATAATGCTCGTGTGAGAGTCAGATAGTAAAACCTGATTATGGAGAGATGTGGGACCAACCAAGGGGTATGAGACTAACCCTTGGTGGTCATGGGACCAACTAATGGTCGTTTGAGCAAACTCCAAGTTTTTTGAGAAGAGTTTGGACCCAACATGAGCAATTGAGCAAATTAGGTCAAAATTGTTAAAACACATGGGACCGGCTTTTTGCAAGCCTCAGGGACAGCCTTGGTCGGTCAAGGAGACATGCCCGTGTCACCATAATGTCCGTGTCTTAGTCCTGAGAGTTTCGATATTTTCTGATGCGCGTTTGAGCAACATTTTGAGAAAATATGAAGGATTCAGGTTTTTGCTGAAACTGGGGAATCTTCATGAGATGTTGAAAAATAATTAATAAAATAGGGAATTGCAAAGTGTGGGACTGGCCACGTCTATGGCATGGCCGTCCAGCTAGCAATCTCGGTCCCACAACACCTTTCCCAATTTTATGTATTTTTCCCGATGTGAGCGAAATACCATAAAACTGAAGAATTTCATGAGATCAAGGAATTTCCATGAGATTATGGAAATAATAATAATAAAATAGGGATTCATGAAGTGTGGGACCGGCTATGGCTAAGGCATGACCTGCCGGCCAATGAGCACGGTCCCATGGCATTTTCCCTAATTTTATATTATTTTCATGATTTTAGGGAAATATCATGAAATCAAGGAGTTTGTTGAAACTAAGGATTTTCCTTGAAGTGAAGGATTTTCCATGGGATGAAGGAAACAAATAATATTAAAATAGTGAGAAAGAGTGTGTGGGACCGGCCACGGCTAAGGCATGGCCAGCCGGCCAATGAGCCCGGTCCCGTGCGTTTTCTCCCTAATTTTACATAATTTTCATGAGTTTAGGGAAATATCATGAAATCAGGGAGTTTTCATGGGATGAGGGAAATAATAAAATAATAAAGAACCATGAGGTGTGGGACCGGCCACGGCTAGGGCATGGCCGGACGGCTAGCAAGCTCGGTCCCACGACACCTTTCCTTATTTTTATTATTTCTTTGACATGAGGAAACACCATGAGATTAGGGAGTTTCCTTGAGGCGAAGGAGATTTGCTCAAATGTAAAGACTTTCATGAGATCATGGAAAAATAATAAAACATGAAATTTGGCATGTGACTGGCCACGGCGTGACTGGACGGCGGGTGAGCCCAGTCCACTGACGCCTTTGCCAATATTTTTTTTTTATTTTTCATCCCATTTTGCATAGGTTCATCGTTCCTTCGTGTTTTGGAATGCTCGTTTGTGCATTCAGGTGCTCGTTTATGCATTGTTGCTGAGTATACTTGCACCGTTTTAGTCGGGGCTTACTCGATAGCTGCTCAGATGCCCGTACGTTGAATATTTATCACTAACCCATGGAATTCTGCTGGGAAGAACCACGAATTGAAGTAACGAAATATTGTGAAGAACGTAGAATATTCCTGAATATTCAGTTAATGAATTTAAGGATTAAAGATAATTAATTGATGGATCTATACTAGCAGGCATGCTGTCTAAGAGCATTAATTATCTGAGAATTGAGTAATATGAGCTTGTTGAAGCGTCATATTTATTACGTATAGTCAAGGAAAACGTTGTTGCATCCTGAAGACGTTATCGCTCTATACTAGCAGGCAAGCTGTCTAGGAGATGTCCAATCATAATGATTCTATACACATGTCTCATATATAGTCAGGGAAAACATTGTTACATACTGAAGACGTTATCGCTCTATACTAGCAGGCAAGCTGTCTAGGAGTCGTCCAATCGTTCGATTCTATATAAAAGTAATTACTGAAATTGCTCAGTATTCATGAGATATGCCGTTGTCTCAGTTGAGAGACTGCACATCTGCATATGCTCTGAGAGACAGTATTCTCAGTCAGAGGTTCTTGCGGCATGAACTTTCATGCTTCGATGAGAGACATGAGCCTCAATACTCATCTGATTGCTGGATCAAGAGTATGTATAATTATGGTTTTACGATTTTATTCTTTGTCCAAAATCCACCATCTACAAGGTGATTAGTGGTTAGGAGTCCTCAGTTACATTTACCAGCCGTACCTTCCAAGAGAGACTGGGATTTCGAGGTAGCTTCTCTAATTGAAAACAATCGCCTGCCCGACACAACACGGTTGAGTGCTGAAAATATATCTCGGCGCTGCGC
This sequence comes from Papaver somniferum, assembly GCF_003573695.1. NCBI lineage: Eukaryota > Viridiplantae > Streptophyta > Magnoliopsida > Ranunculales > Papaveraceae > Papaver > Papaver somniferum. The sequence continues at coordinate 4,067,728 of NW_020622934.1, forward strand.
GTTGGAGAAATAGAGAATCTCACACACATGCTCCATCATAGATCACACGATTTTGTGAACAGAGTCCCCAGAAAGCATTAATGCACAACTCCACCAATTGATATCCAGTCACGGCTAAATTCTGAATCTCTTGACATAATCATTCGGATGTTCGTTGTTTCGCTCCTTCTGCGTTGTGGACATGTCCGTCTGAGTTTTGGAAAGAAATTCCTATCTCTCCATTAAATCGATAATGGTAATGGGAGGTTGGTTTCCTTTGGCTCCTCCAGTCTATCCTCCTGACGAAGAAGTGGTAGCAGCCCTGGTGATGATTGGAGGCGTCATGTTCGAAGAAATATTAGGAGTAGCGGCGACTCTGGATTTGGTAATAGGAGGAGTCACACAAGAGGGGATGCTTCTGGTGCTTCTGGTGTTGGTGTTAGAGGATGTAACGCCATGGGATGTGTTGACTGCGCTTGCGGACGGTACATTGGTGTTGTACATTACCTTTTGCTCTCGTTCGATACGAACACATACTCTGTTTGCATCGTCGTTGGCGGAGGCACAGACTTCAGACAAGGATTCAACATTTTTTGTGTCATCTCTGAAATTGGTGGCTTTCTCGAGCGAATGTTTGCTGGCTCTTGCTACAGCCGGTTTGACATACTCTTTAAGAAACAAAACGTCTCATTTTCCAACTTGACAATATCATCTTGATTTGCGACAACATCTTCTAATATTTTTGTCATACCTTCCATGGTGATTGGATTTCGACCATTGGTGGCTTTGGAAGTGTTTCGGATGGCCGAGGTAACTCATGAAGTGGAAATTTGGGATTGGTGATTGGAGTGAATTCTGGTTAATGATTTAATTTATACCTAAGATCCACCATCTTGAGTTTGGTAAGAATGGAATGAAAATAGAGAAATTGACTTCGCAACCGAAAGATTAATCTCCCACTGTGGTCGCCAGTTGTTTTGGGGTAAAAACTGATTCTGCTGTTTTTGGTAAATTTGGGTGTGTTGATGAGAAAAGAATTCAAACCCTAAACAAATGTACTACACAAGAGTACTTTTAGATTCGAGAGATCAATTTGTAAGACTCTGTCCTAAACCAAGCAATGGTCGTTCCAGATTCAATTCGGTCAGAAAGTGAAGGAGAAGGGTTGATCTTAGGGAGGGAAGCGAAGAAGGTGTTTGAGATCAGAATGTTGAATTATGAAGGTGTGGCTGTTTTATGATTTGTATCAGAATGTGGAACTGGCTTGAGGAGTGTAAGCTATCAGTTCTTGGTGTTTTTTGAATACTTGTGTTGTTAACCAAAACTCTCTCGTTGGTTGAAATAGGTTGAAACCTATTTATACAAGTCATAGTTGAACACACCCTGATCCCATAGGAAGTGGGAGTAGTGGAGTGATGGAGAAGTGGGATCGTGTGAAATGTGGAAAAACACGTCTTACTATGAGGGAAGACAAGTCGGTTTACACCCACTACTTCTCTGCTGCCACTAACTGTTCGCTTTTCCTGACACTTTCTCACAATGGGCTTGTTGCACACCGCACGTTGTAAACCGCCAGACCAATACCCTGATGGACATCCCCCAGTTTGTGACATGCTTGATGTCTCGAGTATTTTTCGTGGAAAATATGCAGCAGGATGTTGAATGGGTCTTGTTTACAAGACCTAGTTATTCTGACCAATCACGCGCAAGCTAGGTGGCGGGTGGTCATGCGTGAGTCCAGGAGCTATCCATGTACATTAAAGATATGGTGATCGGTCCCTATAGGAGAATGGTGACTGGTAGCTATTTTGACATCCTATTGGTTGGACCAAATTAAATCTAAACCTGTTAAGTTGTCTAGCCAAGTTGGATGGCTGAGATGATTTGCAGAAGTTTGTACTAATTCATGAAATTTCGTAATCAGAAAATCCAGATGTGAGACCCTCACTAAAACTGCAGTAGAATTCTCTTACGAACTCGGATTTTGATGATCCGCCATTTCATTCTTATCAGAAAATAATTTTCTATCTTATCTCGAGGGAATATTTAGGTTTTGAGCTCTTTTAGAAGGTGAAAACATCCCTACAGTAAAAACTCAGGAAGGATTCAGGAGGAATTCTGTCAGTTTTCAGCCATGACCTAGCTCTCCTTTTAAGCTGTCTCTTTTAGCTCGTTACTCCTATTGATGTGATTTTTTAGTATATTATGATAGATATCCATATGAAAATTTTTGCATTTAGCTCATACTAAAATTGTCTACAAAATCCTCAGAGTTGTTCGTCCAATTTTTGGGTGATCGTTTAGAAGCCATATGAGTAGGCCGCGACGTGGACGATTGTTCCTTATGGAAGAGGAGCGACCAATGGTCACAGAGACATTTGGTTGAGTGCCTATAATAAGAGTGTGTCCGGACGATTCTACTAGCGAAGTTGGGCGGCCGAGATGGTTTGCGGCGGTTAATGGTTGTCGTTGATTAATTTAGGGTTTAAAGCCGTGTGGCCAACCTACCTTGGGCCAAACGATTTGGGGCATCTGCCGCTAATTTGGACAAGTCTGAAAAAGTGGGGATCTAACAACCACACCCAATATTTCACTTAGCAATCTGTATGGACTAACTCCAATTGTTTGAGGGTGAAAACGACTTCTGCTTATTTTGGTAATTTCGGGCGTGTGGGTGAGAAAGGAGTTTAAAACCTAAACAATGTACTGCAAGGGAGTACTTTAGATTCGAGAGATCAATCTGTACAAATCCGGCCTAAATCAAGAAATGACCATTCCAGACTTGCTTCGATCAATAAGTGAAGGAGAAGGGTTGGTTTTGGGGAGGGAAGCGAAGAGAGTGTTGAGACCAGAATAATTGATTATGGAAGAGTAGTTGTTTCACGACTTGTATCAGAAAGTGTGAATCTAACAGATGGAAAGCTAGAAAATATTTTCTGAGTGTTGTATCCTCTTGACCTGAACTTGTCGTTCGATGGAAATAGGTAAGACCTATTTATACAAGTCGAAGTGAAACGTACTCTGGTCTCATAAGAAATGGAAAACAGATGAGTAAATGGGAGGAGGTGGTAACCGGTAATGCCTGGAATTGATGTTCCATAAAAGAAGCGTTTCACCATTACTCCCTGTAATTAATAACCGCCTCATCCTTATGACACTGTCTTATAACGGGCGTAGTGTACGCCGCACGCTGTAAACCGCCAAGCCAATACCCAATGAGCATCCTCCAGTTTGTGACATGTGTTGATGTCTCGAGTGTTTTCGTGAAAAACATGTAGCATGTTGTTGTTCGGCAAGTTGAGCTTGGGAGACTTGCCGGCTCGGTGATGACCTTCGACGGTCGAGATTTTGCATCTTGAGAGGAAGGTTAGCCGTTGATTATTGCAACCCTTCGTTTGGTAGCCCGTGACATGAAAGCATGGCCGGTACGGCTTTAGTATGGCCTAGTTTAGGCGCGGCCAAAAGTTAGGGTTTTGGCTTTGTTTGGGCGCGACCAAACTAGGGTTTGGCGTCGGGCCAAAGGTTGCCATGCGTTAGATGGTAACCTTGGATGGCTAAGATCTGCATCTGAAAAAGTGGTCGTTGATCTTCGCAAGCCTTTGTTTTGGTAGCCGCATAGGGAAGGCCGGCATGGTATGGCGCGACAAGGTGGTTAACATGCCATTGGCACATGTGGCATGGATGGCATGCCTTGGCGCGGTTTGGGCGTGGCCAAAACAAAGGTTTTGGCGTGCGCCAAAAGTTACCATGCGTTGGTTGGCGACCTTGGACAAATAAGATTTGCATCTTATATGAAAGGATGGACGTTGATCGTCGCCAGCCTTTGTTTTGGTAACCGCATAGGGAAGGCCGGCATGGTATGGCGCGGAAAGGTAGCTGGCATTCCATTGGGACATATGGCATGGCCGGCATACCTTGGAGCGGTTTGGGCCAAAGGTTACCATGCGTTGGTTGACGACCTTGGACGGCTAAGATTTGCATCTTAGATGCAAGGATGGACATTGATCGTCGCAAGCCTTTGTTTTGGTAACCGCATAATGAAGGACGGCATGGTATGACTTAGGCGCGGCAAGGTGGATGGCGCGGCATGCCTTGGCATGGTTTAGGCGCGACCAAACTAGGGTTTTGGCATTGGGCCAAAGGTTACCATGCGTTGTTTGGCGACCTTGGACGGCTAAGATTTGCATATAAGATGGAAGGGTGGCCGTTGATCATCGCACGCCTTCGTTTTGGTAGCCGCATAGGGAAGGCCGACATGGTATTGCGCAACAAGGTGGTTGGCATGCCATTGGCACATGTGGCATGGCATGACTTGGCGCAGTTTGGCGTGGCCAAAACTAGGGTTTGGGCCAAAGGTTACCATGCGTTGTTTGGCGACCTTGGACGAATAAGATTTGCATCTAAGATGGAAGGGTGGCCGTTGATTATCGCACGCCTTCGTTTTGGTAGCCCCATAGGGAAGACCGACATGGTATGGCGCAACATGGTGGTTGGCATGCCATTGGCACATGTGGTGCGGCTGGCATGGTTGGCATGCCTTGGCGCGGAAATGCGGCTGGCCTGGGATGCCATTGACGCAGTGGTGCGGCTGGCATGGTTGTCATGCCTTGGTGCGGAGATGTGGCTGGCATGGTATGCCATTGGCACAGTGGTGTGGCTAGCATGGTTGGCATGCCTTGGCGCGGTGACGTGGCTGGCATGGTCTGGCATTGGAACAGTGGTGCGGTTGGCATGGTTGGAATGCCTTGGCGCGGTAACATGAGAATTAGGGTTTGGCATAGAAGATGTCAGTCAGTGTTAAGGGTTCTGTCGTGGAACATGACCCATGTAAAAAAAAGGGTACCCCGGTAATTCTTACATAGGCATGCTGATTGATTCAATAAATGTGCTAATGGTCATAATGACGTCATGTCAGATTACAGTTTTACGATTTTGACCCTAAGCTAAAAACCACCATCATCATTAAGTCCCCTGCTTAGCTCAGAACAGGAGCATTGTTGCGAGGTAAGCATAAGATGGTGACAGGCGAGGACAAAAATCGAAATGACAGGTCGTGAAAAGATGGTCAGGAAAGTCCGACTAACCTTTTTCGAGAGGTAAGGAGAGTTCATGATCTTCATGTTTGGCGGCCTTGCGTAGATTCTATTTGTGGTATAGACCATGAAGTGGTGAGATAAAGATCGTCGGCTTAGTGTGTCCATGTATCACCTTGGATGGGTTAGGGAACATCATGACGCTGGCTTGGCGAGTTGTTGGGGTTGGCGCGACAAGTCATGGCGTGGACGGCTTGGCATGGTGGGGCCAAGTTAATGGCGTGGACGACTTGGCATGGTGGGGCCAAGGCAATGGCGCGGATGGCTTGACATGGTGGGTCCAAGGCAAGGCGCGGTTTGGTGAGGCTAAGCATGTGGACGGCTTGGCGTGGTGGGGCCAAGGCATGGTACGGACGGCTTGGCATGGTGGGGCCAAGGAAATGGCGCGGTTTGCTGAGGCAAAGCATGCGCGGACGGCTTGGCATGGTGATTTGTCTTCGCGGGCCCGGTGAAGATGTTTTTTTCTTGTCGTTGTTGTAAATAAAGATTCAAACTCTAAGACTTGTGAAGATTAAATTTAAAGGTTTAATGAAAATAAAAAGTAAAAGCGAGAGTTACTGGGACTAGGAGTTCACCAAATTTTCAAATTCATGCGATTCACCTATTTATTCTAAACCATTATAGCTCATTCAATAAGAATTTTGACTCTATTTCTTTGCCTAAGGTAGATTCTTAAAATATTAATTGTAAATCTTAAGCATGGCATATCAAAAGAATTAATCCTTAGCATAAACCATCAAACGAAATGACAATTAATTAAGAAAAATCTTTTTCTAATTTTAATTTAATGAAAATAGTCATATAAATAATTAAATGAATTTACCACATGACGAATTTTGGTTTCCTCCATCGTCCCAGAGAAAGGTTTAGCTCCACATAGTGAAAAACACACTCAAAATATATTTTTATAGCTCAAATGGTGTTTACAAAGAAGAAAAGGGAGGAGAATAATATAAACCAGGAGTTTGCAACGCTACAAGTTCGTTACAAAACTCACTGTTACAACTGTTGCGAAGAACTATTGTTATATGGTGTCGCAGAAGAGCTGTCGTTTATGGATTGAATATATGAAGGCCAAGAACGATAGTTCTTATCAGTTTATTGTTATTCAGCTTCTCCTTCTCTACAGCAGCAGAGATATCTGCTCTGCAACTTCTTATTCTTCTTTGTGGCCTATCCCAACTCTCGATGCCCCTCTCTGACTCCTAAGAATCATTTATATACCCAACAGTCAAGAAATATTTCGAATAAATGCTCATAATCTCCTCAGTAATGACATTAAACTCGGGAATATTTTCTTTATTCTCACGAGATTCTGAGTTGTTTGATTTATCCCCAAAACTTCCATCCGACAGGATAATCCTAAGAGAATATCCTCTCTTCAATCCTAACTTCCTATTATAACTCAGAGAATCAAATCAATTACACCTGATAATATCTTCCTTGCCATGTTTTGTATAACTACCGAAAATAACCGAGTTTGCTTCTTCAAAACACGTAAAAGACGTGTGTACATATTGAGCATATAATATTTGTTCAAATCCCATGAACATCTGCAATAATATCTTCCCAAAAATACATCCATACTCCAAAAATATCTCACGGGCACGTGCATTAACCTAGTTTTCTTCCAACTCCACATAACCTCCTGATTCTTCGAGTTTAAACAACTTGCTAACCCTGTTTAACCGTAACAGGTTTATATTAATCCAAATATACGAGAAAATCTCGATAATAACTCTTCAATCAATTTTCAGAAATCTTCACAGGTTTAAAACATTTTCCCGCCAAAAGTATTTTTTATATTTTGCTTCAAATCGATCCCTGTAGCCAAATTCGATCAAGTTCAAAGACCTTACCAAGCCTATTTAACCAAAAGGAAGATACCCATTCAATTTCAGCCATTAAGTCTCACTCGAACACCTCCAAAAGCCAAACCCTAATTCTGCCACCATTTTTCCCGCCAAAATTGAATATTCAAACGAAGAAGAAGGTCTCCCCTTATCCTAAGTGTTGGAGTCTGAATAGCAATAGGTGCTGATTAGTAAAGAAGGTGTCCCTTAGTAATTAAGCTGCCCCTTATCCAAAGTAGGGGTCCGTTTAGCAAGTGTCCTCCGGGGGGGGGGGGGTGCAAAAACCACTTTTCGAGAAACTTTCTCCATAAGAGCTTATTTCCTTGAAAAGACATAAAACAAGTTTATTAGTAATAAAATGAGGCCTAGCTAATATAGTTGTGGGTGAAAATGCGCTGCACTTTCGTGCTCATCACCCGGTTGCCTCTTTTCCTTACTTGACTCAAATGGGAAGTCCTTTCCTTATTCAAACTCCCAAGTACCACGCCTATAAAAGGGGGCCGACCTCTCCTTTTATTTCACACCTTTATATATATTTTTTTATTTTGTCCATGTGGTAACAGTAAAACGGACGAGCAAATCCCAGGTATGTCTTCCAGTACTTCCTCTTTAACTTTTTTTTCTTGTTTTCTTGTGTTAGTGCAAACCCTAGCTGTAGGCGTACCTTTTCATGAACTTGTAAAAAATTGGTTTGCGTCCAGGATGGATCTCCTGTGTCTAATAAAATAATTTCCATGCACTTTCCGTAATAATTTCTCTTCGTATTGTTCCATTGTAGTTATTTCGAAGGTGAAAGTAGCGTGAGAGAATTTCGTTAGGATGTCATTTGAGAAAATTTCTGCCGTACCGAAAGATGTTGGCAATTCCAAGCCAAACATAGACGATGAGTTCTTTACAACATCCGCCACAATTAGGAAAAATCATCCCAAGTATGTGTCGATTCTTCTGACTGGTCCGGAAAGTGAAGGAGAGGCCCCGTCAGTTCGGCCTGGAGGTGTAATAAGGTTTTTTCTTCAGAGGAAAGAGTATTCTAATTCTCCATTGACTTTAAAATCTGTGTGAGTCCGTTGCGTCCTTTTGAGAAATGGATGCGATTCATGATGAGTCAGGAATGTGTAAAAGCCAGTTTGACCAAGGCGCAGATTATTGATGCTGTCGCGGCTTCCGCAGTGCTTCAAATTAGGAAAGATATTCCAGGCTTGGTTGCTTTTATTTCCAGATGGTGTCTGGACACTCACACGGCCATATGCAGGTGGGGGTGAAATGACTATCTCTTTAGAGAGCGTGGCCGTCTTGCTGAACCTTCCCGTAATAGGAAACCTCGATGTCAAATTGTCTGCAGATGAAGAAGAAATGCGCCCCGTTCTAGTTGCGAAATCAAAATGATTTGTTCGGAAAGAAAACAATACGAGGTGCTTCTATAGTTGGTGGGTGTCTCAATGGTTTCCTGATGAGTTGGAACCAAATCAGAAAAATAGTACACTTCATGTCGCAGCGTTCTTGGCTCTTTGGTTATCCAGAGATATTTTCGATAACGGCTCTGGTAAGAAGGAGATAAGACAGGAACTTATCAAGTTTGCCATAAAATTTGCAAAAGGTATCGTTCTCCCTATTGGCGGCTTGTTTCTTGGTTCTCTGTACGCACACTTGGATCATCTGGTCGCGGACATGTGCGCTTCAAATGGCTACATGAAAGTGGATTCTTATATTCATGCCGCCTTTATCCAAGCGTGGCTGTGGGAGCACTTCGAAAGGTATGCTCCAAAACCGTTGGCCGTACTTCCCGAGTCTTGGGGTGGTTTTAGGATATTGCGCTGGTCGAATAGGCGCCCAAAGATTGGTTCGAACCTGGTTGGATTCCTTGACAACTCGTACACGGTCAATTTTCGTCTATGGGCTCCGGTGCATGCGCCCATAACTCAGATCAATATCTTTGCTCCTGCTCCGAGCATGTCTTTGTCTTCTGATAAAGAGGATATGAGTGTTGGAGAGATGGTGTTCATGTGAAGCTGCACGCCCGGTCATATGCCGTCTTTCTTTCGAGGATATTGCAAAGCAGTTTCTTACAATATCGATAGGGCGGCTCGGCATATGGGTTTTGACCAAGGGGTCCCACTCGTTCGTCAGCCGGTTTTTCCAGAAGACTCGTTGCCAACTGTTCTCGATGCTAGTGTTTTCTCCCTTTTCCGCTCGCGGAACGAAGTTCATCAACAACCTCCAAATATAACATATTTTGGCAGGATGAGTTTCTCGTTATCCATGGATTCGTGAATGATGTGGTAGAAAACCGTCGCGGTAAGCCTTCTCCTGCGGTTTTAGCGGAGCACCCACTGCTGAGGGATCCTTCTTCGACCAAGCGAAAATCCGTTAGCCCGAACGCAGATAGTCCCCAAGTGAAGGAGCGAAGGTATAAAAGCCGTGCAGACGGTTCCCAGTCAGATTCGACAGCCTTACCGACTTTCAGTTCGTCTAATATGCGGGTACATATGCTTTTACTCTTGATTTTAGTTGGATCACGTATATCCTTGTTTTTTTTTCTGAGTATCCGTCATTTTATCTTGCCCAGGGTCTCAGCAGCGTGAACACCTTTACCAAACTTGCAAGTAGTCAGAAAACATCGTTTCTCGAGATGGAGGGTGGCGGTGCTGAGCCTATCCATGGTGATGGGGAACCCGAGAAGGATGAAAGTTCATAGTCTAGTGATGGAGAGAGTAGTTCTTCCGATAGCAGTGCTGAATCTTCCTCTAGTTGGTCTGAAAGCGAATCAGTGAGTCTCTCGCTTGTTTTTTCTTCTTTCCTCTCTTCCTTTCTCTTTAGAAAATATCTAATCCGTGATATCATAGGGGGAAGCCACTTCTGAAGATGGCCTTGAGACGGAGACTGGCGGAGATACAGCTTTGTCTCCAACTGTGACAGCCGCACCGGGCGACCTTGAAATGTATGTTGATCGAGATGAAAACGTCGTTGTGACTCAGACAATGGAGATTACTCCAGTGGCTGCAGTTGCAATTGTCATTAGGAATCCCTTGCCGGTTGCTGATGCAGTCGCAGGAGCCACTTTCAACCCTCCATATATGGTTCCTCACCCGGATCATGTGTTGATCGGGGGATTTAGCGTGCCAGCCAAACACGCGGCGCTATACACCAGGATATGGGAAATCTACAGACATATCTCCATGACCAAGAAAATTACTAGTAGATTTGCGTTGGTTAAGCGTGTGGAGGAAGCTTTGTCTTCGATTGACGACATGTGCAATGTGACTGGTAATACTATTTCTGAGGATGTAGTCTCGAGCTGGAGGTTCCATCGTGACACGTGTGTAAACTTCGAGTTCAATATTCCTTGGTTCGTTGAAGGTTTCTCTGAGGTTGAAAAGTTGCTGGCCGAAACAGTCGAATGTCCTTCTGCGAATATGGTGAAGAAGCAGGAAGCAGAAGTCGAATTTTTTTCCAAGAAGCTGAAGTTGAAGAGGGCGGCTCTCCAAAGCACGAAAGAGGCTTTTGCCAAGAAGAGCAAGCCATTGTTGAAAAACTTTTCTTGAACGCATTTCTGTCTTCTGAACTTCTTATTTTAGGTTTTTTTTTTTGAAAGGCAAATGAAACGCCTAGTTTACGGTTTTGATTTCCTGGATTTTCTGTTTGACAGACAAATGTTACCTTGAGGGTTTTGGATTATTATTTGGAACGAACTGTTTTTAGAATAACGATGTTTTCTGGTTACGATTACGAATGGTGCAAATATCCCAGGAAATCCACTGAATCGTGAGCATTCCTTGTCGACAGAGAGCATGAGATAAAACATAACATGGCTATTGGTTTCATCATTTCCATGAAAACCTGAAGTAGTAAACCACGTATTTTGTCTAGGCAAGACTTACTCGGTTTTTTGATCTTTTGGTGAAAAAGGAATCTCCCGGATGTAAGGCCGAGTTTTGTGGGAAACATCGCCGTGAATATGGAAAGTCCCCAGTAATTCCTTGTCGTGTTGCCGATCCCTGGGTGGATCGTTTGCTTCTAACCCCTCGGAAGTCCCCAGTCATCCCTTGCCGTGTCACGACTGGTAATCGAGCCGCCTAGTAGCTGAGTCGTCGATTCCTGAACGAATCGTTTGATTTTACAGTCCTGACGTCTGGGTCGAGGTATGAGATCGAGGATTGAAAATTGACACCGTGACCGAAAGATCAACCTCCCACTGTGGTCACCAATTGTTTGAGGGTGAAAACGATTTCTGCTGATTTTGGTAATTTCGGGTGTGTGGGTGAGAAACGAGTTTAAACCATAAATAATGTACTGTAAGGGAGTACTTTAGATTCGAGATATCAATCTGTATAAATCCGGCCTAAACTAAGAAATGGCCGTTCCAGACTTGCTTCGGTCACAAAGTGAAGGAGAAGGGTTGGTTTTGGGGAGGGAAGCGAAGAGAGTGTTGAGACCAGAATAGTTGATTCTGGAAGAGTATTTGTTTCACGACTTGTATCAGAAAGTGGGAAGCTAATAGATGGAAAGATAACAAATATTTTCTGAGTGTTGTATCCTCCTGACCTGAACTTGTCGTTCGGTGGAAATAGGTAAAACCTATTTATACAAGTCGAAGTGAAACGTACTCTGGTCTCGTAAGAAATGGAAAACGGATGAGTAAATGAGAGGAAGTGGTAACCGGTAACGCCTGAAATTGATGTTCCATAAAAGAAAGTGTTTCACCATTACTCTATGTATTTACTAACCACCTCATCCTTATGACATTTTCTTATAACGGGCGTAGTGTACGCCGCACGCTGTAAACCGCCAAACCAATACTCAATAAGCATCCCCCAGTTTGTGATATGTGTTGATGTCTCGAGTGTTTTCGTGGAAAACATGTAGCATGTTGTTGTTAGGCAAGTTGAGATTGGGAGACTTTCCGGCTCGGTGGTGACCTTCGACGGTCGAGATTTTGCATCTTGAGAGGAAGGGTAGTTGTTGATCATTGCAACCCTTCATTTGGTAGCCAGTGGCATGAAAGCATGGCCGGTACGGCTTTAATATTGCCTAGTTTAGGCGCGGACAAAAGTTAGGGTTTTGGCTTTGTTTGGGGGCGACCAAACTAGGGCTTGGCGTCGGTCCAAAGGTTGCCATGCGTTAGCTAGTAACCTTGGACGGCTAAGATCTACATCTTAGATGGAAAAGTGGTCGTTGATCTTTGCAAGCCTTTGTTTTGGTAGTCGCATAGGGAAGGCCGGCATGGTATGGCGTGACAAGGTGGTTAGCATGCCATTGGCACATGTGACATGGATGGCATGCCTTGGCGCAGTTTGGGCGTGGCCAAAACAAAGGTTTTGGCGTCGGGCCAAAAGTTACCATGCGTTGGTTGGTGACCTTGGATGGCTAAAATTTGCATCTTAGATGGAAGGATGGCCGTTGATCGTCGCCAGCCTTTGTTTTGGTAACCGCATAGGGAAGGCCGACGTGGTATGGCGCGTCAAGGTGGCTGGCATGCCGTTGGCACATGTGGCATGGCCGGCATGCCTTGGCGCGGTTTGGGAGTGACCAAGACTAGGGTTTTGGGACAAAGGTTACCATGCGTTGGTTGGCGACCTTGGACGACTATGATTTGCATCTTAGATGGAAGGATGGTCTTTGATCGCCGCAAGCCTTTGTTTGGTAACCGCATAGGGAAGGCCGGCATGGTATGGCTTAGGCGCGGCAAGGTGGATGGCGCGGTATGCCTTGGCGTGGTGTAGGCGCGGAAAAACTAGGGTTTTGACGTTGGGCCAAAGGTTACCATGCGTTGTTTGGCGACCTTGGACGGCTAAGATTTGCATCTAAGATGGAAGGGTGGTTGTTGATCATCGCACGCCTTCGTTTTGGTAGCCACATAGGGAAGGCCGGCATGGTATGGCGCGGCAAGGTGGTTGGCATGCCATTGGCACATGTGGCATGGCATGCCTTGGCGTGGCCAAAACTAGGGTTTGGGCCAAAGGTTACCATGCGTTGTTTGGCGACCTTGGACGGCTAAGATTTGCATCTAAGATGGAAGGGTGGTCGTTGATCATCGCACGCCTTCGTTTTGGTAGCCACATAGGGAAGCCCAGCATGGTATGGCGCAACAAGGTGGTTGGCATGCCATTGGAACATGTGGTGCGGTTAGCATGGTTGGCATGCCTTGACGCGGAGGTGCAGCTGGCATGGCATGCCATTGGCGCAGTAGTGCGACTGGCATGGTTGGCATGACTTGTCGCGGATGTGCGGCTGGCATGGTTGGCATGCCTTGGCGCGGAGATGTGGCTGGCATGGTATGACATTGGCACAGTGGTGTGGCTGGCATGGTTGGCATGCCTTGGCGCGGTGACGTGGCTGGCATGGTTGGTATGCCTTTGCGCGGTAGCATGAGAATTAGGGTTTGGCATAGATGATGTCAGTCAGTGTTAAGGGTTCTGCCGTGGAGTATGACCCATGTAAAAAAAAGGGTACCCCGGTAATTCTTACGTAGGCATGCTGGTTGATTCAATAAATGTGCTAATGGTCATAGTGACGTCATGTCAGATGTACAGTTTTACGATTTTGACCCTAAGCTAAAAACCCCCATCAACACCAATATACTTTTAAGAGAATCAACTAGTCAGTCAGACTCAATCTTAATAAAAGTATATCAAAGAGTTATATCTCTCTTTCTCGATTCAATACTTACTCAAGCAAATAGAAATCTGCGAGTCTAACTGAATACAAGAGAAACTACTTGAATGGTACCAAAAACCAATGTTCAAGGATCAATGAATTTCAATCAATAACCAAATGATGGATTTCTCAATTGATTCATTCAACGCACAACCTGTGGTATTTCAGTTATATAACAAAATATAATGCGGAAAAGAAATAACACAGACACTAGAAGATTTGTTAACGAGGAAACCGAAAATGAAAAAAAAACCCCCGGGACCTAGTCCAGATTGAACACACACTGTATTAAGCCGCTACAGACACTAGCCTACTACAAACTAACTTCGGTATGGACTGTAGTTGAACCCCAATCAATCTCACACTGATCCAAGGTACAGTTGCGCTCCTTACGTTTTTGATCCCATCAGGATACTATGCACTTGATTCCCTTAGCTGATCTCACCCACAACTAAGAGTTGCTACGACCCAAAATCGAAGACTTTAATAAACAAATCTGTATCACACAGAAAAGTCTACGGTAATAGATAAATCTGTCTCCCACATAAATACCTACGATTTTTTGTTCCTTCTTTTGACAAATCAAGGTGAACAGGAACCAATTGATAACCCAGACTTATATTCCCGAAGAACAGCCTAGAATTATCAATCACCTTACAATAATCTTAATCGACTAGCGAAAGAAGATATTGCGGAATTACAAACTATGAGGCGAAGGTGTTTGTGACTTCTTTTATATCTTGCCTATCGGAGAAATCAATCTCAAGCCAATCAAACAATTATACTCAAATACGATAGAAACAACAAGATTAGATCACGCAACTATAAAGAAAATAGTTGGTTCTAGCTTCACAATCCCAATGAAGTCTTCAAGTTGTTAACCTACAAGGTCTCGAGAAGAAACCTAAGGTTAAAGGAGAATGGACTCTAGCTAATACAACTAGTATCACACAGAAGGTGTGGGGATTAGGTTTCCCAGTTGCTAGAGTTCTCCTTTATATAGACTTTCAAATTAGGGTTTGCAATCAATATTAGCTTGGTAACAAAGCATTCAATATTCACTGCTAGATGAAAACCTGATTAGATTCAATCTAATATCTTTGAACCGTTAGATCGAACTTATCTTGTTACACACAAATGAAATGCACGTTTATTTAGGTTTGTGTAACCGTACCCAAACATGTACACTTAGTTGGTTCAATAGTAGTTAACCAAATGGCTAGCCATATGAGCACTTTCATATCAACCATATTCTTCTTTACCACAACTAGTTCACATGACTCAAATGAACTAGTTAAAGAGTTGTTGAATTGCTTAGATCTTATAGAAGTATACAAGAAACAATCGAAGCAAAAAAGATTTGATTCACTCGAATCAATTCATGAACTTTATAGCCACGGTTTGCAAGTATGCATTCCTTAGTATATATAAGTTTAAGTTCACGAATAACCGTTTTTAGAAAATAACCAACTTAAGTACGCATACTGGTACGCGGACTTAAGTACCCGGAATAAGTTTTTTTTCAGTTCACAAACCGCAGCAGAAATTCACGGGACGTGAACTTCCGACAGTGCGCATACTGGTACGCGGACTTTAGTTCCGGTTTTCCTGAGCAGCAAAGTACGCATACTTTGGTTCAAGGAATAAGGACTTACACACGTATGTGTTGCCACACAGTGTTTATATCCTTCCAAGGTTATATATTCTAAACTCTCATTTCAACCATTGAAACATTCTTAGAGGAAGTTATAGAGTTGTTGTTCACAAGCTATTTTTCGTCAAAGCTATTTTCAAATAATTGAAACTAATATGACTTTCGTCACTAGTAAAGATGAACTCAGCCAAAGAGAAAGCTTACCAACACATATTTCGAGAAATAGATTAGCGAGATAAACTCGGCTCGAAATAACAAATGTGTATAATCAAAGTCTATAAAGCAATACGACTTTTGTCTCAAGATAGGAGATAGAGTAGATAGACTTTTGAGTGATAGATAAGTTCAAGTATCCACATACCTTTTAGTCGATGAAGTTCCACCAGATCCTTGAGTAGTTCTTCGTCTTTGTATTATGATCACCATGGAGTCTTGAGCTCAACTACACTATCCTAGTATGAGACTTAGCTATAAGTAGACTAGAAATCAAGACTTAAAGTTTTTATCATTAACATTGACAAACATACTTGATATAGCAACGCATGCGAGTTCGGCAGAGCAGTGCTCTAACAATCTCCCCCTTTGTCAATTTTAGTGACAAAACTATCAATACATATGGAATACAAAAATAGATAAATAAACTTTTGTAGCTTCTCTTCCACATGCCTGATCTCCTTGGTTCTTCAACATTACTCGAAATCTTCGTCACTTCCAAGTACTCCAATGATCCCAAAGGTTGTAAGTTTAGTATCATCGTCGTTGAAAATCCGTAGCTATAACAATGAGAAAAAAAGAATTCTCAATCATTGTTACACAGGGTCATAGTATTATTACACAACATCAAAGTTCAATTGTATCACAACTTCGACAACAATACTATGGTGATATGTATCACTTCCCCTTAGTCAATACTCCATCTCACATGGTAACCACTCCCCCTTACTTAATGATCCGAAAACCATATGTATTTTTAATGTGAACTACACATTAATTATCCCTCTTTTTGTCAATAAAATTGGCAAAGGTACGAGAACTAGTGGGATCCTAATGAAATTTCCATAGAGACATTTCATGACCAAAAGAAAGAACATATCAACTTTTTAGATGCAATCATATAGCCTAAGTTAGATGCTTTCATCAAGGAGTTTATAAAGATACAAGATAACCCCTATAATATTCCACAACCGCACTCCCCACAAAGATTTTACAATTAAGCACAAGTTCAGTTAAGAACTCTCCTCCATAAAATGTCATTCCCGAAAGAACTACAAGAGCGACCTTACTTTCACAAGAAAATAAGGATTTCTTTGGACATAACAAATCACATACGAATATGAATTTGAATCCAAAATACTCAATCAAATTAACCACAAGAAAACCATGATTAATTTAATCGGAAATGCTCAACATAAGAGAACTTACACAGCCGCACAGTATATACATAAAAAATATGGATCAAGGATGATCAATACTGCTGAATAGACAAGGATTCATCCTATTTTCACAATGATATACAATAGACATAATCCTCGTAAACAAAAGTTTTATCCTATCTTCCATCAATATTTGCATAATGACATACAATAGGATTAACTTTTGTAATATCAAAAGTTCATTCATTCTTTTATCAATACATACATATCGACATGTGAAAGACTTAACTTTTGACAAGGTATGGGATAATCATAGTTCACGGATGCAAACACACATATCCCATAATAATTTGCAATATATAAAACCATAAAGATTAATACTGCAAAAATCATCTTCCAAACAATTTTAAAATTTAAACAAATAAACCTAAAAACATGAAGATGAAAACGTTGGACATAGCTATATGTAATCACAATAATGGCTATTCCAAACTCTAGTTATTCTTCTAAATAAAACAAGAAAAGAAAATTCTTATCCGAAGATTTACTAGATGTTAAGACCTTTAAAGAATTCTTTATCGTCCCCGAACTCCTTATCGTCAACAACCATTGGGACATAAGGTTCATGAAGATAGGAGTTAATGTCAATAAACCTTCTTGACTGATGTCGAACTAGGGCCTTCTGAATCTCATGAGTCTTAAACACAAAAGCTTTTATTTGTTGAATCTCCTTTTGCATCTCCTTCAACACTTCAAGAACATCAGAAAACTTCTGAGAATTTGAAGGAACATCTTTAGTCTTCCTCACATTCCTTATTTTTCTTTTCAATGTCGGAGCTAACGGAGATTTCTCTTTTTCCTTCATGATTAACGGCTTGACAATCTTATTAACATCTTTTTCATCAGAAGACATGATACTCGGAGTATCCATAAACGTATGGGTTTGTGAGAGGAAATCACAATCTCAACAAGCAGTCTTAAGATAAAAAGAGGTTTAAAAGAAGGAAAAAAGGAATGTAGGGTTAACCTTTAACAGGTTCGTGCACGCACAATTCTGAACCCTAAAGAGAGTAGAATTTTCGAGAATAACTATTATTTATTGATAGATAGGGATTTAAAAAACAAAACTAAGAAAAGAATAGAGCAACCTTTTCCTAAAGCCTGAGAGGTACAAAATCTTGTCTCTTTTGATCAGGCACAGGAGACAAGATTTACAAATCAACACAATCAAGTTGCGTTGCGGTGAACAAAAATTTGTCCACCATTTTCCTCTTGAGAGGAATCCACAGACCTCTGTCTATCGAAACGATTTGACCATATTTTCTCTAATGGTCTTGTTTTATCCTTGGAAACTAACTTCTTAGACGAAGATAAAATCCTACATACCTCAGCGGTCTTCTGAGCAAGTTTAAGCTTATTTGCTAATCGATTTGCTCTTCGTTGAAGTTTGTTGACATGCCTCTATTGGTGTTTGTACTTGTAACACTTTAATAGTTCATGACCCTTTAAAGAACAATATGAGCACGTCAATCTTGGATAAAAATCAGTCATCTGAGATGCGCAAGCAGCTAGACATGCAGTGGAACCTGAAACATCACATACAGAGTTTTCAAGAAAAGAGTCAATTTTTTCTTCCAGATTGGTTGAGTTTTCTTCTGAAAGAATATCAAGATTGATGTATGTATTGATACAATTATAAAAATCAATATTTTCACCAAGAAGCGCAACACTTGATTTCTCGTCTTCATTAGAATCATAGTTGTCAGACGTTTCATCAAGAGTTGCAGCTAGACCTTTGTTCCCAGTGTATTTCTTTCGATTTTGACACTCATTTGCAAAATGACCAAAACCTTTACACTTAAAGAACTGAGGCATATCCTCGTCATCAGTTTCATCCGTGTCCCAATTTTTAGGAGGAATACGATTATGAGGTTTAACTGATGACTTAGGTATGTCTCTTGAAAACCGTTTACTTCTCTTCAATAGAAGATCTCTAAACTGTCTTGTGATCATAGAGATGTCAAGATATTCATCTGATGAATTAGTCTCAGAAAGATCATCCTCAGAGACATAAACACTTTTACTTTTGTCAAGTAATTTAGTGTTCTTTTGTGTTTTAAAAGCAACATCCTTTCCGATTTTGGATGTGTGCTCATGATCAAAGATCTTTAGATTTTCAACCAACGTGTTTCTAGAAAGAGCATCAAGGTTATTTCTTTCAACGATGGAATGCTTCTTAGAATCGTATCTAGATGGCAGTGATCTGAGAATTTTCATCACAATGTCCTTTTCAGGAATAGTCTTACCCAATGCAAAAGATGCATTAACTATTTCAGACACTTTGTGATTAAACTCATGAAATGAATCTTTCTCTTCCATACGAAATTTTCCCAATCGGAATTAAGGTTTTGAAGCCTGGCTTCCTTTTCACTGGTATTACCTTCGAATACGGTTTCAAAGATATCCCAAGTATCTTTAGACCTAGTGCACGTAGTCACATGGTGCTGAAGATTTGGGGTAATGGCATGTATGATGGCATTCAAACCGTTAGAGTTTTGCTTTGCAACAAGTATCTCGGCAGGACTGTATTCACCAATTTCCTTAGGAACGTTTACATTTCCTACTGCCACAACGGGAGCATCATATCCATTAACTACATATACCCATGATTGAAAATCACGTGTTTGAAGAAAAGCTCAAATAACAATTTTCCACCATAAGTAATTAGAGCCATCGAAGACTGGTGGTACGTTAATAGAGATAGCACCTCTGTCCATAAAGTCAGATCGCTACAAACACAGACTTGTAAGGTCTTTAACGTGTTTGTCTGCTCTGATACCAAAGATCCTTACAAGACTTGGACGTATGTTTATGATCAAAGATCTTTAACTTCCCAACCAGAGTATTTCTGGATAACGTTGCGAGATTATTTCCTTCAACGATGGCATGTTTCTTAGAATCGTATCTAGATGGCAGAGATCTGAGAATTTTCATCACAATGTCTTTTTTAAGAATAATCTTACCCAATGCAAAACATGCATTAACAATTTTAGATACTTTGTGATTAAACTCATCAAATGATTCTTCATCTGCCATACGAAGGTTTTCCCAATCAGAATTTAGGTTTTGAAGCCTAGCTTCTTTCTCACTGGTATTTCCTTCAAATACTGTTTCTAAGATATCCCAGGCTTCTTTAGACTTTGTGCACGTAGTCACATGGTGCTGAAGATCTGGGGTAATGGCATGTATGATAGCATTTAAGCCGTCAGAATTTAGCTTTGCAGCAAGAATTTCTTCTGGACAATATCCTTAGGTATAGATACATCGCTTTCTGTATTTACCGGAGGATCATAGCCATTAACAACACGTACCCATGTTTGAAAATCATGAGCTTGAAGAAAAGCACGCATAGAAATTTTCCACCATAAGTAGTTTGAGCCATCGAAGACTGGTGATACGTTTATGGAGATAGAATTCCTGTCCATAGAGTCAGATCGCCACAAACAGACTTGTAAGGTCTTTAAACGTGTTCGCCTTCTCTGATATAAATTGAAAAAGCGGGGGTCTAACAACCACACCCAATATTTCGCTTACCAATCTGTATGGACTAACTCCAATATACTTTTAAGTGAATCAACTAGTCAGTCAGACTCAATCTTAATAAAAGTATATCAGAGAGTTATATCTCTCTTTCTCGATTCAATACTTACTCAAGCAAATAGAAATCTGCGAGTCTAACTGAATACAAGAGAAATTACTTGAACGGTACCAAAGATCAAAGGTTGGATTTCCCAATTGATTGATTCAATGCACAACCTGTGATATTTCAATTATATAACAAAATATAATGCGGAAAAGAAATAACACAGACACCAGAAGATTTGTTAACGAGGAAACCGAAAATGCAGAAAAACCCCGGGACCTAGTCCAGAGTGAACACATATTGTATTAAGTCGCTACATACACTAGCCTACTACAAACTAACTTCGGTTTGGACTGTAGTTGAACCCCAATAAATATCATACTGATCCAAGGTACAGTTGCGCTCCATACGTCTCTGATCCAAGTAGGATACTACACACTTGATTCCCTTAGATTATCTCACTCACACTAAGAGGTTCTATGACCCAAAGTCGAAGACTTTAATAAACAAATCTGTATCACAGAAAAATCAACGATAATAGATAAATCTGTCTCCCACAGAAATACCTACGAGTTTTTGTTCCGGCTTTTGACAAATCAACGTGCACAAGAACCAATTGATAACTCAGACTTATATTCCCAAAGAACATCCTAGAATTATCAATCACCTCACAATAATCTTAATTGACTGGCGAAAGAAGATATTGGGGAATCACAAACGATGAGACGAAGGTGTTTGTGACTCTTTTATATCTTTCCTATCGGAGAAATCAATCTCAAGCCAATCTTACGATTGTACTCAAATACGATAGAAACAACAAGATCAGATCATGCAACTACAAGGAAAATAGTTGGGTCTGGCTTCACAATCCCAATGAAGTCTTCAAGTCGTTAACCTACAGGGTCTCGAGAAGAAACCTAAGGTTAAAGGAGAACCGACTCTAGATAATACAACTAGTATCACACAGAAGGTGTGGGGATTAGGTTTCCCAGTTGCTAGAGTTCTCCTTTATATAGACTTTCAAATCAGGGTTTGCAATCAATGTTAGCTTGGTAACAAAGCATTCAATATTCACCGTCAGATGAAAACCTGATTAGATTCAAGCTAATATCTTTCAACCGTTAGATCGAACTTAGCCTGTTACACACAAATGAAATGTACGTTTATTTAGGTTTGTGTAACCGTACCAAAACATGTACACTTAGTTGGTTCAAAAGTAGTTAACCAAATGGTTAGCCATATGAGCACTTTCATAGCAATCATATTCTTTACCACAACTAGTTCAAATGACTCAGAACTAGTTAGAGAGTTGTTCAATTGCTTAGATCTTATAGAAGTATACAAGACATAATCGAAGCAAAAACATTTTGATTCACTCGAATCAATTCATGAACTTTATAGCCACGGTTTGCAAGTATGCATTCCTTAGTATATATAAGTTTAAGTTCACGAATAACCGTTTTTAGAAAATAACCAACTTAAGTACGCATACTGGTACGCGGACTTAAGTACCCGGAATAAGTTTTTTTTCAGTTCACAAACCGCAGCATAAATTCACGGGACGTGAACTTCCGACAGTGCGCATACTGGTACGCGGACTTTAGTTCCGGTTTTCCTGAGCAGCAAAGTACGCATACTTTGGTTCAAGGAATAAGGACTTACACACGTATGTGTTGCCACACAGTGTTTATATCCTTCCAAGGTTATATATTCTAAACTCTCATTTCAACCATTGAAACATTCTTAGAAGAAGTTATAGAGTTGTTGTTCACAAGCTATTTTTCGTCAAAGCGATTTTCAAATAATTGAAACTAATATGACTTTCGTCACTAGTAAAGATGAACTCGGCCAAAGCGAAAGCTTACCAACACATATTTCGAGAAATAGATTAGCGAGATAAACTCGGCTCGAAATAACAAATGTGTATAATCAAAGTCTATAAAGCAATACGACTTTTGTCTCAAGATAGGAGATAGAGTAGATAGACTTTTGAGTGATAGATAAGTTCAAGTATCCACATACCTTTTAGTCGATGAAGTTCCACCAGATCCTTGAGTAGTTCTTCGTCTTTGTATTATGATCACCATGGAGTCTTGAGATCAACTACACTATCCTAGTATGAGACTTAGCTATAAGTAGACTAGAAATCAAGACTTAAAGTTTTTATCATTAACATTGACAAACATACTTGATATAGCAACGCATGCGAGTTCGGCAGAGCAGTGCTCTAACAATCTCCCCCTTTGTCAATTTTAGTGACAAAACTATCAATACATATGGAATACAAAAATAGATAAATAAACTTTTGTAGCTTCTCTTCCACATGCCTGATCTCCTTGGTTCTTCAACATTACTCGAAATCTTCGTCACTTCCAAGTACTCCAATGATCCCAAAGGTTGTAAGTTTAGTATCATCGTCGTTGAAAATCCGTAGCTATAACAATGAGAAAAAAAGAATTCTCAATCATTGTTACACAGGGTCATAGTATTATTACACAGCATCAAAGTTCAATTGTATCACAACTTCGACAACAATACTATGGTGATATGTATCACTTCCCCTTAGTCAATACTCCATCTCACATGGTAACCACTCCCCCTTACTTAATGATCCGAAAACCATATGTATTTTTAATGTGAACTACACATTAATTATCCCTCTTTTTGTCAATAAAATTGGCAAAGGTACGAGAACTAGTGGGATCCTAATGAAATTTCCATAGAGACATTTCATGACCAAAAGAAAGAACATATCAACTTTTTAGATGCAATCATATAGCCGAAGTTAGATGCTTTCATCAAGGAGTTTATAAAGATACAAGATAACCCCTATAATATTCCACAACCGCACTCCCCACAAAGATTTTATAATTAAGCACAAGTTCAATTAAGAACTCTCCTCCATAAAATGTCATTCCCGAAAGAACAACAAGAGCGACCTTACTTTCACAAGAAAATAAGGATTTCTTTGGACATAACAAATCACATACGAATATGAATTTGAATCCAAAATACTCAATCAAATTAACCACAAGAAAACCATGATTAATTTAATCGGAAATGCTCAACATAAGAGAACTTACACAGCCGCACAGTATATACATAAAAAATATGGATCAAGGATGATCAATACTGCTGAATAGACAAGGATTCATCCTATTTTCACAATGATATACAATAGACATAATCCTCGTAAACAAAAGTTTTATCCTATCTTCCATCAATATTTGCATAATGACATACAATAGGATTAACTTTTGTAATATCAAAAGTTCATTCATTCTTTTATCAATACATACATATCGACATGTGAAAGACTTAACTTTTGACAAGGTATGGGACAATCATAGTTCACGGATGCAAACACACATATCCCAAATGCAATATATAAAACCATAAAGATTAATACTGCAAAAATCATCTTCCAAACAATTTTAAAATTTAAACAAATAAACCTAAAAACATGAAGATGAAAACGTTGGACATAGATATATGTAATCACAATAATGGCTATTCCAAACTCTAGTTATTCTTCTAAATAAAACAAGAAAAGAAAATTCTTATCCGAAGATTTACTAGATGTTAAGACCTTTAAAGAATTCTTTATCGTCCCCGAACTCCTTATCGTCAACAACCATTGGGACATAAGGTTCATCAAGATAGGAGTTAATGTCAATAAACCTTCTTGACTGATGTCGAACTAGGGCCTTCTGAATCTCATGAGTCTTAAACACAAAAGCTTTTATTTGTTGAATCTCCTTTTGCATCTCCTTCAACACTTCAAGAACATCAGAAAACTTCTGAGAATTTGAAGGAACATCTTTAGTCTTCCTCACATTCCTTATTTTTCTTTTCAATGTCGGAGCTAACGGAGATTTCTCTTTTTCCTTCATGATTAACGGCTTGACAATCTTATTAACATCTTTTTCATCAGAAGACATGATACTCGGAGTATCCATAAACGTATGGGTTTGTGAGAGGAAATCACAATCTCAACAAGCAGTCTTAAGATAAAAAGAGGTTTAAAAGAAGGAAAAAAGGAATGTAGGGTTAACCTTTAACAGGTTCGTGCACGCACAATTCTGAACCCTAAAGAGAGTAGAATTTTCGAGAATAACTATTATTTATTGATAGATAGGGATTTAAAAAACAAAACTAAGAAAAGAATAGAGCAACCTTTTCCTAAAGCCTGAGAGGTACAAAATCTTGTCTCTTTTGATCAGGCACAGGAGACAAGATTTACAAATCAACACAATCAAGTTGCGTTGCGGTGAACAAAAATTTGTCCACCATTTTCCTCTTGAGAGGAATCCACAGACCTCTGTCTATCGAAACGATTTGACCATACTTTCTTCTCTAATGGTCTTGTTTTATCCTTGGAAACTAACTTCTTAGACGAAGATAAAATCCTACATACCTCAGCGGTCTTCTGAGCAAGTTTAAGCTTATTTGCTAATCGATTTGCTCTTCGTTGAAGTTTGTTGACATGCCTCTATTGGTGTTTGTACTTGTAACACTTTGATAGTTCATGACCCTTTAAAGAACAATATGAGCACGTCAATCTTGGATAAAAATCAGTCATCTGAGATGCGCAAGCAGCTAGACATGCAGTGGAACCTGAAACATCACATACAGAGTTTTCAAGAAAAGAGTCAATTTTTTCTTCCAGATTGGTTGAGTTTTCTTCTGAAAGAATATCAAGATTGATGTATGTATTGATACAATTATAAAAATCAATATTTTCACCAAGAAGCGCAACACTTGATTTCTCGTCTTCATTAGAATCATAGTTGTCAGACGTTTCATCAAGAGTTGCAGCTAGACCTTTGTTCCCAGTGTATTTCTTTCGATTTTGACACTCATTTGCAAAATGACCAAAACCTTTACACTTAAAGAACTGAGGCATATCCTCGTCATCAGTTTCATCCGTGTCCCAATTTTTAGGAGGAATACGATTATGAGGTTTAACTGATGACTTAGGTATGTCTCTTGAAAACCGTTTACTTCTCTTCAATAGAAGATCTCTAAACTGTCTTGTGATCATAGAGACTGATTTGTCAAGATATTCATCTGATGAATTAGTCTCAGAAAGATCATCCTCAGAGACATAAACACTTTTACTTTTGTCAAGTAATTTAGTGTTCTTTTGTGTTTTAAAAGCAACATCCTTTCCGATTTTGGATGTGTGCTCATGATCAAAGATCTTTAGATTTTCAACCAACGTGTTTCTAGAAAGAGCATCAAGGTTATTTCTTTCAACGATGGAATGCTTCTTAGAATCGTATCTAGATGGCAGTGATCTGAGAATTTTCATCACAATGTCCTTTTCAGGAATAGTCTTACCCAATGCAAAAGATGCATTAACAATTTCAGACACTTTGTGATTAAACTCATGAAATGAATCTTTCTCTTCCATACGAATATTTTCCCAATCGGAATTAAGGTTTTGAAGCCTGGCTTCCTTTTCACTGGTATTACCTTCGAATACGGTTTCAAAGATATCCCAAGTATCTTTAGACCTAGTGCACGTAGTCACATGGTGCTGAAGATTTGGGGTAATGGCATGTATGATGGCATTCAAACCGTTAGAGTTTTGCTTTGCAACAAGTATCTCGGCAAGACTGTATTCACCAATTTCCTTAGGAACGTTTACATTTCCTACTGCCACAACGGGAGCATCATATCCATTAACTACATATACCCATGATTGAAAATCACGTGTTTGAAGAAAAGCTCAAATAACAATTTTCCACCATAAGTAATTAGAGCCATCGAAGACTGGTGGTACGTTAATAGAGATAGCACCTCTGTCCATAAAGTCAGATCGCTACAAACACAGACTTGTAAGGTCTTTAACGTGTTTGCCTGCTCTGATACCAAAGATCCTTACAAGACTTGGACGTATGTTTATGATCAAAGATCTTTAACTTCCCAACCAGAGTATTTCTGGATAACGTTGCGAGATTATTTCCTTCAACGATGGCATGTTTCTTAGAATCGTATCTAGATGGCAGAGATCTGAGAATTTTCATCACAATGTCTTTTTCAAGAATAGTCTTACCCAATGCAAAACATGCATTAACAATTTTAGATACTTTGTGATTAAACTCATCAAATGATTCTTCATCTGCCATACGAAGGTTTTCCCAATCAGAATTTAGGTTTTGAAGCCTAGCTTCTTTCTCACTGGTATTTCCTTCAAATACTGTTTCTAAGATATCCCAGGCTTCTTTAGACTTTGTGCACGTAGTCACATGGTGCTGAAGATCTGGGGTAATGGCATGTATGATAGCATTTAAGCCGTCAGAATTTAGCTTTGCAGCAAGAATTTCTTCTGGACAATATCCTTAGGTATAGATACATCGCTTTCTGTATTTACCGGAGGATCATAGCCATTAACAACACGTACCCATGTTTGAAAATCATGAGCTTGAAGAAAAGCACGCATAGAAATTTTCCACCATAAGTAGTTTGAGCCATCGAAGACTGGTGATACGTTTATGGAGATAGAATTCCTGTCCATAGAGTCAGATCGCCACAAACAGACTTGTAAGGTCTTTAAACGTGTTTGCCTGCTCTGATATCAATTGAAAAAGCGGGGGTCTAACAACCACACCCAATATTTCGCTTACCAATCTGTATGGACTAACTCCAATATACTTTTAAGTGAATCAACTAGTCAGTCAGACTCAATCTTAATAAAAGTATATCAAAGAGTTATATCTCTCTTTCTCGATTCAATACTTACTCAAGCAAATAGAAATCTGCGAGTCTAACTGAATACAAGAGAAATTACTTGAACGGTACCAAAGATCAAAGGTTGGATTTCCCAATTGATTGATTCAATGCACAACCTGTGATATTTCAATTATATAACAAAATATAATGCGGAAAAGAAATAACACAGACACCAGAAGATTTGTTAACGAGGAAACCGAAAATGCAGAAAAACCCCGGGACCTAGTCCAGAGTGAACACATATTGTATTAAGTCGCTACATACACTAGCCTACTACAAACTAACTTCGGTTTGGACTGTAGTTGAACCCCAATAAATCTCACACTGATCCAAGGTACAGTTGCGCTCCATACGTCTCTGATCCAAGTAGGATACTACACACTTGATTCCCTTAGATTATCTCACTCACAACTAAGAGGTTCTATGACCCAAAGTCGAAGACTTTAATAAACAAATCTGTATCACACAGAAAAATCAACGATAATAGATAAATCTGTCTCCCACAGAAATACCTACGAGTTTTTGTTCCGGCTTTTGACAAATCAACGTGCACAAGAACCAATTGATAACTCAGACTTATATTCCCGAAGAACATCCTAGAATTATCAATCACCTCACAATAATCTTAATTGACTGGCGAAAGAAGATATTGGGGAATCACAAACGATGAGACGAAGGTGTTTGTGACTTCTTTTATATCTTCCCTATCGGAGAAATCAATCTCAAGCCAATCTTACGATTGTACTCAAATACGATAGAAACAACAAGATCAGATCATGCAACTACAAGGAAAATAGTTGGGTCTGGCTTCACAATCCCAATGAAGTCTTCAAGTCGTTAACCTACAGGGTCTCGAGAAGAAACCTAAGGTTAAAGGAGAACCGACTCTAGATAATACAACTAGTATCACACAGAAGGTGTGGGGATTAGGTTTCCCAGTTGCTAGAGTTCTCCTTTATATAGACTTTCAAATCAGGGTTTGCAATCAATGTTAGCTTGGTAACAAAGCATTCAATATTCACCGTCAGATGAAAACCTGATTAGATTCAAGCTAATATCTTTCAACCGTTAGATCGAACTTAGCCTGTTACACACAAATGAAATGTACGTTTATTTAGGTTTGTGTAACCGTACCAAAACATGTACACTTAGTTGGTTCAAAAGTAGTTAACCAAATGGTTAGCCATATGAGCACTTTCATAGCAATCATATTCTTATTTACCACAACTAGTTCAAATGACTCAGAACTAGTTAGAGAGTTGTTCAATTTCTTAGATCTTATAGAAGTATACAAGACATAATCGAAGCAAAAACATTTTGATTCACTCGAATCAATTCATGAACTTTATAGCCACGGTTTGCAAGTATGCATTCCTTAGTATATATAAGTTTAAGTTCACGAATAACCGTTTTTAGAAAATAACCAACTTAAGTACGCATACTGGTACGCGGACTTAAGTACCCGGAATAAGTTTTTTTTCAGTTCACAAACCGCAGCAGAAATTCACGGGACGTGAACTTCCGACAGTGCGCATACTGGTACGCGGACTTTAGTTCCGGTTTTCCTGAGCAGCAAAGTACGCATACTTTGGTTCAAGGAATAAGGACTTACACACGTATGTGTTGCCACACAGTGTTTATATCCTTCCAAGGTTATATATTCTAAACTCTCATTTCAACCATTGAAACATTCTTAGAGGAAGTTATAGAGTTGTTGTTCACAAGCTATTTTTCGTCAAAGCGATTTTCAAATAATTGAAACTAATATGACTTTCGTCACTAGTAAAGATGAACTCGGCCAAAGCGAAAGCTTACCAACACATATTTCGAGAAATAGATTAGCGAGATAAACTCGGCTCGAAATAACAAATGTGTATAATCAAAGTCTATACAACAATAGGAGATATAGTAGATAGACTTTTGAGTGATAGATAAGTTTAAGTCTCCACATACCTTTTAGTCGAAGAAGTTCCACCAGTTCCTTGAGTAGTTCTTCGTCTTTGTATGATGATCGCCATGGAATCTTGAGCTTAACTACACTTTCTATCCTAGTCCGAGACTTAGCTATAAGTAGACTAGAAATCAAGACTTATAGTTTTGATCACTAACATTGACAAACATGCTTGAGATAGTAACGCATGCGAGTTCGATCGAGTAGTGCTCTAACAAAGTCGATTGGGAAGACACAAAGATGGGTGGCCGGCGAGCATGTTGGCATCTCATTGGCCGCCTGAAATTAGATCTTGGCCGTCCGACTAGGATAGCGAAGATGGACGACCATGATTGTTTTGCGATAGAGACATGCTGCCACTGGCATGAATTAGGGTTTTCAAAACGCGTGATCACCCTATTTTGGCAATCGGTTTGATGCGCTTCTGACATGTCGTGAATAGTTCGACTGACCAGGGATGGAGGCGATTCGCCATTGATCATACAGGTACCTCATTGATTATTCGAAAGAAGATCTAAGTCGTCTAACTAGGTTGGATAAGTTGGGCGGATGCGATGGGTTTGAGACTGTTATGGTCAGTCTTAGCTCGTTGAGCTTCTTTTTCAAGAGCGCGATCACCCTAATTCAGGCCAATGATTAGGGACGTTGCTGGCGGGTTTAGAGGATTTCGATTGGCTGGAATAGTAATGGGCCTGCTAGTGAACATTATGGGGTTTTTTTGGTCTCACTGTGAGAAGGCCAAGCTTGTTGGGTTATCCGGCCAAATTGTGTGTCCATGCTTGTTTTAAGACTGACATGGACAGTCTAGGCTTATTTTCTTAAGGAATTTAAGCGCGTCGACCATGCTGATTTTTAATTAAAAATGCGCGTGGCGCTTTTGGAGCGATCTGATTGGTCTGTGGGAAGAGGGTCCGGCAAGTAGCAACGTGGAGCGTAGTCCACCATCCACGGACGACGCTTGCTGAGGAAAATCGTCAGGCCAAGTGTCGCGGCCATGCCTCCTTTTTCTACTGCTCTTACTTGCCGCAGTTCCTCTTTATTTCTTGTTTTCTGATTTTTGATAGGATCTTGCTCCTACTAGCTCCGTGACGGATGAATTTACTAGCTTTCCTAGGCTTGGTCTCGAACAATAGGGTTCGAGATATTGCGCAGGGCGCAAAAAACCTAATTTTTGCAAATTAATTAGGCCAAAAACTGAATCTTGTGAGCTATCACAAAATTGAATAAATTCTGTGTGTTGACACAAAAATTCTTTCATCTTTATTCTCAGAGAGCAGTTTAACGCTTCTGACTGAGTACTTTCATGCAAACCTTAATCTTGATACTTCGGGAAATTCATGCTACTCAGCTGCGAGTGAACACTTATTGTCATGTTATACCAATATTAAGGGTTCAGCCGGGGAACATAGCATAGGAAAAATACTCAATAAGCCATACATTAATGAATAATGTAGGCGGGAGATTAAATACTCATTAGGCTCTATAATAGTAAACAATTCATCTAGGAGCTTGAGTTTCAATACAATATGAAGAGCGGCATAGGCACTCATCAGATTTTGATATATCCTTCAAATTCCTTGCGAAATATAGACATATCAAGGTCTACTACTTCTGATGCCGGGTCAGGTAGACATACTTTTACGGTTTTCTCCCTAAGCTAAAAACCACCGTCAACACTGGCCTAGATGACAAACTAGTCACTCATCATCTCCACATTACTCCCGGCTCCAAACCCGTCAAGCAACCGCCCAGGCAATTCAGACACGAGGTTGAAGAACAAATCAAAGTCGAGATCCAGAAACTACTAACAACAGGATTCATCAGGCCCATTCAACATCCAACATGGCTGGCGAACATCGTCCCGCTGAAGAAGAAAAATGGTCAGATCCGATGTTGTTTGGACTTCAGGAACCTGAACAAGTGTTGCCCGATGAACGACTTTCCATTACCAAACATTGATATGCTCGTCGTTGCAACCAACGGTCATGACATGTTCTCACTCATGAATGGTTATAGTGGGTACAACCAAATCAAGATGTATGAACATGATGCTAACAAGACCGCGTTCCTAACTCCCATTGGAAACTTTCACTACACAGTGATGCCTTTCGGTCTGAAGAATGCAGGATCCACTTATCAGAGAGCCATGACCATAATATTCCACGACATGGTGCACAAGCAAGTAGAAGACTACGTTGATGAGGTGGTATTAAAATGGAATCCTCGAGCATCCTACCTGGACATTCTAAGACAAGTATTCGAAAGATGTAGAGAATATAAATTAAAAATGAATCTTCTGAAGTGTGCTATTGGTGTTTCTTCCGGAAAGTTTCTTGGATTCCTGGTCACCGCAGAAGGAATCAAGGTTGATCCAGACAAGAAAAAGGCCATTATTACCATGCCTCCTCCACGAACTGTGAAAGAGCTCCAGAGTTTCATGGGAAAGGTAAAATATATTCGGTGTTTCATTCCAGGATTTACTCAACTCATTACTTCATTCACCCCTCTGCTGAAGAAAGGAACGAGTTTCACATGGACAACCGTTCAACAGGAGACGTTCCAGAAAATACAGCAAATATTATTATCACCTGCTGTCATGAAATCTCCAGTGCAAGGACAGCCGCTAATACTTTACACATCTTCCAGTGACGTCACTATCAGAACGCTTCTCACTCAAGAAGATGAAGAAGGCATCGAATGCCCAATCTATTACTTCAGTCGTACGATGATGCTCAATTCCGGTACCCAAAGGCTGAAAGAGCATGTCTAGCATTGGTTCACGCAATCCAGAAGTTCAGGCATTATCTACTATCTAACAGAGTTGTGCTGGTGGCCAAAGATGATCTCATAAAATTCTTACTGTCGAAACCTGTATTGATTGGAAGACCGGAAAAATGGATACTTCAGATGTCAAAGTTTGACATAACATGCGTCCTGCCTATAGAAATCAAAGGTCAAGCAGTTGCAGACTTACTCGCTGCTTTTCATGGAGAAGGTATCATAATGCTGCATGAAGAAGTTCCCGGTGAGTTTCCAGAGATCTCAATCATTCAGGAAGAAACATGGCTATTGTACTTTGATGGATCCGCCACTCCAAGAAATGATATTGGTGGAGCAGGCATTGTGCTAGTATCTCCGTCCGGTGAAGTTTTCTCGCATTCATTCAAGCTGGATTTCCACTGCACCAATAATTCAGCAGAGTACGAAGCTTTCCTCCTAGGGTTATCCTTGGCCAAGCAAGCAGGAACAATGCACCTGGAGATAAGAGGAGACTCAAAGTTGCTGGTCAATCAAATGAATGGCGTGTACTCCCTCAAAGAAGTAACACTTGCTCCATTCAGGGCCGAAGCACAACAACTATTAACTCTTTTTCTGATGCAACAATTGTTCATAATGGTCGTACCAACAACAGACAGCTGACTGTCTAGCGACTCTTGCATCTAAACTACAGTTTGAAGGGTCAGAGAAATCTATCACTATGCAAAGACGTTCTGTATCATCTACCTGGCTTACTCAAGTTGAGGACGCTCAAGCGAGCGACTGGCGGGCACCCATCATTTGTGAATTGAGCAGTTCTCTTACAGAAGGGAAAATCAGCCTCAAGGAGTTGAAAAACTTTTTTCTGTTACATGGAGCATTGTATTATCGTAATCCTGATGGATACTTGTCACGATTCCTTGGAGATGAGGAAGCGAGCGAGCAACTCAAACACATATATGAGGAAATATGCGAACAAACCCTAGTGGTCACACTTTACAGAAGGCTTCAAAGGTTCGGGTACTACTGGCCCTCCATGGGGCCAGTCAAGAATGTTGCAAGGATCATGTCCTAATTTCCAGACACCACCTCATCATCTGGAAGTTCTAACAGTCCACCACATTGGGGACTGGAGAGAATCTTACGTCAAATATTTTCGTGACAATGATTTACCATCAGAGAAGAAATAGGCGATTATACTCACCCAGAGGGACAAACGATTTATCTACCTGGAAGAGATTTTGTATCGCAAAAAATTTGGTGGGAATTTGCTGAGATGCTTGGACGGGCATGAAATTCCCACAATTTTGAAAGAAATGCACAAAGGTGAACACCAAGGAAAGAAGAAATTATTTCTCCAGATCCATGATAAATATTATTGGCCGACCATGGAAGACGATGCAGCTTCTTATGTTCAGAGATATCATCAATGCCAAGTTCATGGTAACCTCATTCACACTCCTTGTCTCCCATTACATTCTGTGAGCAGTCCATGGCCTTTCTACAACTGGGGACTGTATATCATCGGAAAAATCAATCCATCATCTTCGAAGCAGCATGAATATATTATCACAGCAACTGAGTATTTCACCAAATGGGTTGAAGCTATTCCTCTTCGAAGCACCACTGGAGTCACGATCACAGCTTTTATCAAGGAATACATCATATGTAGATTCGGCGTTCCTAAACATATTATCACAGATAATGGAACTCGTTTCGTCAATAAACATGTTGGAGAATTTCTCGAGGAGTATGGTATCAAACAGGTTCTCTCCACGCCATACTATACCCAAGGAAATGATAAAGCGGAGAGCACTAGCAAAACTTTTATCCGGATTCTTAGTCGAAAAGTTCATGACAATCCACGAACGTGGCATGAAGAACTGCCCATGGATTTATGAGCTTACCGCACCGCACCAAGAAGTTCAATCGGGACTTCGCCATATTCTCTCGTCTATGGCACCGATGTTATTCTCCCAGATGAGATCAAGATTCCTCTGCCAGGATTGCAGCAGCCAGTGGAGTGCAGTGGGATGAAGCCGAAGTGTCTATTCCAAGGATCGTTGGATCGGACATGCTCGAGTCAAGAAGATCCAAAGTAGAAAAATATGTGGAAACTTACAAACAAAGGATTTCCAAGGCATACAACAAAATGGTAAGACCTCGAACATTTCAAGTAGGAGATTTGGTTTTGAAAACAGAAAAGCATATTCAATAAGACATGTCTGCTCCCAAGTTCTCTCCCAAATGGGAAGGGCCTTATGTAATCATCAAGGCAGTATCCAGCGGATATTACAAAATCTTATCTGTTAATGGAGGAATGGAAGGGACATCATCAATGGAAAATGGCTCAAGGCATACTATGCTTGAGCGATCAGTGAACAATTATATGTTAAATTTCAAATGTAATTTATAATATTCTTCCAAAGAGTATGTAGTATGCTCATTCATTCAAAATTCAAAATATATTTCATGAATCTCGCAAACATTCTTTCAGTTATCCTACTTTATTATAAACCAGTCTCAAACTTACAAAAAAAAACATCTCTCAAGTGCTCATTCAGAGCAAACCATCCAACAACGAATAATCCTTACTGAAACCATTTCGAGCCTCTTCTGAAAGTTTTCATTCTTCACTTTCAAGTCCTGAACATCTTTCTCGACCCTTGCCGACTCCATAGCAAGTGACTTATCCTCTTCTATGATGGCAGATGTAGCAGAAATCATATTTACAGCGGCAGCCACTCTATCAACCTTGATGATCTCGAGTCGACGACGAAACCAGCTTATGTTAAACCACAAGATATGACAGTTCGAGATCATATCATCCCATCTTTGCAACTCTTCATTTTTGACATCTCGTAGGTTTATCTTGTTCATCTAATCAATAATGGTCAATAATCCAGAAACCGTGGTTGACAAAGTCGGCAGAAAACCTCTCCATACTTCAGTAGTAGCAACATGCCCGTACCTATTCCATATATCGGTGTAAATAGATGCATAACACTTAAGGACGATGAAACCACCGACTAATTGATTGTCTGGGCAAACATTGATCATGGGAGTATCGAATGGGAGTCCAGCCGTTGGGTACTCACAAACAAAAACCCTAAAATAAGCATCTATAGAGTTTTTTGAAGTCTCTTCAACACGGTTTTCGCCATCACCATTAGCTATAACCACAGACCTTCCATTCTTTCTCTTCCTAGCTTCGACAACAACATGAACGTTAACCTGCGAAGATAAAATATTCAATTTCAGTAAAATTGGTTAAATGCTTGATCAAAAGAAATCTTCATTCAAGAACTCACGGATGTTCCAGCTTCAACACGAGCAGGCCTATAACGAGCGGGAGCCCTGAGAGTCCGCTTAGGCCTTAAACTGTAAGAAGAAGAAGAAAGTCGATTCCCCTGATCGCCTTACAACAAATACCTTTCTTTGGTTAAACATCCTGATTACATGAAAGTAAGGAAAGCGTGTAACTTACTGAGGTGGACGTCCCAACTTCATGTTTTGCCAGGGATTCATTTCGAGAAGAAGCACTGCTACCAGACATGATGATGAGAGGTATGATTGTGATCAAAATTAAATCTGATAATATACAGGAGCAGAAGAAGATGTATCGTATAAATAGAAAACCTTAAGCTTTGAGAGTCAAAACACAAGATGCTTATCCTCTACGGATGGTCAAATCAGTTGCGATTCCTACTGAGACTCTAAATCTCAAACTAGATTGTGTTGGTGATGTGGAATAAGAGCGACAATACTGGGGACTGACCGTTCAACCAGTTACGGTCAATACTTTGACTAACAACTGATCATCTGTGCAAGTCACGCTTCCTTGTGCAATCATGCTTTTGAAGATTGTGATTCACTTTCACACACATTGACACAGGTCCATCACATTCAGTTGACAACATGAGAAGAATTGGGCAGAGGATATAATAAAAAGGATTAATATTCGAAAAATAATTTCTAATGCGATGTCAAAATTACTCAAATAATCAGAATAATGTCTACTTCAACAAAAATAAATGATATCAGAAGATTTGCAAGCAAGTTCAATCATCATATTCAGATGCGTCAGAGTCATCACAGCCTATGCAATCGTCATCTTCTGTAGAGTCTCCATCGGATTCCTCTTCAGAGCTATTCTCAGAATCAGGAAATTTTTCTAGGAGATCTTCGGGATCACTGTACAATGCATCCAAGTAGTCGTCTTCTTCACATTCGGCTTTGAAATCATCTCTAGCCAACCGCTCGATCCTCATACCTGGAGGATAAGGCTTAGTTTTGCGTTCAGAGGGTTTCCAGACGGATTCTACTTCCTAAGCATCCGAGTCAGAAGCTACACCCTCAGGGCGTGGTTGAACCTCATCCTCATCCGCCAGTCTCGCTTGTTGGGTTCGCTGTCTTTTCCGCTGATAGGCTGCAAGCTTTTCATCTTCAGCTTTTCGTCTCTGCTCCTCATGTATTTGTTTCTCTTCCACATCAACATAAGTCAGGAAATCGTTCATTCCCTCACAATGGATTTCAGATGAGCAAGAGACATGCCACGTATCATATTTCTAGCATTTATTAAAAGTTGATAAATCTCCGCCCGAGCGCCTGCTGAATTCTTCATCCTTGGTTTGATGTTTTTCGAATATTTCCCGTACGAGTCATAAATATAGTCATCGCATGGAGCTGCCATTATCTGCTACCAAAAATGCGGAGTCAAACCAATTGGCAACAATATGCGTTAAAATGGTAATCTGCAACTCTTACCTATTTACGGTTTCACGAACTTAGTGATGACAACGTAAAACTTCGGGAACTTGCTCGTTTCTTCAAACCTGCAAAGACGAGAAAAATTCATTATTTAAAGTCGAAACCTGACTTTTCACGAAATTATGAACAATTCACATAACCTTTTCATGTGAACGTTCACTGATTTTCGAGTGTACATAACTATAAAATCACGAATTCACGTAATTATTGTTTGCTTTCAACAATTACTCAAAAATAAAAATTTGACTTCTTTAGCAAAATTCCTTTTTAAACTCGCGCACACAAATTTTTTTTTTACGTGAGTTATTTTTTAACTTTTTTGTTTTGTTTTGCTCAAACGAGCATTCGTCTATAAAATGAGGGTCTTTCCTATCTTTGTGAAGGTGCATATGTTCCAAATAGATTTTGAAAGTTCACAAACAAATTTTCATCATGAAGTGCAGGTCTATTCAAAAATAGCTTAGGATTATTACTTTAACTATGAACGAATGTAAACGTTTCTTAAAGGTATTTGTGTGAAAGTTCATGCTTTAAGAGTAAAATTTTAATTTTCTTGAAACCTCATAAACAAAATTTTCTCTACTGTGACTAAATCATGTCTATTCAAGGATTTATGTATATCTTTCATATTAGGGATTATTGCTCGTTTCTCAAACTAACGAACGGGCATATACATTTTCTAAAAACAAATTTTCATAAAACCGATACATGCACGAACACCTATGGGATTTTGTTTTGAACAACTCATGAACGAGCAAAACATACACAATAAAAAAAATAAAAAAAATCACGTATGGAGTTCGCCGGAAATCGGCCGACGGCAGTCGGTGATGGTGGAGCTCCGACGTGCATAATTTTTTTTTTCTCTCTGGTCAAGCTTGAGAAGAAAAGGATGCTTGGTTGGTCAATCAAAGAAAAATAATTTTTTTAGGGCTTCTTCCCTTTTATAGCAAATTTATTTCCAAAACCTAATAAAACATGGATTTATTTTTTTGGGCTCGGGCCCGCAAACGCTAAACCTACCAAAACCGGACGTCCGACCGACCAAATCAGCAGTGCTTCATCTCTCCGTGCTCACGAGATGACACTCTATTTTACTGTCAGGGTCCTTACCTAAGCATTTGCTCGTACATGACAACATTGGAGCAAATCGAGGATTCTGAAAATACCTTTGTATGACCGAGTTTAACTTCTTATCTCTTCAACCGGAAAATCACCATCTAATGCTTACTGTGGAACATGACTGTCCCTCACTAAGCAGGGGACTTAATGTTGATGGTGGATTTTCGATAAAGGTTAAAATCATAAAATCATGATACTGCATGTTTCTGACCCGGCTTCAGGAACGCATGTCACTATTCATATTTTACGGTCCATGATCACGATCTCTGATCGAGTTCCTCTCAGATCCATGATGAATATTTTTCTCCAAATGCCTCCCACTAGCTGATCGTTCGATGCTACGCCTTTCATCGTGACCTCTATGTAGAATAACATGATTGGGCGGTCCTCTGGACATAATTGTTTGTCGGAGGGCTTAACGCCTTCAGGACGTCGGTGATACTCGTTATTCCCTGACTATATAGAGAGACCCACCTCTACATAGAAGAATGATTGGGCGGTCCTCTAGACATAATTGTTTGTTAGAGGGCTTAACGCCTTCTGGACGTCGGCGATACTCATTGTTCCCTAACTATGTAGAGAGACCGTGTATAGATTCAGGCGGCTCTCTGGACATAATTGTTTGCTGGAGGGATAAACGCCTTCAGGACACCAACACTGTACGTTGTTCCCTGACTATACACTTTTCAGAACGAGTATGAAGCTTCAACTATCTCATATCTCTATTCTACAATAGATTAATTCTACAATGACATTCGCCATTGAATTCCTAGAAAATAATCTATCATATCTCATTAATCCGTTCCATGAATCCTCGGCTGACTCCATGGATTAGTAATAGATAACCAATTTATCTCACTACTCCATTCCTTGAATTCCCCGGCTGGATTCATGGATTAGTAATAGATGCACAAGTCATGATTATTACTCCGTTACATGAATAATTCTCCACTGAATTTCATGAAATAGTAATAATTACTAAACAATCGGGCATTTGGACTGTCACCGAATAAGCCCCAATAAAATGGTGCAAGTGTACTCAACAATGATGCACGAACGAGCACCCAAATGCACGAACGAGCATTCGAAAATATGGACAAATGAGGAATCCTACACAAAATAGGAGAGAGAAAATAATAATTAAATAATTAAAAAAAAGGCGCCTAGGGACCGGACCCATCGGCTGGCCGGTCATGCCGCCGTGGCCGGTCCCCGAGGCCTCTTCCCTTTATTCAAGCAACTTTCCTTGTTTGAACAAAAGTCACAGTTTCTCCTTCATTCAAGCAACTTTCCTTGTTTGAACAAAAGTCACAGTTTCTCCTTATTTTCACGGTTTCATGAAAAACAATAAAATAGGGATAGGTGCCGCGGGACCGGGCTACTAGCCGTCCGTCCGTCCATGCCCTAGCCGTGGCCGGTCCCACACCTTGGAATCCCATGTTTTCATAATTACTATTTCCTTCATCTCATGAAACTCCTCCGTTTGAGCAAAATCATGGTTTCTTCATATTTTCTCAAATATTGCCCAAACAATGAAAAAGCCAAAAAATTAATTGGTCTCATGAACGACTAGGCTTTTATCGAAAATATTAAAATATTGTTATTATTTTAATATTCCCAAATACTGATCAAACGTGCAATGTCCTACTTGCTCATTCGAGCAAAATCAAGGATTTCAGTCAAAGATCAAACTCTTCTGAAAATCCAAAATATTGCTCAAACTCTCATGACTGAGACACGGACATTATGGTGACATGGGCATGCTTCCTTGATCCACCAAGTCCGGACTTGCAAGGAGCTAGTCCCACACATTCTTATAATTTTGACCTAATTTGTTCAATTGCTCATATTGGGTCCAAACTCTTTCCAACCAACTTGGAATTTGCTCAATCGACCATCAACTGGTCCCACACCACCAAGGGACGGATATATGCCCTCTTGGTCGTCCCTCAGTTTTCCATAATTAGGTTTTATCACCTAACACTCGCACGAGCATTATTCTAATAAATGATCAACACCAGCATTTCATCATTCTTTCACCAACCGGTCAACTAAGGACCCTGGTGCACGCTCACTCAAGCACTTGGGTACCACATGGTCGTACATCATCCCATGTGGTCGGTCCCTCCCTCACTCATGACCTATTTTCAGCAATTCATCAATTTATGAACAATTGATCAAAAATTAGGGTTTTGAACAAACACTCCAAAAATCATCATTCTGAGCAAGTTCAAACACTAATAAATTTATGTTGATCCAATAACCAACATTCATATTAATTACATAATATTTGGTAGGCTACCAATATTTTAATTAATAGTTTATTGGGTCACATTACCAATAATTCATCGAATGAGCAATACTTGCTCAGTTGCTCGAATATTGATCCAACTATCAATATTCAGTAATTCATCGAATTAAACAATACTTGCTCAGTTGCTCGAATATTGATCCAACTATCAATATTCAGTAATTCGTCGAATTGAGCAATACTTTCTCAGTTGCTCGAATATTGATCCAACTATTAATATTCAGTAATTCGTCGAATCGAGAAATACTTGCTCAGTTGCTCGAATTTACAACATTTGCTCAAACGAGCAATATCAACATAAGAACTGTACGTCTAACATGTTCAATCCATGAATCACTGAGCATTCTTCACTCATGATCAATTCAACAAAACTTAGACTCACTGTCTAATAAGTCAATGACTGACTAATCAAATACACGTCTTCTTTGCAGACTCACGTTCGTGAGACATCAATCACATCACATGGGGGGATATCAATTAGGGTTTTGGTCTAGCGGCCTATGACACGTGTGTTCATCCACGATGATAAATGTGAGTAAGTCGTGAAAACGGTTGAAGGAGTTAGCAAAGTAGTGGGTGGATGATCAACCAAGTCTCCACACGACATGGAACTGATTTTACCACGATCTCCCACTCTTTCACTAAAGAAACCGTTACACTTACATGGATCAATGTGTTCACTATTCTGACAATATAAATAAGTCTCTGAATCCATGATTGAATATAACACAAAAAATCCACGAGATACTAAACAGACAATCCATCGTCTAACCAAGAATCATCGTATGAGCAACACTCTCTCGATCATTCGAACTTATTCATCATTTGCATAAAACCCACAACACATACACAATCCTTTATCATCATTGATCCCACACAATTCCCAGCTTCCCTCCTAGAGATCAACCCATCTCTCTCTTTGTGACCGTACTGACTATGGAACGACCATTGACTTGGTTTAGGCCGGAGTCCTACAGATTGATCTCTCAAACTCAAAGCACTCCCGTGCAGTGCATCTGTGTGAGTTTAAGCAGTTTGCTCGGTTGAGGAGTCTCGTCCGAATGATCGTCTCGTCACTTTTTTAAAAAAACCAGCAAATCGTTTTCCCCCATCTACACCTCTATAGACCTAGGTTTCCTCTAAGAAAAATAATTAGATCTATGACTAAAATACTTCGCTTTTGGGATTCGTGTATCCTAATCTTACTTTTCTGTTATCGTACTTTTTGTAATCTTTTCCAGGCAAGATAAATAGTAATCGCAAAGTTCTCTTTGTCTCAGACTTTGTCATTCCGTAAGGTAGATATCTGAAAAATGATCTTAGTTGATCTCTTGAAGATTGTTCTTGAGAGGTGGTTAAGAACATAGGCTGCTCTCTGGGAGTCGTAAGTTTCAGAATTGTGAGGTTTGATAGCTTATTTTATTGCAAATAGATTTTCTCGCACTTGATCTTTCTAAACGAAAAGCAAAAAGGCTATATATTAGAGGCATATTGGTATCTAAAGTCTTCACTTCGGCTGAAGAAACTCTTGGGATGTAAAGGACGTCAGCTAAGGGAATCAATTGCGTAGATGCTTGCGAGGTTCAAGAGACGCAAGGAGCATGACTGTAACTGACTCACTTGGAGAGTGGATTCGGTCTCAACAACATTCCAGTATGAAATATGCTAGTAGGATAGTATTTCTAGTGGCTTAATACAGTTTGGTGTTCAAGTCTTGACGAGGTCCCGGGGTTTTTCTGTAGTTGTGGTTTCCTCGTTAACAAAATTTCTGGTGTCTTGTGTTTTTTCTTTTCTGCATTATATTATTTTTATTTATAATTGGATTTACGCAAGTTGTGTGTATTTGTGATCGATTACGAGACTCGTTCTTGTATAAATCGTATCTTGAAAGATAGACAACAAGTTTAATTACTTGGCAGAATTTCGATTGGATTATTTGGATACGACTAGATTGATCTTGGATATTGATTTTTGAGATCGTCCAAGTACTCTTCTTAACAATCAGGCTCACGGACTTCTTGACTATATACATACTGATTAAGAAGAGGTTGGAGATATAAACTACATATACATATTGTCAAGGATCATTCAATTGGTCTACTTGCAATTATATTAGGTTTTGTCTTTACAAGTTGTCGAAGGAAAAAGTTGCCAGTGTACTTGGTACTTCTGCATTTTCAATTGGTATCAGAGCAGGTAAACACTGTTAGGCATAATAAGTCCGTGTTTGAAGCGATTTATAATATGGACATGAGTGAAATCTCAACTAACGCATCACCAATTTGTGGAAGAACTGTTTTTATGGAATATATCAATGAGAATGGATCTTCTTCCTTCTCGGGATTATATGAACCTTCCGTTCACATAAAAAAGTCGGTTGCTCACAATTGTTATCTCTCGTATCTCTCTGATGAATCTGATTCATAAGTAGAAAAAGAAGCATCCAAGGAAAGTGTTGAGTTTCTCAAACATCTTGGAATTCAGGCTTATGAGGTCAATAGGCTGGAAAAAAAATCAACAATCTTATTGGTAAGGTTAATGAAAAGGATTCACGCATTAAGATTATTCACGAAGAAAAGACCGAAGCAGATATGCAAATTCTCTCACTTGAGGCTCATCTTGAGAAAAATTCCTTGGAACTTCAACGTCTACTGGATTCTCCTCCAACTTCATGTAATACGTGTGAATCTGAAAAATTGTCCTTATCCATGGATTCTCTAAAAAAAGAGTTAGAGGAAGTAATTTCCAATAACACTCATGATAACTCAAGTAAATCTCTTTTAGAAGACTATCTCAAAGTATGACTACTTTGATAAAGGAAGATCATTTATGTTTCTCTAACCAAGAAAACATTGTATCTCCAATAAATAAAAGTTCTTGCGTTAAGTCTACTCAAACTGATTCCACTAGGATTCAGAAGCTCTGTTATTTCTGTAATATAGAAGGACATGCTCGGAGAAATTGTAAGCTTAGATTGGAAAACAATCAGATTGAGTCCATTTAAGATACATCTTAAAGGAGGTTACTGACAATCAAAAGTTAAAGCTTTTGTGTTTTGAAACGAAGAGTACTGGTTCTCGGATCAAGGCACCTTTCAGGAATGTTAGTACAACTTACTCATCAAATCGAAAAAAAGAAATAGGTCTGGAACAAATACTAAGAAAAACCTGAAGAGCTCCTCACAACCTTGGGTTCCAATAAGAACTCACTCTGGGAAATCTAAGCCTTACCAGTCAAAGAAACTGTTCAGCTGGCAAATGAATTTGATGATTGCAAGCTATAATGATCTCATAGACAATTTATCTTGTACCTTCCAAAGGCAGAAGAACTCAGGTAAAGGTTATAACTTCATCTCTCTTCATGATGATAATGAAATTTTATGATAACTTCTGGAAACCAAAAGGTCAACGCTGAAGTATAATGAAATCGAAATGTGGGAAAGTCTCAAATGGTGAGTATCAAAATACTCATCCTGATGCTCTCTAAGCAAAGATACTATAATCCTCATCATCTTTAAAAATCATGTAAGATAAGGATTTAATTAAACAAGTGTTCTATTTGTCTCAAATAGTTCTGCTATGTGACATGTCTATCCTATTTATCTTTAAGAGAAAGTAATGCATATTAGTATGATCTTTGAAGATTCTTATTTGAGTTAATAAATAGCTTATGTGTGCATAGAAATACTCTTAAATTAATTGGAAGACCGTATGTCCTTAAAAGTAACTCCATGTTTTACTCTTGAGTAAAGGAAGTTCGGTTCACGAACTGTTTCCTAATTTAACTCAAATTCTAAGAAATTGAGGTCATGAACTGACCCTATGGCTGGTAAATCCTAAGTGTTCATTTTATACAAATACCTTAAAGTTTGAGTTGAGTTTTCTCATTCAAGTCTTCCCTGCTTTTAAATCAGTTTTCCATATCTATCGCGGAAGGAGAACTTGGTAACAACTCAAGTGGTATTTGTTTGAAAGGGAAGAAAAAATGGAACTATGGTTGAAATAAAGTTGACGGCCTCAACACATCTGGGGATCATCCTAATGTCAATTGCTACTTTGTATATGATCATCAGGATATATAACAAGATGAGATGATTTCTGCTAATGTTGTTTATGATTTTCTTAGACTATTTGAATAAGCGAAGATTAAGCTTTTCGAAGCGTTGAAAAATAAATATATGCTAAGAAGTGAGTTGGAAAAGTTCTTGTTCTCATGAAATCGCATGTCAATGAACTTCTCAAAGAAGATATCTTTCATGAAGAGTTCGTGGATGTTGTTAATGTTAAACTCAAAGGTCTCAATTTAACTAATGATGTTGCTACTAGTATCTAGTTGGGTGTTTT
The DNA here is from genome assembly GCF_003573695.1 of Papaver somniferum. Taxonomy (NCBI): domain Eukaryota; kingdom Viridiplantae; phylum Streptophyta; class Magnoliopsida; order Ranunculales; family Papaveraceae; genus Papaver; species Papaver somniferum. The sequence continues at coordinate 4,111,969 of NW_020622934.1, forward strand.
CTTATTTTCTTTATTTTTACTAGTTAACTCCTTGTAGGAATTTTTATTCTTATTGTTTAGGGAGGAACACTAGCTTTTGGAGTAGTTCTTTTGTGTTACGTTAGCTATTCCAAATACTATCATCTTACATGTCTAAAGTTTATTTAATTAAATTTTATTTTGGAACATGACTTGCAATACCTAATCTTCATGTTATATATATATATATATATATATATATATATATATATATATATATATATATATATATATATATATATATATTGCTTATTTTGTGAGATTTGTTCTTTGTTATTAGATTCTGGTGATTAGAACATATATCTCATATTTTCTCATAGGTTAAGCTCTTAACTCTTGCAAAAAAGGAGTAAACTATTTTGAGAATGACAGAATTGATTTCTCCACGATTACACTTTTTTGAATATACTACTACAGGATTCCGTAAGATCTTCTCTAGGAATTTACTTACTTACTTTATTGCATAACCGCTAGAGAATAAGTGGTGAACTTTAATCTCTACGTTCGTACATGGCTAAAGAAGTTATAATTCTTATGTTGAGTCATATCGTACTAATTGTTGTCTTGTTCGTAACTGGCGTAGATAATAGTTTTTTCGGTGATTATTTTCCTAATCTTGTATCTTAGTGCCTTTAATATTAGTATCACTATTTTTAACTTCTTTGTTCATAACTGGCGAGAAGAGAGAAAAATATTGGGATATTTATTTACTTTGTTCGTAACTGGCAAGAAAATTTGTATGTACAAGGAAAATCCTTCTCTTGTGATTAGAGTTAAGGTCGCTCATGTTGTTCTTTTGGGAATGACATCAAACGAGGGAAAGTTTTTTTGAACTTGTGATGGTAATATCATTATAGAGAGAGTGGATGTGGAATTATAGGAGATTCTTGTACCTTTATATCTCCTTGACGTGAACCGAGTTTACTTGGTGAAATCATCTAAACTAAATTTTGGTATGTGTTCTCTAGTCTTGAATACTCTTTTGTTTAATTCATATTGATCCCAATTTTTCTCCTTCGCCAATTTTTTTGAAAAATGGGGGAGAATATTAAGTAGTATTTCACCACATTACATACGGCTTTTCGGAGCATCATGTAAGGGGGGTGGATTATTATCTATAGGTTTTACCTCTTTTTCAAAATAAGTAAGTATTGACTAAGGGGGGGAACATATCACCGTAGCATTGCTTCAAAGTTGTGGTGCAATTGAACTTTGAGGAAGGTAACAATACTATGTTTTTACATAACAACCAATGACTAAATTATGATTACCTCATTCTATCAAAACTCATTTTGAGTATTCTCATTAGTTGTTATTGCTATGGATCTTGAATAACAAAGGAGCTAGACGAACACATGTGGAACCATAGAAGAACTTTACGTACGAAGAATGCAATACGTTTGTTAAAGAACCAAGGAAATCAAGCATAGCGGATTGAGCTGAAAAGTTTATCTATTTTGAATCCATATGTATTGAATAATTTTCACCAAAATTGACAACGGGGGAGATTGTTAGAGAAATGCTTGGTTGAACCCACAAGTTTTGCTATCTCAAGCTTGTTGTCAATGTTAGATGATAAAAATTATATCTTGATTTTTGTCAAGTTTTGCTATCACAAGTTTTATAATCTCAAGTCAAGTCTCGGACTAGGATAAAATTTGGTAGTTAAGTGTTACACATCACCCTTGAAGAATGAAGATCGACAAAGACATTTGGAGAACTTATGTATCATGTATGTGAACGTTGAACCATTCTATTTTACTCAATATCTTATTATTTTATCTGTTGAGACGATGTCGTATGACTTCTAGTAGATGTACAAAGAAAAAAATTCTAGTCAAGCTTGTCTTGTTAAAAATCTCGAAATATGATTGTAGCAAAGATGTTCAACAATCCTTAACAAGATTAGTTCTAAATAATCTATTGTCTAAATTAATTTGTGGATCAATTGAAAATTTCCCATGCAAATGATTTTATCACGTGGTAATGTTTCAAATATCATAAGAGAAAAATATTAAAATATCTGATATTTCTGCTCAACATAGGTTAGCGAACCAGTTCGCAAACCATATATATCTGAGTTACAAAAATTAGGGGGTTGGCGAACCAGTTCGCAAAACCTAAATTCATATGGAAACAGTTCACGAACCGTTGTGAACTGATTTATTAAAGTTTGTATTATAGGCTAGCCGTTGGCGAACCCGGTTCACTGACGGTAGTCAACTGAGCTCGGTAGTCTTATAGGGTTGGCGAACCTGGTTCATGAACCATTGCACCTGTAGATGGTGGATTTTCAACAAAGGTCAAAACCGTAAAATCATGATACATGTTTCTGACACGACTTTTAGGCATGTGACGATTCATATTTTACGAAGCCATGATGATTATGAATTTCGGAAGGCCTCCACTAGCTGAGCGTTCGATACCTCGCATTTCATCATGCCCTCTATGTAGAATAACATAATTGGGAGGTTCTCCGTAAGATTGAGAGCAATAACGCCTTCAGGACGTCGGTGATACTCACTGTTCCCTGACTGCATGAGAGAGACCCCCTCTACATAGAAGAATGATTGGGAGGTTCTCCGTAATTGAGAGCAATAACGCCTTCAGGACGTCGGTGATACTCGTTGTTCCCTGAATATATAGAGAGACCGTGTATAGATCCAGGCAGTTCCCCGTAAGATTGAGAGAAATAACGCCTTCAGGACTTCGGCAACACTCGTTGTTTCCTGACTATGCACCTCAGAACGGGTATGACGCTTTAACTGGCCAATATTCCTTCTGCAATAGATTAATTCTACCGTGACATTCACCACTGAATTCCTAGAAGGTAATCTATTTTATCTCATTACTCCGATTTCATGATCGAATCCACGACTGATCTCATGGAATGGTAATAGATAATCTCATTACTCCGATTTCATGATCGAATCCACGACTGATCTCATGGGATGGTAATAACTACTTTCATTACTCTGATTATGTGGTCGAATCCACGATCCCATAGAATGGTAATACCTATTTTGTTACTATTCCGAATTCATGGTCGAATCCACGGCTGATCCTATGGATTGATAATAATAAACTACTCACCTTTGCTCAATTTCATGAAGTATTCTCCACTGAATTTCATAAATTAGTAATAAATACTCAACAATCGGGCATCTGGACTACCACTGAGTAAGCCCCATAAAATGGTGCAAGTATACTCAACAATGATGCACGAACGAGCACCCAAATGCGCGAAAGAGCATCAAAAATATGGACAAATGAGGAATCCCGCACAAAATAGGAGAGAGAAAATAATAATATTAAAATAATGGAGAAGCGCCCATGGGCCGATCCCATCGACCGGCCGGCCATGCCTTAGTCGTGGCCGGTCCCATGCTTCCTCTATTATTTTTCCTTATATTTGTTATTTTCATAAACTCATGAAGACTCCTCCATTCTAACAACTTTCCTTGTTTGAGAAAAACTCATGGTTTCTCCATATTTTCGTGGTTTCATGAATAATAATAATATAAAATAGGGAAAGGTGCTGCGAGACCGGGCAACTTAGCCGGTCGGCCATACCCTAGCCGTGGCCGGTCCCACACCTTGGAATCCCTAATTTTTAATAAATTATTATTTCTCTCATCTCATGAAACTTCCATGTTTCAACAAAAATCGTGGTTTCTCCATATTTTCTCAAATATTGCGCAAACCACAAAAAGTCCCAAAGTCAACGTGGTCACATGACCGACTAGGATACTCACGAAAATATATTAAAATATTATTATTTTAATATTCACGAAATATTGATCAAACGGGCATACCTGCTCATTCGAGCAAAATCGAGAATTTCAGTCAAAGATCGAACTCTTCTGAAAATCCAAGATATTGCTCAAACGCACATCAAAAAATGCCGAAATTCTCAGGACTGAGACATGGGCATTATGGTGACACGAGCATGCTCCCTTGACCGACCTAGGGTGGCTCTAAGGCTTGCAATGAGCCGGTCCCACACGTTTTCACACTTTTGACCTAATTTGCGCAATCGCTCATATTGGGTCCAAACTCTTCACGACCAACTCAGGATCTGTGCAAACGCCCATCATTTGTACCACGACCACCAAGGGCCGGTCCCACGCCATCTTGGTTGATCCCTCACCTTTTCATAATTAGGTTTTATCACCTAATGCTCAATCGATCACTATTGACGAAACCGGCATTCAATCGTCATTCTTTCACCAACCGGTCAACCCAGGACCCTGATGCGCGCTCACTCGAGTAATTGGTCATCACATGGACGTCCATAATTCCATGTGGTCGGTCCCCTCTCACTCAATGACCTATTTTCAGCAATTCATCAATTAATGAACAATTGATCAAAAATTAAGGTTTCGAACAAACGCTCAACAAATCATCATTCTGAGCAAGTTCAAAACACTGATAAATTTACGTTGATCCATCAATCAACATCTGGAATAATTATATAATCTTCGATAGTATACCAATATTTTAATTAATATTTTATTGGGTCACGCACCAATAAATAAATAATTCGTCGAATTGAGCAATACTTGCTCAGTCGCTCAAATATTGATCCAACTATCAATATCTAGTAATTTATCAGTAATCCTTCAAATTGAGAAATTGCTCGAATATTGATCTATCAGTATTCAGCAATTCGTCGAATTGAGCAATACTTGCTAAATTGCCCAACTATCAATATTCAATAATTCGCAATACTTTCTCAATTGCTCGAATATTGATCCAGCTATCAATATTCAATAGTTCGTCAAATTGAGCAACTTGCTCAGTCGCTCAAATGTTGATCAGTAATTCATCACTGAATTTACAACATTGCTAGTACGTGCAATGTCAATATCATTCAAACCAGTCTTAACAGACATCATCAATCCATGAATCGCTGAGCATGCATCACTCATGCTCGATTCAACAAAACCTAGAATCACTGTCTAATCAGTCAACAACCGACTAATTAATCCACGTATGTCATGCAGACTCCACGATTCATGAGACATCAATCACGTCACATGGGGGATATCAATTAGGGTTTTGGTATGGCGGTCTACGGCACGTGGATTCATCCACGATGAGAAGCGTGAGTGATTTGTGTAACAGTTGAAGGAGTTAGCAAAGTAGTGGGTAGACAGTTAACCAAGTCTCCGCACGACCTGGAACTGGTTTCACCACAATCTTCCACTTTCCCACTCTTTCACTTAAGAAACCGTCATAGTTACAGGGATCAGTGTGTTCATCATTCTGGAAATATAAATAAGTCCAAATCGAGGACAACCGAACATTATCATCATCGATATTCATCTGCACAAACTCGATTAGAAACTTATTCGCAGAACTCAACTTCAGCAGTTCATCAATTTGCAGAAACCTTTAACACATCCACAATCCTTGATCATCATTCCTACATAATTCTAAGCTTCCCTCCTACAGATCAACCCATATCCCTCTTTGTGACCGAATTGACTCTGGAATGGCCATTGTCTTGGTTTAGGACGGAGTCCTACAGATTGATCTCTCGAATCTAAGCATTCCCTTTGCAGTGCATCTGTGTGAGGTTCAACAGTTTGCTCGGTTGAGGAATCTCGATCGTACGCTCGACTCTTCACTTTTCTAGAAAACCAGTAAATCGTTTTCGCCATCCAAAGATTGGCGACCACAGTGGGAGATTAATCTCTCGGTTGCAATCTCTCATTTTCGCAAAATGGTTAATCTTAGGTCAGGTTCAGTTACAAATCCTAACGCGAACATCACTAGCACTAGTAACAATGGTGGTATTACATAAACCATTCTTGCTTCCAACAATGGTGGTGACACTACTCCTCCTCGAACCAATGTCGAAAATTATCCTCTTTTTGGCCGACATCCCGAGGATGTCAGAGAAAATCCACCCACTGTCGCCAATCTCATGAAAGTCCAGGAAGTTCTCTCCAAAAATCAAACTGATATGGCTGCAACACAGAACGAGTTGTTCGGTTTTCTCAAAACTCTAACTGACAAGATGTCAGAAAAACATCAGGAGAAGGGAAAGGGCAAAGAACCGGTCTCAACTAAAGATCCAGAAGTCATTCCAATTCATACAATCGACGATGATGAAGTACAGAAGGCTGCGGAGAAAACATCGTTAGGAGAGCCTGCCAATTTCATCACTCGTGAAGAGATGAAATGTTTTATGGAGAATCGCGGAAAAGGTAATACACCGTCCGTGCACCTTCATCAACCTATATATCCCGCTGTTACACAAAGAATCCCTGTCCCAAAGGGCTACGCCTCTCCAAAGTTCACACTCTACAACGGAACGGGGAATGCTCGAGAAAACGTTTCTCGATTCTTGGAAGCATTAGGAGAGCATGAACACAACCACATTGTCCGTTTGAAGGAGTTTTCAAAATCCCTGACGGGTCGGGCATATACTTGGTACAAAAACATCGCACATGGATCATAGCTAATTGGGGAGAAATGATTAATGCTTTCTACATGAAATACTTCTTTGTTTCTGAGCAATTTACTCTTTACGACTTAGGAAGGATGACTCAGAACCTAATGTTACTCTTTATGTGAAGAAGTTTAGAATTCAAGATTTGGATTGTCATGACCCTAATGTTACTGAGCAACAACTGGTTGACTTATGCATCAACGGGATGATTCCAGTCTATAAAGACTTGTTGGAAAATCTTCGATTTCAAACCTTTTCAGAACTTCATGAAGCGGACAAGAGATCATCAACCACTTCTCCATCTTTGTTAGAAAGAACCAAAACTGTCAAAGTCGAAGAACCGAACGCTTGAAGCAGCACCAACAGGCGTTTAGTCAACAATCATTACAACGTTGAAGCTTCCATGAATGTTGCTGAAGGGAGCAAGAGAAGCTGAAGCACAACAACACAATAATGCTCCTCCGACGTATCACCCTCCAAAAGAACCAAGGAAGGACAACCAGGCTAGAAACACACAACCACCAGTTCAACATCAATAGAACGACCAGGAAGCGCCTGATTTACCTTTTCCCATTAAATAAGTGATCGAACTATTGGAAGTCTGAATTCAAGATGGTACGATCAAATTACCTCCCGTCAAAAAGAAACCAACTGAGGGAAAAATGGAAAATGCACGCTACTGCCATTTCCATAGGTATGTCAGTCATCCAACAAGTGATTGCAGAACTTTGAAGCGCATATTCAAAGAAAAGGCCGACTCAGGGGAACTGGGGACTGAAAGAGTTCACAAAAATCCTCTTCCAATCAGAACATTCACACTCTCTGAGCAGCCGATCAAAGAAATAGTTCAATCCCTGGTTGAGTATGTCTGTGAGTTATTGTACTTATCGAAAGCTCAAAGAAATGAGACGTTTACTGTTTTGAACTACATCGTGTCTTAGAAACGACTAGACATTCATAAGATACTCCCTGAACCTCCAGCAACAGACAAAGAGATGTATGACTGGGGACTTCTCACTACAATACATCTCAAAGAAAATGAATTCAAGCGAGCGTTGGTCGACGTTGGCACTGATGTTAACATCATCCTTTTGAAAACCCTCAGAATTGTTGTCATCACTTGACAAGAAACAACTCATGCTCCCATCTCAGTCAGAGACCATGAATGAATCTCCAGGGATGCTTATGGTTACCTCATTCTGAAGATAAGAAATGATGCAACCTGGACAGAAACTAAATTCTTCATAATTAAAGAGGATCCGGGATATGACATGATTCTTGGGCGAGCATGGATTCATGATGGAAAAGTTGCTGCGATATCTTCATTTTCAGTTGCAGTATTCTCCGTTGAAGAAAGCTCTGACTCGGAAGATGATCAACCTTTCGAGCATTTGGGAAAAGTTGAAGCCTTGATGGAACTCACACCTGGGGAGAGCGCACATGAATTTTTCAGAAGATTCCGCACTCAGGCAAGTCTTATTCCCCCTCATACGTCTATATTATCAACTTTAAAATATTCTGCCTTTGTCCGGAGACTCAATCTTACTCATGACCAAGCTATCATCAAATGTTATGAGTGGATAGCCTCGCCTCGACATTATTACACTAAATGGTTAGAGTCTCTCCAAACTGAGCATCCCATTAAAAGGTTTATCGCTAAAGACATGGCTCAGTTCAACAAGCGATACCCAACATATACTCCCTTGCGTGAGTGTCCACATGTGTTGCATAATTGAAAGCTCCACCAACATGGAATCCTACCGTACGAGGAATTCCGAACCAACAGAAGATATTCAGGGAACGGACAACCAAGTCTAACAAATTCAAGGAAGAATATTTAGTCCTTAAGGAAACTAAGCGTGATCTCCATTCTGCAAGGAGCTCCAATTGGGAAGGGCCTTTCATGGCCGCAAGATTCATAACTGGAGGATACTACAATCTAATCAACACAGATGGCAGGGACATACCAGTGATTCATGAGAATTTGCTCAAGGCTTTTGATGTTTGAGGTATTCAACGATTCAGACGTTCCCTGCTCAAGACGCAGAAATATCTGATTGGTTTTTAGGATTTTCTTTCACGTGTATTTTCAATTCCTCCAAAATGTTTGCAATACTTGCATTCAGTATTTGAATTCAGAAATTTATCATAATTCAATTCATTTTACTTAAAGAAAATCTCTATCAAATCCAAAAGAAAATCCTCAATCATCTACCAATACAAAACCAATCAAGAAATCAAAACCAAAAATAGAACCTCACATCTCTCAGAAGTTCAAGGTTCAAGAGATTATTTAAAGAAAAACTAAAGGAAGCCGTCAAAGTAAGATTTCTGCTTCTCTGCATTCTCCAAGACTTGCAAGGCCGTTTTCTCCAAGTCCAAATTTTCAGTCAACTTAGCAATCTTAGCCATCTTCTCCACCACAGCATCACTGGTGAAAGGTATGTTTTTCACTACTGCATCCTTGATGGTGCCGATTTTCTGACGAAACCAGTTCAAGTTAAAGCCAAGTCTCTCAGAATTCTCCAAGTTGTACTCCCAATCAAAGAGTACATCTTGCGTAACAGTATTTCTGGCCCTGGTTCGTATATCATATATAAAATGCAATATGTTTCCTAATTGCATTGTCAAGAAGTATCTACGTTCAGAATCTCTTGTAACGACAATATGGCCATACATCTTCCACAACTTCTCATACATGATGGCATATCCAGTGGGAACGCTGAATCCACCAAAAAATACATGATACGGGAGCGAAGCACCAAATGGAGGCTCACAAATAATCCCTGCATTGGGATATTCATGTATTACTACACGATTCTCAACTATTGGAGCATCCTCTATTGTCATTGCAACATATTCTTCTGGGACGGTCTCTTCTGTTCTTGGCTCGGTTTCAACAGCAACTGGAGCCTCAGTTTCTTCCATGAATTCAGCAAAGATATTCTCATAATCCGGAGGTGCAGAGCTGGTGATGCCACTGCTTTGATTCACCATATTGCTCGAATCATCAACATTGGTTCCGTTATCCTCAACTTCAATATTCAGCGCCTAATATGAAGATTACATGAGATTAGAAGGATTCAAGCATAAGGACCAAAGGAAACCATAAAATCCAGCATAAGTGAACTAACATCATTTAAGTTCTTTACTATATATTCAAGACATGAGCAAATAGTGTAGAAGCCATGAAACACGTTTTTCAAATAAGTTCACCTGAAGAGATTCTACATTATCCTGTGCGAAAAAATGAACTGGGAGCAATTGGTAAGGAGTCTAAGGTTGAGTCATATACCACTCTCTTCGTATGGATTTTCTTTATAACATATGAAATTTCATAACAATCGGATGAACGAGCAAGGAGATATGGTTAAAACATTGGGCAACATACAATCTGAAAAAGTTCTGAAAATCTCCTGGAAGTTTACTGTTTCGCCTTTCTCAGGACCTAAACATGCTCAGAACTCAAAATACTTCTGTGCTAAAGCTTGGAAAATTTTCCGCGCTTGAAGATACATATGCTGACCGCAAATATCCAACTTCGGACGAAGATTCTACGTTGTTTTTACTAAAAGGCTGAAGTCTGAAATTTTCTGGTGACGTATTTTAGCGAAACTACTCGTATACTCACATGGATTCTCATTCATTCATTCACAAATCGACAATTTCATATTTCTATGAAGAAATTATAGGAGATATACTTACTAGAGGAGTCTCTAAATCATTTGAAGGCTCGACAATGCCGGAATCTCCATTGGTAACCCCGCCATCTTCATTTTTTTTCGGATTTCGGGAATTCTCCATATTCTCACATCCAAAAGAGGAGTGTGCTTCATCAACATGCTGCTTATCTATTGTGACTACTCGTTTTCCCGTGGTCTACGTAATGTATACATCTCAGGGGATCTGATGCTAAGTAGTATCGATACCTCTGTTGAACTGATAATGCTAAGTGATAAAAGATATTCAAGATCACAATAATAACGAAGAACACAAATATAATGTAAAAGCTTCTAAGTTGTCATGAGACACAAGAGATTACATGGTTCGACATTTGTCTACGTTCACGGGGTAATGAGTGATTGTTTTGTATTAAGTTGTGGTGGTTACAAGAGATCTTAATTGCTTCTTAAAGTAATAGAGAGAACTCAAGTTGAAGTAAATACTTAAGTTCTAAACATTAAAGAGGTATAAGATTAAGACTAGATCTTCTCTCCTAGATATTGAATGCCCTTAGTTTGTTCGTGAGTCTTGGTATCTATAGCCCCTTATGCTCCAGGTATCTCTTTGCTGCCTCTGGGTCCATCATATGCTGATATAACTTTCGTACCAATGATACCTTTGTCCACCGCGTACCTTCTCCTGTCGTATTCCGCCACCTCAGATGACCCACGTTCCTTCGGGAACTACCCAACCTTAGTACATGTTGTACCTTTGCTCACCGCCAGCTTCTGCGAATCGGGTTCTGCCACACCTTCTCTCTCCACTTGCCTTGGTTCATGCGTGTAGATAAGAGATTTTTGCATTTAATGCTGATTAGATGCGTCATCTACCTCTGTCCCTTTGCCAGCTGCCTCTTTGTAGACTAGGCTTTTATTCTTCTCATCTTAACCGTTTATGCCTTCTTTCTTGGGATGAGATAAAATAGATATGCGGAGGTATCCTTTGCTACTCAGGCTTCTCTGTCTAGCGAAGGCTGCACAGTTGAATTCGTATCCTGCCACTAAGATCATGACACGTGCTCCACAGAATATTGGTATTCATAGTTTTCCCATTTTCTTTCATATTCTACCGTTTAGTAGATGTGGGAGAAAAACTTCCGTTACGATGCCATTTTTTCACGTACCGATTGGGTGGTCCCTACATGTCCTTTCATGCAATAACTTCCCCTTGAATTTCGGGATATCCAACTTTTTGGATTCTCCAGCCGCTTATAATAAGGGAACAAAGAGAAGGGATTTTTATTAATTCCCTTTCTTTTTCTTCAAATTGTCTCTCTCTATCTCTTTCATTGAGATTCTTCTCCCGCTGCTAACTGCTCCTTCTTCCTTTTGATTCTTCGAGTGCTTTGGCTCCACAGTTGATCGTACAAGTAAGTGATACTCGTCTTTTAGTTTTGATTTTCCCCTGTGTCTTTTTCTTTGACTAGGGGATTACTGATGTTGATGTTATAATTGCCTGTGAGAACTATCGTTCTTTTTTACTTGCTCACGTTGTATGGGAACTTGGGTTTTGTTCCATTTTGATTTTTGATGATGATTTCTCCATGATCGTTCCTTGCTTTTCGTGATGTATGATATTCATTTTCGCCTTATGATGTGTTCAAACCGTTTTCTTTGGTTGGATTAGTAAAACCCATGCCAAAGTATGTCGGGTTTTGCCCTTTTTTTTTCTTTTGGAATGAACTATGATTTTCTTCTGCCATTATTGATGAAGATGTTCTTCCTATTGATGTTAGGCATTATGAGGCTCCCAAAGAAGCCTACGCGTAAAGGTACAAAGATATCCTCATCGACGGATCCTCCCACGCGAATGGATCATCCTGATGCTACACCATCCCCTCCTCCTGAGGACTCAGAGGTGCCTGCTGGTGCTGAGGTGGCTACGGTCCCTGAGGATTTTGTGGACCCTGATGTTGGAGGATTTGTTATCGAGGATATTCCACCTCCTCCTCCTCATTATGAACTGCAAAGGCTGACACTTCATGACAAAGATAACTATTCCCATCTGACTTTGGATGAGATTGCTAAGTCTTATCGTCTTCACAAATTTGAGATTTCATTTGTCAACGACCCTGATGTTCTCAACGAGTCTCTTATTCGAGATTTTCCTTACGATGAGAGTAATCTTCTAATTATTGTTGGCTAATTGGCCGCAGGTATGCTCCTCCATTTGTTTAGTAGAAAGGATCGTTTCTACTACGACGTCTTGTCTACCAGGGATGACCCGGAAAATAAGACTCAGTTCGGAGGAGTCATGCAGTATACTGGTAATTACTGGCGTCCCCTTCCTGAGAGTTGGTATCGTATCAAGGGAAAGACTACTTTAAAGTCCTATGACCCCTTTGCTGAAGGGATATCTAAGCAGGAGGATTATACCCCCGCCAACTTCAATGCTACATATGCCGATGCCATTCATAAAAGTAACCTTCTTCCTTGGAGTGTTGGCCCTCGTCGTATTCATGTTACTTCTAGGCAGATTCGGGAGGGTAACAGCCTTTGCTTGCTGGAGGAGATTGATAAGACTGGTTTGACTACCATCCCTTATTCTGCTAGGCTGCCTTTGCCGAAGTCTAACCGCATCCGTCTTTATCATGATGATCGTTGGGATCGTACTACTCTTCATATAGTTGGTCCTTGGGCCTATGGTTTCACCATGGCAGATCCCTCTGTCCTTCGTTCATCTCGTTCTTTGCCCGAGAAGTATGATGGGTATCGACCTTCCATTTTTAATCCTGTTTCTTCTCATGAGGTACCTTTGCTTTTGATATCTTCGCCTGCTTTTATATCTTTGTCTGCTTAGGTGTCTTTGGCTGCTTATGCGTCTTTGGCTGTTTTTCTGATGGTTTTCTTTCGCAGTCTGCCCCTGCTTCTTCTGTTGGGACTGCTCCAGGATCTGCTGGTAACTCTGTGGCTACAAGGACTAGGAAAAGAAAGGCTTTGGTTGAAACACCTGCGGAGGTAAGGATCATTTCCATACCTTTGTGCTTGTAAGTTCCTTAGTGCCTTGCCCCTGATTCCTAGCTGACACATGTGTTTCTTTATAGTCTACCCAGAGGAAGGGTAAATTGAAGACCGTTATTGATCTTGATGTTTTGGATGAGGATCCTAAGGCATCTTGTGAAGTACCAGGTGACGAGGACATGGAGGATATCGAGGATACTGGCCTCATCCCTCATTTGGATGATATTGAGGAGGATTTTTCCAAAGATAACCCTAGTCCCGTCCGAGCTGCCTCAGTTGAGGTGAGAACCTTCTTGTTGGTACTGGTGCTCAGTTGGTCGAGCCTGTTAGTGTTCAAGCCCCTGCTCCTACATTGTCTTTGAAGATGCCTTCGTTTTCTGCTCCTAGCAAAGCTTTTCCCGCTATTTCCGCCACTGCTGGAGATGCTGTTGTGGCTTCTAAGACTCTCCCTTCGTCTCCTGCTACCTCCCTTCAATCAAGTGGTTCATTTGCTAAGGTTGTTACCTCCACAGTGAGGGCTGGTAGCTCAGATTCGCAGCAGAAGAAAAAGGTTGTGATTTCACTAGCTAGCTTCTCCTTCAATGCTGCTCCTGCTTCACTAGGGAGTGCTCGGTCTGTTTCTACTGCCCCTGTTAGCAAAACTATTGTACCCCCACCTTCGTCACCATACTGGACCGTACTGGTTAATCTTCCTTCTGCTGGTGACATGGATTTAGGCGGTTCTCAAATTCTTCCTTATGTTCCTAGCTCATCCATCATGCCGACTTTTCGTCGTGGTGAGGGTTCAGCAGTCGTGCCCCATGTTCGTGCTCAAACGAACGAGGGAGTTGTTGTTGAATCTAGCCAAGGTAAGCTGTCGGAGAGCTTGAGCTTAGGTAGTTCTGATGATGCTATTCTTGAAGCCATCCTGCGGGACTCCAAGGGTCCCTTTTCTGTTGGAGTTAAACATCATAATCTTGGTAGTTTTTTTTGAGATAGCTTTGTAGCTGGATGTGCTATCTGCCAAGTATCGTGCAGCTAAAGACTTGTTCTTCGACCCTGATTGTATTCGCTCTAGTCAGAGCTTTGGTGAGATCCTCAAGGGTAGCATCCAAGAGATGGAGGCTTTGATGGACACCTAAGCCAATTTACTGCCTCGTCTTTCAACATTCTCACTAAGTGATTCTAGCCTTATTGTTTTTCTTCTTAATTCGATCCTCCGTCTGCTCATACACTCCTTCATTTTGCAGCTTTGCAAGCAGATCGATGTTGGCTATACCTTATTCAAGGTTTATAAAGCTAAGTGTACTCATTTGAGTGCCTTGTTGGAACGTGCTCGTCAAAAATATACGCTTGCTACCGCACAATAGCCTTCGTCTAGTGATGCTGCTTCTGTTGCTAAGATATCTTCGTTGGAAGATGATTTGAGGAAGACTAAGAGATCTCTGGAAGCTTGTTTATTGGCTCTTGAGAGGGCCAATAATGCTTCCAAGGTTGTCGAGGATGGTTGCAAGGCTGCCGATTCTGCCTTAGTTGCTGAGTCCTCTAAAGCCATAGGTTTGTTTTTTCTTCTCCTTAACTTTTTCTTCATTTTTGGTTGCATAGTCCTAAGACAACCTTCATCTTCCAGCCGGTAGCTCTAGTGAACTTAGATATCTCCAAGATCAATGGCCAAGTTAACCTCCGACGTTTGGTATTATCAAAAGAAATCTGATAGGCTGATGAACGTAACCGTCCATAATGAGGCCCAACTTTCCCTCGAGTCGGCCCATAATGCTGACTTATTGAAGCATATGGCTTTGATTCATAAGGAGTGTGAAGAAGCCCTTATATGGAAGGAGAGTCTCATTTTAAAGCAAAAGGAGGATATTGCCTTAGTCAAGAAACGTCTCTCAGCTCAAGAAATTATTTGCAAGAAGTATCATGCCGATTTTGAAGATGCTTGTGCTTCCTTAGCTAAGGTTACTGCGGAGCGTAATGTCTTAACTTCTGAGGTCTGTTCTCTTAAGAACAAACTTATCGATGCCAGCTTCGTGCCTTCTTCCATGTCTCATGCATCCTTAGTAAAAAGGTTTGAAGAGTTAGAGAGTGTGTACCAAGCTTTATCCTCTGATAATGCTTCGCTCCGGATAGATGTTGATGATCTCCGGACGGAAAGGGATACTCTTGTGGAAGATCTCGATGCTGCTGAGGTGGATCTTGATGAGGCTCTAGTTTAGAAGAATCCCTTAGCCATGCCGGAGGTATCTTAGGATAATTATTTTTCCGTAGCATCCTTTGTGTCTTCAACTTCTTTTTCTTGTTGCTGATACCCTTCGTATGCGCAGGTCTCCAGGAGCAGTTGGTGGGTGCAAACGCCAAGATTAGCCTCCTTGAGGGTCAGATATCTGCGTTGGAAATATCTCGCCAGTTTGATGTTGCTGCTAAGTTTAAAGCTGAGGCACTTCAGCAAGCTGATGATCATCTTAGTGCTCAGATCACGGAGCTCCGTCAGAAGTCGTCTTTGGATCTAGAGGCTCAAGCTTCTCAGATGAAGGTGCACCTCGAGCGTTCTGCCATTGACTACATTAACGATGCTTTTAAGGAGGCTGAGCTTCAAGATGAGGGTGTTGTCTTCCCTCGTCTTCCTTATCCATGATCATGTTATGCTGACTTTGTTTCGAACTGAACTTCTTTGTTGTATTATGCCCCCAGCCGAGGGGCCTTTGTTGTCTCATTTCCTTTAAACAACTCTTTGTTATGTTCTGAACCTTTGTTATCTGGAACTTTTGAGACGTGTTAGTCGTATTTTGGTAGCACTATTATGGTACCTTTATTATTATATGTATACGTGTTGTGTCTAATTATCTGCACAGTCGAGTCATCACAAGGTGCTAAGGTATATTTAACCTTTGGTGGAACATTCATTATCCTACCCAAGTATCCTTTGGCCAGAAGGTACCGTGGTGGCGAGGGCTCCTACGTGGGTAATAATTTTCCTGTAACTCTACGTGTTCAGTGCGATGGCTGATTTACTTTGACAAGGTATCTCTATTTGTGGGATATATTGCTTATTATTTGCCTTTTAGTGGGATTCATTTGACCTTAGGATCCGAGATTGACATATGCGCAGTTATGCCGTGCCTTTCCTCATCCTCAATTCTGACGGAGGGTGTCTACTCTACCCCAGTTTGTATTTAATCAATGTGCACTTTTTTTTAGCAAAAAGATTTTTCATTGATTATTTAGGTTTATAATACCTTTGATCAGGGATAGAACATGGCGGGCCATTGCCCCTTCACTTCTTCTCTTGAGTAATAACCATTAACTTACGGGTAGTACTTCTTTAGGTACATTGCATTCCAAAGGTGTTGCAATACTTCTCCTTTGAGGTTTATTAGGTAGTATGAACCCTTCCCGGAAATATCGTGTATGATGTAGGGTCCGTCCCATATCCGAGCTAATTTTCCCAACTCTTTCTTCCTTTGATATGGTGGCATTTGACGTAGTACATACTCTTTAACCACAAAGTTTCTAGGAATTACTTGTTTGTTGTATTCACGAGACAACCTTCGTTAGTAGTTCACCATCCTTTGGAAAGCCACTTTCCTCCTTTCTTCAAGGTCATCAAGCTTTTCTAGCATAAGATCTGTTGTCAG
The DNA here is from genome assembly GCF_003573695.1 of Papaver somniferum. Taxonomy (NCBI): domain Eukaryota; kingdom Viridiplantae; phylum Streptophyta; class Magnoliopsida; order Ranunculales; family Papaveraceae; genus Papaver; species Papaver somniferum. The sequence continues at coordinate 4,128,747 of NW_020622934.1, forward strand.
GTTCTTTTCCCATGCCTCTATTTTCGTTTTTGGCAGTATTATCTCCGTTGGGATGACTGCTTCGGCTCCTTAGGTTAACAAGAACGTAATTTCTCCCATGGCCGTCCTTTTCGTAGTACGGTAGGCCCATAAGACATTGTGCAGCTGCTCACACCATCTTTTCTTGTATGCCCCCAGCTTCTTCTTTAAGTTCATTGCTATCGTCTTGTTAGTGGCCTCCGCTTGTCCATTGGTCTTAGGATATATTGGAGTAGACTTTTTTTTATGAATGTTGAAAGCATTAAATAGCATGTCTATGGTTTTTCCTTCCAACTGTTTGCCATTGTCAGAGACTATGGCGGCTGGTATCCCGAACCTGCAGATGATTTGCTCAAACAAGAATTTAAAGACATCCGTGTCCCTAATTCTTGCCAAAGCCCTTACTTCCATCCATTTGGTGAAATAATCCGTAGCTACTATAAGGTACCTTCTTTTCGATGTCCCCTCTATCAAGGTTCCAACAATGTCAACTCCCCATTTGGCGAATGGCCATGGGCTGATGGCCGAGTTAAGCTCCGTTGCTGGTGCTTTAATCTTTCTGGAAAAGCGTTGGCATCTTTCGCAACGCCTTGCTACGTTCTTTGCATCTTCTTCCATGCTTAGCCAATAGTATCCTTACATTTTTGGCTTTGATCGCCAAAGACCTTCTTCCGCTATGATTGCCAGCTTCTCCGCTGTGTATATCATGCAATATTTTTCTTCCTTCGGTTTGTGAGAGGCACCGCATCATAGGTCCAAGAAATGACCTTCTATACAGTATTCCATCTCGTAGGTTGTACATTGCTGCCTTTGACTCGAGTTTTAGAGCTTCTTTGACATCCACGGGTAGAGTACCTTTGTCAAGATATTGGTGAATTGGGATTCTCCAATCGTCTTCCCCTTCGTCTTCGTTGCTTCCATCTGACATGAATTTATCTTTGTCAGACCCGTCTGCTTCGTTATCTCGTTCTTCCATTCCTTCATCTTATTTGTCTTTCTCTGCTTCTCTCATGGCCCTGGTCTGGACGTCCTAGGTTTTCTCAACTGTTGAGGTTATTCCTTCTATCGAAGGTTCATAAATTCTCCCAATTTGTACTGAGGTGGTATTACTGTCTCTCAGCATTGATGATATGAATGCTAAGGCATCTGCATGTCTGTTGTCTTTTTGACAGATATGTCTGAATGTGACCTTGTTGATCTTTGATGCATGCTCCTGTGTTAACTTTAGGTACGAAGACAGTATTGGATCCAGAGTTTGATATTTGAGCTCGATTTATCTAATGACCAATTGTGAGTCACTAGTTAAACGAACATCCAATAAGCCCAACTCATGTGCTAAGCGTAGACCATGTATGATCGCCTCATACTCCGTGATGTTATTAGTGTATTGTTAAAATTATAATCTGAATGCATAGATGAGTCGGTCTCCGGTAGGGGTTGTTATCAAAATCCCTATGCCTGCTCCTTCTCCGTTTGAGGAGCCATCTACGAAGATTTCCCACCTTCGTGAATTTTGCGGTTCGAGGAGATCTTTTGATTCTGGCTTATATTCCTCTATTCCTGGGATATCATCTATCTCCGCTTCGTCGTTCAGAGGTAGGTCCTCTAGTAAGTCTGCTAAGATTTGTGATTTCTCAGCTTTCCTTGTTTCGAAGATTATGTGAAATTGTTTGATCATGGCGTTTCATTTTTACACTCTTCCAATTTTCTCCGTGCTGTCGAGGATTTGATTTATTTGAGCTTTTGTGAAAACTCGAATGGTGTGTGCATCGAAAAATATCCTTAGTTTCTGTGTTTCCACTAATAAGGCATATATGAGTTGCTCCACCTTGGTGTAATTACGCTCCGCTGAACTGAGTGTCTTGCTGATGTAGTATACGAGCTTTTCTCCTTGCCCTTGGTCTCGTACCAACACTGCGCTCACAGCATAGCTTGTTGCTGCTATGTATACGGTGAGTATCTCACCTGGCTCCGGCTTTTGAAGAATGGGTACTGATGCTAAGTACTGTTTGATTTTGTGAAAGGCTTGCTCGCACTCTGCGGTCCACATGAACCTGTTTCCTTTCCTTAGCATGTCAAAAAATGTTTTGCATTTATCTGACGATCTTGCTATGAATCTTCCCATTGAAGCTAAAATTCCATTTAGCTTTTGTACTCCTTTAGGGTTTGTGGAGATGGCATCTCCATTATTGCTCTGACCCTTTCGGGGTGTACTACAATCCTCGCTTAGTCACCAGATATCCCAGGAATTTTCCTGAGGTAACCCCGAACGTGCATTTCTCCGGGTTCACCTTCATGTGAAAGTTCCTCATGGTTTCGAATATCTCTTTTAGGTCTGAGAGATGGTTTTTTGCTTCTTTGTTTCTGGCGAGCATGTCGTCCACGTAGACCTCCAGTATTTTGCCTATCCATGGTTTAAAGATTTTGTCTAATAATCGTTGGTATGTTTCCTCCGCGCTCTTTAGTCCAAAAGGCATCCTTGTATAGCAGTATAGGCCTCGTGGGGTAAAGAACGCAGTATGCTCCTAATCTTTTTCCGCAAGGGATATTTGGTTATATCCTGAGTATCCATCCATGAAGGATAGTCTTTGGTGGACTTCGGTTGCGTTGACTAGTTGGTCAATGTTTGGCAGTGGATAGCTGTCTTTGGGGCACGCTTTGTTGAGATTGCTAAAATCGATGCAAATGCGTACGCCTCCATTCTTCTTAGGAACAATGACCATGTTAGATATCCACGTGGGGTATTTGACTTCTCGTATGAATCCAGCTGTAAGTAGCTTTTGCAAATCTTTTTCTACCCCTTTGTGGTAGATGTCCGCCACTTTACGTATGCGTTGCTTGAACAGTGGTGGTCTGAGCCGAAGGTGGTATGTGACCAAATTTAGATCAATTCCTGGCATGTCCTCCATTGACCATGCAAAGACGTCCGCATACTCTTTTAGTAACCTTTGTAGTTGCACCTCCTCTTCCTCTTCAAGTAAAGTTCCGTTATTGAGCATTGGTTCTGCCTCCGCCCCGATATTGATTTTCTTCGTTGGTTCCACCGGTGAGCAGATTTGTTGTTTAGGTCGTTGAGGAGTGCTTTTCTGTAATTTTCATTTGGCAGACACATCTGCGCCTGGAGTGGCGGAGGTACTTGTCTCCGGTGCTGAGACGGCTTTGGGTACTAAGGAGGCTCCGTCCTGTACTTCCTTGGTGTTTGCCTTGCGTATTTTTCTTTCGTGTTGTTGAGCAGCAGTTCTTTCTTCGTTGAGTCTGATTTCCGCTAGATTGCATAGCCTTGCATCTTGCTGGTCACCTTTGATTTCCATTTCACCCATAGTTGTGGGAAAGCGTAGGTATTGGTGATATGTCGAAGCTATTCCTCGCAATATGTGGACCTATTTCCTGCCCATGATGACATTGTAGGGCGAAGGTGCTTCCACTATGCAGAACCGTGTATTGGTTACTAAAGGTCCTGCATGTACCTGCAAGAAAATTTCTCCTTTTGGTCTAGAGACTGATCCATTGAAACCGTATATTGTGCAAGTGGAAGAATCCATTTTCTCCGCTGTCAAACCCATGCGTAGGTAGGGTTCGTAAAATAGAACATTTAATGAACATGAATGAGGACCTTCGTAACATTCCATCTGTGTATTGGAAGAGTGAAAACTTATGGATCATTGTGCATTTCAACCTCCTGGTTGACGTCCTCTGTTGAGAAAGTTAATGGCGTGGCCATCCATTACTCCCAAATGCTAGTAGGTGGTCCACTTAGCTTTAACACCTCATGGGATTCTCTATCTTCTTTCTATTTCGAGCTAAATCGAGGATATCTTCGAGCATTTCTTCTTGGCCCCCGTTGGAGAAGGTGATCATGTTGATGTATTTGCCGTCCTGAGGTAGTTCTACCCTTTTCTTTGGGGTCTCCTCTGTTTCCGCTGGTTATAGTTGTACGTACTCCATGAATTTGCCTTCGTCGATGAATCTTTGGATCACATTGCGCAAGTGGTAGCACGTATCAGTTGTATGCCCATAGTATTGGTGGTATGCACAATACTCCTTGGCCTCTTTCGTTTTTTCTGGTTGCTTTCCCCTAGTATTAGGGTAAGGAAAGCCTGGCTTTGCTCCCTCCTTTCTTAGGATGTGAGAGAAAATTGTATTCAGCTTCGTGTAGATTTTACCCGTAAATTCTTCTCTTCCTTTGCCTCTTTTTCTGTCTCCGTATTTGGATCGTTTGTCTTGAGAGCTAGTTCTTCCCCCGGCTTCATTTTGTCGTTTAGGTATCTCGGGGATTGGTTCCAGAGAGTTGGTTCGCTGCGAAGCTGTTGTCGTCTTTGCTTGTGCCCCGGGGTTGTACTTCTGGATTTCTTCGAGTCTGATGTAGCGGTCTTGGACAACCCTGAGCTCGCCTTCAGAATCGAGGGATCCGTTGTGAAGATCCACGAAGATGGCTGAGGTTCTATCAAGTCCATACTTATAGCAGTTAATGCTAATTTCTGGATTGACTTTGCCGGTTGCTTGGCACGTCTTTTGCCACCTGTCTGTGTACCGCATCAATATCTCCCGGGGTCCGATAGCTAAAGCAAATAGCCTATCTAACCCTGCCTTTGTTGATTTGTTGTACATGTATGTCTCCAAAAACACCATAGACAATTGCTCGAAGGAGTCACTTGAGTTTGCTGGTAAGTTGTCATACCAGGCTAGTGCTGATCCCGTCAAGCTTGCAGGGAAGTACCTACATAGTACTACCTCATCTCTTTTCCAATGGGCAAGGACACGAGTGTTATACCGTAGGTGGGATGAGGTATCTGAGGTACCGTTGTATGCTTGAAACGTAGGTACCGGGAATTTCGGACGGATGGGTTCCCTTAAAATGCGAAAAGATAGTGGGGACGTGGTTGCTTCTTGGAGCACTTCTTCTAGTCTTGCGCCTGCGTGTCCAGTTTTTAGGCCTTGTATCTCCTTCCGCATTTTCTCCATTTGCTCCATAACCATGTTCACATTGTGAGCATCTTTGGAAAATGCTTCGTCGTAGTAGGATTGAGAGGGCTTCTATGTCGAGTCCATCTCGTCTGGATCGTGGTGCGCTCTCCTGGTTCAGGTTGATTGACCTTTGGTAGGTGGAGATCCAGCCTTCGTCCTCCTGAGATTTCTCCGTTATCACGCCTCTTTGGTGGAGGGTGAGTTTGGGAACCTTCGATCTGTATGTCTATCATACATTTGAGGTTCTGGTTCTCTTGGGACATTTCGTGTATTTCATCCTCGTTCTCCTTGTTACGGAGTAACAAAGCTGCTATTTGTGCCGCCATTTTATCTTCGTTGTGGGCTCCACCTCCTTGAGGGGTGCTGACGGCTGGATATTCAGAGTTTTCCACTCCTTCATCTTCGATTGGTGCATCTGGATCTATCTGAATTGGGGTTAAGTTTCCCAAACCTCGTCACGTAGGAGATAAGGTTCTGGGTAACCCTGCGTTGGCCGTAGGTGGCTTTGTAGTGGTAGGATGCTCCGGTAACGGCATGTCATAAAGTGGTTGATCTCCCGATGTTTGCCCCATTCCTTCAGCCGAAATAGGTGATTTGTTAGCAATTGTTCTTCTTGTTATTTCGCTTTGTCCGTCTCGTGCTTCATTCCTTTGATTTGCTTGAGACGGCTTTTGGGATCTTCCTCTGGTGATTGCTGGTCGTGAGCTTGTTGGTACGTCATTTGGTTTCTACATGCCTTTGGCTTTTGTTATCCTGCGGTCACAGAAAAAGCGAAGAAATCTGCTACTTGGGTACCTTCGTTAAAAGTAGCAATTAATGTTTTGACACAGAAGACGGCTAAGCAGCTTTTTTAGAGAAAGGACTGAAATAATGCCTTTGAAAGACAGGTATTAAATGTTTATGACACCTTTGGAAAAGACAACCTTAGATGTTGAAAACCAATAAAAAAGGGTGTCAGGTCTCGTGAAAAATAAGGTTATTAAATGCTTTAGAAGATCTTTCTTCCTTAAAATCTCACTAAGATTCCTCTGTCAGTCAAAGGTTCTCAGATCTGAAATATGCTTTGTTAAAAAGGGGTTGTTTTAGTATAAAACAAAGATTTTGGCGTTTTGTGAGAACGTTTTTTTGTGAATTTCTTGTAGATTTGTAACAAGACACGTTTTTAGAGGCTATGAACTCAAAAAACATACACACATAATGGATGAACAAATTGCTAGAGAGTAAGATTCATCATTAAAAAGAACAGATCCCTTCGTTACAGAAGATACCTAAGTTAAAACTATGTCTAAACTCAAGCTTGTGAGCCAAATACGGTGGGCGCCAAACTGTGACTACTTGTTTTCCCGTAGTCTACGTAATGTATACATCTCAGGGGATCTTATGCTAAGTAGTATCTATACCTCTGTTGAACTGATAATGCTAAGTAATAAAAGATATTCAAGATCACAATAATAACTAAGAACACAAATATAATGTAAAAGCTTCTAATTTATCATGAGACACACGAGATTACGTGGTTCGACATTTGTCTACGTCCACGGGGTAATGAGTGATTTTTTTGTATTAAGTTGTGGTGGTTACAAGAGATCTTAATTGCTTCCCAAGTAATAGATAGAACTCAAGTTGAAGTAAATACTTAAGTTCTAAACGTTAAAGAGGTATAAGCTTAAGACTAGATCTTCTCTCCTAGATATTGAATGACCTTAGTTTGTTGGTGAGGCTTGGTATTTATATCTCTTTCTACTCCAGGTATCTCTTTGATGCCTCTGGGTCCATCGTCTACTGATATACCTTTCGTACCAATGGTACCTTCGTCCACCGCGTATCTTTTCCAGTCGTATTCCTCCACCTCAGATGGCCCACGTTCCTTCGAGAACTACCCAACCTTAGTACAGGTTGTACCTTCGCTCACCGCCAGCTTCTGCCAATCGGGTTCTGCCATGCCTTCTCTCTCCACGTGCCTTGGTTCATGCGTGTAGATAAGAGATTTGTGCATTTAATGCTGATTAGATGCGTCATCTACCTCTGTCCCTTTGCCAGCTTCCTCTTTGTAGACTAGGATTTTACTCTTCTCATCTTAACCGTTTAGGCCTTCTTTCTTGGGATGAGATAAAGTAGATCTGCGGAGGTATCCTTTGCTACTCAGGCTTCTCTGTCTAGCGAAGGCTGCACAGTTGAATTTGTATGCGACCACCAAAATCGTGATACATGCTCCAAAGAATATTGGTATTCACATCTATAATGATTTCCTCCTGGATCCATCAACAATAGTCATCATTATTTCATTCAAGGAAATGTTGAAATCACTTACATGAAAGGATACTCACATCAACCTCTCTATCGATGCTGGATTCCTGAATTGTTTGTATAGAGGAAAGACGAAGACCATCAATAACCGATGGAGCAAAATTCTAAAAGAAATTAACAGTATTCTTTTGGGATCCTAATTACATGGACGAGAAAATCGCAACGATAAAGGAAGTGCTAACAACTCACCAAAGAAGCAGTTGGGGACTGCGTATTGTTCGCTATCATTCTGTAATTCATTCTGCTCCTGCTTTCTCCACCCTGGGGACTGTCTTGCCATTCAGAGAAGTCTACAGGAATTCGAGACCTCACAGTACGAACAACCTACAATGAATTAATCGAAAAAATTAAAGTCGCGATTATTATGCTTTTATCAAAAACATGAGGAAAATATTCACATGTGAAGATTCTGGAGATGTTTTCCTTTTATCACCACTAGAAAGAGGTTTCAACCGTGGGCGATCCAAGAGTATTTCAGCAGAAGGAAACACTCGTGTCGGAGATTTGACATCCATCACAAAATTGTACAAGCGTTCAAGTTGTTGATTCCAGAATGCTGCATAACCCGGAGTTACGTAAATATCCCGGTCGGTAAAAGAAGACACATAATCATTCCCTTCCACATGTGTGTTATCTAAATGAGCCTTCAAATATTCGAGCGATGGTTTATTCATTTGGTGACCTGGAGTACACTGATCGAGATCCATTTTTCGAGATGCTATGTCGATATTATATTCTTCCACCTGGAATTCTCCTTGCATCACTGATACTATGTAACCAGGAGTGCAACTCAGCGTAAAAGATTTCTCTCCATCACTCAACTCAGTGCCAGACTTCAAAGTGATGATCTCTTTAGTATCATTGAAAGTGATCAATTGCGATAAGAAAGGAGAAACTGTCGTCCAGGGGCGAAAGTTGAACTCAGATTCAATGTCTAAAATACTAGTAAGACATGTCTTTTTCCGTGGTTGCTTCGTAGACCAGCGCATAATCCTAGAACTATTTTTCTCAAGGATGGCATGATGGGTATCCATATTGGGACCTTGCAAAACACTACGGGGAGTTGGAGCATATTTCTCAAGGTGCTCCCACATTAAGGCTTGGAGGAACGTGGTATTAGCATATGTCTCAATCTTCATGAAACCATTGGAGACACTAGAATCCATGACTAAAGAATCCAGGTTAGCAAACAGTGAACCCAGAAAAATCTACCAATGGGAAGTTTCTCACCTTTGGCCATTTTTATAGAAAAAGGGATCACAAACGGCTTCAATAAATGTCCATTATCTTCAAGAATGTCTCTGGAGAGCCACAAACATAAGAAAGTAGCAATTTTAAAATATCAGGTTCTTCAGGAATCACGTCTCTCGTCCACCAGTGTTTCAGCCATCGAGCATAGAAAACTATGGACGACTTGTTGAACTCTTGCATATTGGCTTCTAGAATGCCAGATATTGCATTTTCCTCCGTTGAGATCTCTTCAGGGAATTACCAGTAATAAAGAGACTACATCTTCCAAAGTGACAGTGAATTCTCCCCATCTGCATATGAATGAGTAGGAATGCACCAACGGGCAAGCAGAGTCACCATACCTGGTATGTCGTGATTGATCACTAAATCCCCAGTCGCTTGAATAGCTCGTGTCACTTGTGCACGATCCAGCATAGTTCTTACATAACTATAGCCCAACATATGACGTGCCCATCTGGAGAAATGCGCCAGGGGTTTTCGAGAAAGTTTGAGTTCCACATGAGAACCCAAATAGGGCTTCCCACTCAAACAGAACCTATTTATCGCCTGAGGAGTTATCAGCTTGTTCTTAGTAGTGCTTCTGGGATTTATGAGCAACCGGAATGCAGAGCCTAAAGGATGCTTTTCGGGTTTGTACTGAAGCATGAAGAATTCGTCATTAGTATTTGGGATGTTCTTGGTTTTATCCTCCCTTTTCCTAAAGGCCCTAAAATCATCATTTCTGGAAGATACATCAACAGATGCATCCTCTCCGGAAGAATCCTCTCCAGAAGAATCCTCTATGGAACCATCCTCTCTGGAAGACTCTTCCATAGAAGCATCTTCATAAGGGCTATCCTGATGATCAGTCATCTTTACAAAGTCGCTGTAACATCCACACATAAGTTTCATCAGTGTAATTAAAGAGAATGAATAATCATGATGCTCACATCAGCTTCAACAAAAAATGGTAATCCTCAACTCTTACCTGTTTACGATTTCACGAACTTAGTAATAACAACGCAAAACTCTGAAAACTTGCTTACTCCTTCAAACCTGAGAAGATGAGAAAAATCTATCATTCAAGAGTCAACACTGACTTTTCACGAAACCATAAATGATTCATATAACCTACCATATGAACATTCGCTGGTTTTTACGTGTGCATACACCATAAAATCACTAAACTCATATATACACTACGAATTCACAAATTCGTAGAATGTTGTTTTGCTTTCAACAATTTTTCATAAATCAATATTTGATTTTCAAAACAAAACGTGAATAGGTCACGTAATTTAAAAAAAAATATCGTGAGTTAATAACTCACGCAAATTATATATAAAAAAAACTTTTTTGCTCGTATGAGCATTCGCCTATGAAACAAGGTTTTTTTTTCTTCTATTTTTGTAAAGGCCTACATATTTCAAACAAAGTTTGGAAGGTTCACCAACAAAGTTTCATCATGAACTACAGGTCTTTTCAGAATTCCTTTAACTCTAAAAGATCATTATTTATAGCTTTTACTACGAATGAACCTATGTTCCTAAAAGTATTTGTAAAAATTCATGCTTTGAAAATAAATTTGGGTTTTCATGAAACCTCATAAACAAAATTTTCTCTACTGCAACTAGACCATGTGTATTTAATATTATATATATCTCTTTCATACTAGGGATTTTTGCTCGTTTCTTAAACTATTGAACGAACATAAGTATTTCAAAAGAAAACAAATTCCATAAAACCTATGCATACATGCACACACGAAATTTTTGTTTTATGAACAACTCATGAAAACACCAAACACACAGTAAAAAAAATAAATAAAAATAAAAATAAAAAAATCCGGACTTACCTGGTCGGCGCCAGCCGGAATTTGGCCGATGGTGGCTGGTGACGGTCGGCGGGGACTGATTTCAGGAGGAAATCCTCTTTCCCTGCTGATACTCGCGTAAAATGGTAAAGGGAGGGAAGTGCTTGGTCGACCAAAAAAATAAAAGAATTTTAGGGCTTCCTCCCTTTTATATCAATTTTATTTCCAAAACCTAATAAAACATGGGTTTCCTTTTTTGGGCTTGGGTCCATAAATCCTAAATCGACCAAAACTGGACTTTTGACCGACCAAATCAGCGATGCTTCATCTCTCCGTGCTCATGGAATCACACTTTATCACATTGTCAGGGTCCTCACCCGAACATTTACTTGTACATGATACCATTGGAGTAAATTGAGGAGTCTGAGAATACCTTTGTGCAACTGAGATCAACACTGATCTCGACGGATGAAATCACCATTTAATGCTTACCGTGGAACATGATTGTCCCCCACTAAGCAGGGGACTTAATGTAGATGGTGGATTTTCAACAAAGGTCAAAACTGTAAAATCATGATACATGTTTCCTACACGGCTTTCAGGCATGTGACGATTCATATTTTACGAAGACATGATGATTATGCATTTCGAAAGGCATCCACTAGTTGAGCGTTCGATACCTCGTATTTCATCATGCCCTCTATGTAGAATTACATAATTGGGCGGTTCTCCGTAAGATTGAGAGTAATAACGCCTTCAAGACATCGGTGATACTCACTGTTCCCTGACCACATGAGAGAGACCCCCCTCTACATATAAGAACGACTGGGCGGTTCTCCGTAAGATTGAGAGCAATAACGCCTTCAGAACGTCGGTGATACTCGTTGTTCCCTGACTATGTAGAGCGACCGTGTATAGATCCAGGAGGTTCTCCGTAAGATTGAGAGAAATAACGCCTTCAGGACTTCGGCAACACTCGTTGTTTCCTGACTATGCACCTCAGAATGGGTATGACGCTTTAACTGGCTAATATTCCTTCTGCAATAGATTAATTCTACCGTGACATTCACCACTGAATTCCTAGAAGGTAATCTATTTTATCTCATTACTCTAATTTCATGATCGAATCCACGGCTGATCTCATGGGATGGTAATAGATAATCTCATTACTCCTATTTCATGATCGAACCCTCGGCTGATCTCATGGGATGGTAATAACTACTTTCATTACTCCGATTTTGTGGTCGAATCCACGATACCATAGAATGGTAATACCTATTTTGTTATTATTTTGAATTCATGGTCGAATCCACAGCTGATCCTATGGATTGATAATAATAAACTACTTACTTTTATTGCTCAATTTCATGAAGCATTCTCCACTGAATTTCATAAATTAGTAATAAATACTCAACAATCGGGCATCTGGACTACTAATGAGTAAGCCCCATAAAATGGTGCAAGCGTACTCAACCATGATGCACGAACGAGCACCCAAATGCGCGAAAGAGCATCCAAAATATGGACAAATGAGGAATCCCGCACAAAACAGGAGAGAGAAATAATAACATTAAAATAATGGAGAAGCGCCCATGGGCCGGGCCCACCAGCCGGCCGGCCATGCCTTAGCCGTGTCCGGTCCCATGCTTCTTCCATTATTTTTCCTTATTTTTGTTATTTTCATAAACTCATGAAGACTCCACCATTCTAACAACTTTCCTTGTTTGAGCAAAACTCATGGTTTCTCCATATTTTTGTGGTTTCATGAAAAATAATAACATGAAATAGGGAAAGGTGGTGTGGGACCGGAAAACTTAGCCGGCCGACCATATCCTAGCCGTGGCCGGTCCCACACCTTGCAATCCCTAATCTTTCATAAATTGTTATTTCTCTCATCTCATGAAACTTCCCTGTTTCAGCAAAAATCGTGGTTTCTCCATATTTTCTCAAATATTGCGCAAACCACAAAAAGGCCCAAAGTAAACATGGTCACATGACCGACTAGGCTACTCATGAAAATATATTAAAATATTATTATTTTAATATTCACGAAATATTGATCAAACGGGCATACCTGCTCATTCGAGCAAAATCGAGAATCTCAGTAAAAGATCGAACTCTTCTGAAAATCCAAGATATTGCTCAAACGCACATCAAAAAATTCCAAAACTCTCAGGACTTAGACACGGGCATTATGGTGACACGAGCATGCTCCCTTGACCGACCTAGGGCGGCTCTAAGCCTTGCAATGAGCCGGTCCCACACGTTTTCACACTTTTGACCTAATTTGCGCAATCACTCATATTGGGTCCAAACTCTTCACGACCAACTAGGGATTTGTGCAAACGCCCATCAGTTGTACCACGACCACCAAGGGACGGTCTCACGCCATTTTGGTTGATCCCTCACCTTTTCGTAATTAGGTTTTATCACCTAATGCTCAATCGAGCATTATTGACGAAACCGGCATTCAATCGTCATTCTTTCACCAACTGGTCAACCCAGGACCATGATGCGCGCTTACTCGAATAACTGGGCATCACATGGACGTCCATAATTCCATGTGGTCGGTCCCCTCTCACTCAGTGACCTATTTTCAGCAATTCATCAATTAATGAACAATTGATCAAAAATTAGGGTTTCGAACAAATGCTCAACAAATCATCATTCTGAGCAAGTTCAAAACACTAATAAATTTACTTTGATCCATCAATCAACATCTGGATTAATTATATAATATTCGGTAGTCTACCAATATTTTAATTAATATTTTATTGGGTCACACACCAATAAATAAATAATTCGTCAAATTGAGCAATACTTGCTCAGTCGCTCAAATAGTGATCCAACTATCAATATTCAGTAATTATCAGTAATCTATCGAATTGAGCAATTGCTCGAATATTGATCTATCAGTATTCAGTAATTCGTCGAATTGAGCAATACTTGCTCAATTGCCCAACTATCAATATTCAGTAATTCGCAATACTTGCTCAATTGCTCGAATATTGATTCATCTATCAATATTCATTAATTCGTCAAATTGAGCAACTTGCTCAGTCGCTCAAATATTGATCAGTAATTCATCACTGAATTTACAATATTGCTAGTACATGCAATGTCAATATCATTCAAACCAGTCTTAACATACATGTTCAATTCATGAATCGCTGAGCATTCATCACTCATGCTTGATTCAACAAAACATAGACTAACTGTCTAATCAGTCAACAACTGACTAATTAATCCACGTCTGTCGTGCAGACTCCACGATTCGTGAGACATCAATCACGTCACATGGGGGATACCAATTAGGGTTTTGGTCTGGCGTTCTACGGCACGTGGATTCATCCACGATGAGAAACGTGAGTGAGTTGTGCAACGGTTTAAGGAGTTAGCGAAGTAGTGGGTAGACGGTTAACCAAGTCTCCGCACGACCTGGAACTGGTTTCACCACGATCTTCCACTTTCCCACTTTTTCACTCAAGAAACCGTCATACTTACAGGGATCAGTGTGTTCATCATTCTGGCAATATAAATAAGTCCAAATCGAGGACAACCGAACATTATCATCATCGATATTCGTTTACACAAACTCGATTAGAAACTTATTCACAGAACTCAACTTCAGCAGTTCATCAATTTGCAGAAACCTTCAACACATCCAAAATCCTTGATCATCATTGATCCCACACAATTCTAAGCTTCCCTCCTACAGATCAACCCATCCCCCTCTTTGTGATCGAATTGACTCTGGAACGGCCATTGTCTTGGTTTAAGCCGGAGTCCTACAGATTGATCTCTCGAATCTAATCTCTCCCTTTGCAGTGCATCTGTGTGAGGTTCAGCAGTTTGATCGGTTGAGGAATCTCGATCGTACGCTCGTCTCTTCACTTTCCTAAAAAACCAGTAAACCGTTTTTTGCCATCCACAGCACCCTGACTCGTGAAAAAGCCTAGCGGTTCACGAACCGTTGTTCCAACTGTGCCAGTTGATATTAGCAGATGCTCAAAGGCTTACTTTTTAAATATGTTTTAGCATTGCTATAACTCTCCAAACCACTTTTAAGACTTCATTGATAACTCAAACACTTATGTATGTGTATCATGATTAAACTCTTAGATGTTTAAATGAACATCAAAATTCTTTAGTTATTTGGCATACTTTCCAAACTGAACAATCATTATACACGGTTCCAGAACCGGTTCCTAGTGTATATTCTTTTATTGTATTTTCAAGACCTAAAAGTGTTTGCTTGATTCCCAAGTTATCTTATTTTGAATTCTAAGCAACCCCTAGTCTTTGAAAATTATAAATTGAGATGCTCTTTCAACTGGGAAATTCAATCCTTAACACTTTGTGGCCTCGTTAATTTTAGAGTCGTCCTCTATACACATAGGTTTCCTCTGAGAAACATAATTAAATCTAGGACTAAAGGACTTCACTTTGGGGATTCTTGAAGCCCTATCCCACTATCTTTACCTTGATAGTTCGTGTATCATGATTTTTCTTTTGTGCTATAGAGGTTTTCAAAATCTCTTTCAGGTAAGATAAATAGCAATCGCAAAGTTCCATTCGTCCAAGACTTTATGATTCCTCAGAATAGATATTTGAAAATTGATCTTAGTTGATCTTTTGAAGATTGTTCTTGAGAGGTGGTTAAAAATCTAAGTTGCTCTTCAGGAGTCTTAATTTCCGGATTGTTGCGGTTTGCTAGCTTTGTCTATTGCAAACATATTTCCTAACCTTCATCTTTAATCTAAACGGAAATGAACAGTCTTATCTGTTAGAGGCGGGTTGGTATCAAAAGTCTTCACTTCATCTGAAGAAACTCTTAGGCTATAAATGACGTCATCTAAGGGAATCATTTGCATAGAGCCTTGCGAGATTCAAGAGACGTAGAGAGCAAGACTGTAACCGAATCACTTGGAGGGTGGATTTGGTCTCAACTACATTCCAGTCCGAAGTCTAATAGTAGGCTACTGTCTGTAGCGGCTTAATACAGTTGGTGTTCAAATCTGGACAAGGTCCGTAGGTTTTTTCTGCAATTGCAGTTTCCTCGTTAACAAAGTTTATGGTGCCTTTTGTTTTTCCTTTTCTGTATTATATTGTTTATCTTTATAATTAGATTTATGCAAGTTGTACGAATTCAATCTTAGTAGATAAGTCCATCTAATTATGATAGATTAGAAGACTCGTTCTTATAGAATTCGTATCTTGAAAGATAGATAACAAGTTTAATTACTTGGCAGACTACTGATAGAATTATTTGGATACGACTAGATTTATCTTGGATATTGATTTTTGAGATCGTCCAAGCACTCATATTAACAATCAGGTTCACAGACTTCTTGTTTATATACTTACTGATTGAGAATAGTTTATCGATATAAACTCTATATACATATTTTCAAGTATCATTCAGTCAGTCTACTTGCAATTGTATTAGGTTTTGTCCTTACAGGTTACTGAGCGAAAAAGTTGGTGGTGTATTGGTATCCCTATATTTTCAGTATACTTTCTTTAGAATGGAAATGGCGTACATTTTATAGTTTTCCTTTTCAACTAGAAATTAAGTGCCTTGGAGATTGAAGCTCTGTTATGTATACATATATCATAAGGGACAACGGTGTTTTTTCCAACATACAAAATTCCACATTTTGGACACATAAAGAACGGTCAACATATAGTTATGGGATACAATGGATGGTGATCTATATTTCTGCCACATAAAGGACAACTTGGATTTAGCTAAGGATAAAATAGTGTTTTCAAACATAAATTTGGGCCTTTCACCCTCGACCTAAGCCATTAAGCCTATCAAGTCACAATCCAGTTGATGCATGCCATTAATCTTACAATTCATATCAATGCAAAACATCCGTTTCGCATCTCCTTACCAATTAAACCTGTGATACGATCTCAGATATAGTTCATACATTACGACTTAAAAACCATTGTAATCAATACCCGGGGATGTTCAGGAATATAAACATACTCAAGAGAGGTTATTTTCTAAAGGTTCTCATTTTTTTTCTTCACTATACCCTTTTAAGATTATTCAATCACTACCATGTTAGATTCAATGTACGTTTCTTATATTTGTTTATTCTTATCGATTGGTTTTAAAAATTTGAATGCGTGTATTTCTTACAATTGTTCATAAAATATGTATTTTATTTTGTTGTTCTTAACGATTCATCTGCCTTTTTTGATGTATTATTGAAAACTATAGCTTGGTTGTTTTAATTGGGTTGGTGATGGTTGTGTAGTTAACAAATACAATTGAATAATAACCTTGCTGAAGTTTCATTGCAAGAAACTCCCTTGATGCTTGATTGTTTCAGTCTGAGCTTAATGATATTCTTTTTTAAAACTATACATGAGTGAAATTCAAGCACAAGTATTAAATGGTGTCTGAAGAGTTGAAGATGGACTTTTGAGGCGTTGGTTATATTATATTAGTCTATCATGATCCCAGGTCGTTCTTAGGTAAGAATTCTGAAAAATCCCAACAATTATCCCTTGGAACCAATTGTTTTTATTTTTTTGTACTTGCGTTGTATGAATATAGATAACTAAGAATCTAGGGAAAGAATCTCGGTGTTTTCTACCAAGAAGAAAATATTAAACATTCTTACAACAATTCTCATATTTATTTTATTAGTTTACGAGTGCATATTTAGGAAATTAGGATTTTTGGCTCAATAATTGGTTAGAGACACAGTTACTTACAAGATGAAAGCATATATAAGTTCTTAGTGCTAAGCACAGAATAACGAGCACAAATATAGAACTTCATGTTAAACGTGTTATGTATGAACCCCCTAAAAATACGTGTGTTTTGGGGTAAAAACTGATTCTGCAGATTTTTGGTAAATTTGGGTGTGTTGATGAGAAACGAATTAAAATCCTAAAGAAATGTACTGCACATGAGTACTTTTGAGTTCGAGAGATCAATCTGTAAGACTCTGGCTTGAGCTAAAATATTTTCATGAACAACAAAAGCATAATTTTTTTCATCTCTCTTTTCAAGCACCCTTTCATGTCTATGTCTTTTAATGGATTCATCAAAAGAATTATTATAACCGTTTTCTTTTTGTTGGTTTTTTCTATTAGTTTGGTGATTACTCTTATGGACCAGTGAAATAACTATGGTTTGATACATAATAAAAAGTCCATCTCCTTGTATAGACAGGCGAACAGGTTCAATAATCAATACTCCTTTGTTTATCAATTCTGTAAGATTTAGATCTTTTTGAATCAGCAATATATCCAGACGCATTTCTCCTCTTTGAATAGAGGATATCGCAATTTGCTTTGGATTGTTCAGTCTAAGCAGGAGACAATATATCTGGATACTATTAATTATTCTTTGATCCAAAGAACTATGCCATCTCAGTTGAAAAATAAAATATCTTTTCAGGAAAAAATCTAGTTCCGCTTCTGTGGTACTCTTCCATTTATTTTGATTTCTACTCTTTTTCATGTATGAGTCACTGTCATCCTCGTTAACTTCTTTTTCTTGGTTTGATAGATCTGATCCAATATCTTCTTGGTCTGATTCTTCTTTTTCTTCTTGGTCTGATTCTTCTTTTTCTTCTTGGTCTGATTATTCTTTTTCTTCTTGATTTTGATTTTCTAATTCAAGATCTTTTTTTTTTAGCTTTTTATTTTCACTGGTGGTTTTCTTTCCATTAAAATGGAAAAGAAGTGATTTTGTTGGTATAATCCACGGTTTAATCCTATATGTATCATATAGCCCCAACAATTCTGGGAAGAACCAAAGGTGCAGATTTGATATGGGGCGGTTTAGTATTTCTTCATTCATCCCCATCCAATCAAAAAAAAAGTTTTTTCCACTGGACGGTTTTATTTGTTTATCAATCGCAAGATACGAAAGATCCTTCGTATCAATTTGATTAATGATTGAATAATAGTTAATTCCTGTTTTAGTATTTTTATCCATGCGGGTCTCAGTATCCATATTAGCCCAAGCCTCAATATCGATCTTCTTTCTAAGACAAAAAGAAACGATTCTCCAATCAAAATATTTTCTATCCGGATTTTTATCCGTATCAACAATACAATCTTCTCCTAGATAATGACTCATATATATGCCTGCCGGAATATAAAAAATTGGGGGTTTATTTGTGTTGTAGTTATAGGGAATTTTTCGGCTTCCCTTTACTTGTAATGGTGATAGAGAAATATATGAATCCTTCCCTTCTCTATAATTGATATATTTCTGTGATAAAAGATCATATCCATACTGTTTTTTAAAAATTTTTGTTTTACTCGATAATGAATCCATTACATAAGCATTTTGCTTCTTATAATGAAATACATTTTTTTGTTCATATGAATCCAATTTTCTTGATGCCTTGTTTGAAATCGTATGACTTTGATTGACTCCATTTCGTTGTTTTTGTAGAGCTAATTGAGACGATGTAATCTTAGATAAATTATATTGATAGTTATAATGACTGTTTAACCAATTTTTCCACCCATTCGTTTCAAAATTGCTAAGTTTTTTATGTCTTGATTCAGAATAAAGTATTCCTTGTGTTCCAAAAAATTTCTTTATTCTATCTTTAAGAAAAAAAGACGTTCCATTATATTGAAGTACAGATCTCATGTGATATTTGTTAATCACTTGGGTTTGTGATAATTTGTAAAATACATATGCCTGTGACAAGTCAACTGGGGCACAAAAATGATGTAAATTCTTATTACTAATATTTGAAAGTTCCCTCTTTTTAGTCGAAATTACATGAATTTTTTTTTTTTTTTTTTCTTCAACTTCTTCTTTCTTTATTTCAGCATTGTAACTTTTTTTATCAATCTCTCCTTTTTTTAAGTCTAGGGAAAATTGTGCATTGATCCTGGGAATATTAATGAGATATAGAAGGGTGTCCATATATATCTTTTCAATCAAAAAGTTTAAAAAAGAGTGTCGTTTACGTATTAATCTAGCACTTCTTCTTTGGAATATCCGCAAAAAGCTTTTTGGCGCTTCTAATCTTTTATCGTTACAACTTGTATCGTTAGGATTAATATTTCTATCTGGAATTAGAAACGTTTTTTTCTTGTCATTTATTATTTTTTCAATTTGATTCTTAATTGTACTTGTCCTATCATCCAGATCTTCTGTTTTTTTTTCTGTTAGTGAATAATTTGTCCAAGACATTGATCTAATTCGACTTGACGATTCATGAACTATCTGATTTTCTTTGAGAGAAATTTTTTTATTTTCACTCGATTCATATACTTTTCTCAATCCAACTAATAGAATTGGATTTACTTTGCCAAGCTCTTTTATTCTTTTTTTTTGAAAAAAATCCTTTTTATGAGTCCAGCTTTCTTTTTCTTTTGAGTCCTTTAGAAACCCTTTTGTTTTTTCTTTTAAAACTCTTAGACCTAGAAAACTTTGTGTTTTTTTTTTTGTTATTCTTTTTTCTAGGTCTTTAAAAATGGGTTTTAAAAAAGAAGGTCGTCTTCGAGGAGAACCAAAAGGAAATTCAGTTTCCATCCCCCAGACTGTCAAAAAGCAAGAATTTTCCTTTATTCCCCTTGGATTTTTATGATGAGATCGTTTCTTAGATCTGTTCCAAGGTTTCGGATAGAAAGGATATAGGATCTTTATCTGAATACCCTCTGTTAACCAATTTTTTGGAAATTCCATTTCGGATAATTGAACACCATTATAGGTGCATTTAACATGCATTTCTCTACCCCACTCTCTCCAATCCTCATTCCATTCCGGGGGTTGAAATAATAAGATACGGCTGACGTTTTTAGCTATTATCAATGAAGGCAATCCAATATATTTTCTAAAAATCGAGTGGGCTATTAACAAGCAACCCCTTATTGATTGACCAAATAGAACAGTATCCCAGCTTTCCGCTACTGCTAGCCGGTCATTTTCCTCCCCTTTCTTCTTCCTTTTTTTATCCTTTTCTTTTTTCTCTTCCTCAAAACTGGAATTTTTTAATTCCGTACTTTTTATCATCCAATTCTTAAAAAGAAGATTCCAAATTCGGGAGGTATCAGCAGAAAAAAAAACTTTTTGTAGATTCTGTCCAAAAAAAGGGGGGAATGGATATTTGTTTGAAACGGTTCCCAAATACCTGTTTTACGTCTTTGAGCGCGCATAGAACCTTTGATTATATCTCGACGAAAATCCGATTCTTGCGCATAACGTAGGACAAACACTTCTTCTACTTCATCATTAGTATTCGTTGTACTATTTGTACGTTCGGTATCTGTAAAAATGACTACATGGTTGGCCTTTCTTGACCTAATTTCATGATCCTCAGCCGTTTCTTCTAAAATTGTTCCATCTTGTTGATCCAAACTGGTAATCAATTTGTATGACCATTGAGGAACTTCTTTACGTATTTCTTTTATTCCAATGGATTCCTTTATAATTCTTTGATGATGTCTATCGGGTGTAACCGCATCAAATAAAAATTTCGTTCTATTTTCTGAATTAAGTTTTCCTTCTTCTGGAAGGAAGTATTTTCTCTCAAATTTTTCCTTTTTTTCTTCAAATTCTTGGTAGTTTGTGGGAAGTATATTATGAAATTTATTTATCCAAATCCAACCTTCTTCTGAGAAAGCCTCATTCATATTCAAACTTGAGTTTAAATACTCTTTTTTTTTTTCGCTTCCACGGCGGGTTCCGTTCAAAAAAGGATCATACCTTTCAGGCAGGCAGTCTTGTTCAGTCTCATCATTGCAGAATCTAATCCTTTTTTCAAGTACATCCAGTTTCAGAGACCCCCTTTCTAGAGCATCAATTCTATTGAAAAATGCGTTGTTTATGTTCGTTTTTTTTTTTTTTTTGGTATAAACCCAATTATTATACAATTCTTCAGAAGAGGGTTTTTCAGTTGTGGACAAAAGTATCTTTCCTTTTATCATTTCCAAAAAGATTGACAAACTAGGTTGATATGTAAAAGAGATTCTTTCTTTTCCATCACTTTCACATGTAAAAAAAAAATAGTGTGACATTTCGTCTCGGACAGCATCTTCAAATTGATCATTTTTGATATATCGCACTGGACGATTCCATCGTTTATAGTCGAAAAGAAGAGTAACAAGAGGTTTTTCAAACCAGAGGAGGTCTTTATCTTCTTTAAGTTTAAGTATTTCTAACTTCGAATTTTCTTCCGAACAAAGGGAAGGGGAAGGGTCTTCTTCGATGGATCCTTCTTCCTGTTTAGTCCCCTTCGTTTCGGAAATTGTTTCGATTTCTACATCTGTTTCTCCCTCACTTTCCCCCCTTTCTTCCGTTTCGGCAGTTTCTTCTTTTAGTTTCTTAGTAACAATAGGCGACGGCATTCTGCCTAAATAGTAGACACAGGTGATAAATAAGAGAATACTAAAGATTCGAGCCATAGAATTTCTCAATTCTGACACAAGGTACTTATTCGATCTAATAGAATTATTTTTCCGTATCCAGAATAATACCAATCCAACCCATTTCATGAATAAAATGTGACCAATTAACCAACCAACAAAACTACTTGTTACAAATAACATCTTGTTGTTGCATCGAAACATATAAATGTTACTAATCTGGCTAATGTTGAACTCGGTAAAATGAAATGGTTGAATAATTGAAAAA